>NW_022985169.1:351659-548044 GCF_010093535.1 Lindgomyces ingoldianus | reverse complement strand
TAGTGCGCGAGGGACTCGGATCGGAAAAACAAAAGCCGAGCAACACAAGTAGAGCAGAAAAAGGATCAATAAATCAAGACAATCAATCATCATCCCATACATCATATCCAAACCAATCATTCATCTCAGGAAGCCTAGAAACAGTGCTTTAATCTGACAAGACTTTAACATTAACATTATTAAAAAGATAATAGAAAGTTATTTTTAAGCTAAAAACCTGCTAAAACAGGAGGCACTAAATGTCCTGCATGCAGACACATCTATGCACTAAAGGACTGCTTCTATGTCTATCTAGACAGAGCACTAGACTAGTAGATGCTAAATAAGAGAGTTAAAAAGCTTATAGCATTAAAGCGTAAGCATAACTTAGAATTTTAAGGCCTACTTAGAGGGCAGCGTAGACATAATTTAAAGATACTAATCCTAAAAAGTTTACATACACTTATGCTAGAGATATAAAAAGACTAACTTAAAGGCTAGAAAGTATTAAGAGTTAAGGCAGCTACATTACTAGCTATAGTTAATTTAAACTAGAACAGATATCTGCTAAAAGAATTATTTATCCTTAACTTAGGCTTAATATGCTATATTATAAATAATTCTAATTAGATCTATAACTATTATTTACTAACACTAGAAGACTTTATTTAGTCTAGAAACTCTTACATATAAATTTAAGGCTACAGATTAATTACACTAAGCCTAAAAAGTAAGCATAGAACATATAGTTAAGCATACAGTCTTGTACTACATAATGCTGCACTGTGCCTAGACCTGCTGTGCAACCTAGTCTTGTTCCGCCTACTGCAACAGAAAGGAATTTAGTAGGACACATAAGCAGAGCTAACTGCTTTAAAGGCCCTAGACAGGATAATAATTAGAGATCTTATAGAGATTTATAGCTAATAGGTGTTAGAGTACTATCTACTATAGGAAGGCTTATATTATACACACATAATTAATACAAGAACTAAACATAGTCTATAAAAGGCATTAGTAGAGCTATAGCATAAGCGTCTTAGACACTCTAGACTAGCTACACTTTAACACTTTATATAGTAAGCTAAGGGGGTGCAAATTAAAGGAATTATAATAGTCTAATATAACTTATGTAGTAGAGCTAAGATATAATAATAAATTAGCTGCGCACTATAAATTAGCAACAGTAGACCTAGTAAGAGACTATTAATTAATTTTTATGCATACAAAGCATAGAGTATTATAAAAAAGTAAAGTTAAATACTAATTACTAACAAGTATTCTAGCCTTTAGTAGGACCTCTACTTTAAAGATAATAAGCTTACTAAATTAATTATTAAAGCTTTTATAATTTTTATTCTTTTTTTAAAGAACTATTATAATATTACTATAAAAGTTATTAAAGCTAATAACAAGATTACAACAGTAAAACTAGAGGTAGAATGCTAGCTAGCATTACATAAAATAACTATTAAGCTTTTAGCACTAGATACATAAGCCTAGAACAGAGAAGCTAAACGCTTAAAAGGTGTAAATAAAGAGAAGTTACAAGCTATGCAACTAGATGCTAACCTACTATAGAACATATAGCTATACATTACTAGAGCTAGCGTATACTTATATAATTAGACGCTAAACTATGCTAATAACTAGAAGACACTATATAAGATCTTCTTTACATAAGTAGCTTTAAATAATAGAGTTATTATATTAATTTAAAAGCTAAGCTTTACACATTTAAAGGCCTATAGCTATAAAGCATTTATAATAACTAATAATATGCATTAGAATAAATTTAAGCTATAAAAGCTAGACCTAAAGGTGTAGATTAGATATCTAGTTAGGTACTAATTATTAAACATCTACTGCGTATAAATACTACTGCTAGTAAAAGTAATTTATACATATAATGTTATTTTTAACAAACACTTAATCTTTAGTAGTAAGCCTAAAGACCTAATAGATAACTTTATACATAACACTATAAAAAAATTACTATATATATTAAAATAATTAAGCTTCTAACACTTAGTTATTAGCTAAAGATAGAGTTATTTTATAAAGATAACACTATAAATAATACATTAAATTTTAATAAAGTAAACCTACTAGGCTACTATTAAGAAAGAAAGATTAGAGATAACTATTTATTTTCTTTAAATACTCTGCTACCTATAGCATTACTTATGTAGTTAATAGCTAGAGTAGCACTAAAGCTAAGCTAAATACAGTCTTTAAAGACTATACTATAAGCTGTAGCCTTTATAGCTAGTATAAGATTTAAAAGTGTAAGAAAGCATAGCAGCAAAACGCTAAATAAAGCAGCATTAATAAAAATATTATTTAAAAGAAAGACACTTTATAGAAGCTAGCTACTACTTTTACTATTAACTTAAAAGCAACTAAAGAAGCACTTTTTATATAAGATATTTAAGGCAGTAGAAAGAACACACCTAGACAGTTATTAGATAATAAAATTTTAAACAGAGGTCTAGATAAAGCTAATTAAGGCAGCTAAACAGCAGATTCTAGATTATATATAGGTGTACACCTATAAGCTTAATAAGCACTATAAATTATAAAGATATAAGGCGTAACTAGTAGTTTATAGCAACTAATAAAAAAACATTACTATATAAAATACCTACACTGTGTGATGACAAGCACTGTCTCTACTACCGTATGGAGCTGGGGAAGCAAGGCAGAGTAGGTCGGCTCTATTTCAGCTACACTAAGATAGAGAGGAGAAAGGGAGCTTTAAGGGCAGCTCTGCAGAAGAAGTGCTCGCGGCGCTAAGGCGCTAGCAAGGACGCTAGCGCTAAGCGAACTAATAGCGTTGCGCTAGTCGCACCCCTTATATCCTGATTGGCTGCACGGGCAGCTTGTCATGTGAAGCGCGGCAGAGCTCTCTGCGTAGGACTGTCACATCACCCCCTTCTAAGGCAGTCTTGTCCCTAAGACTGGGTAGTTTAGCGCCTCTGCGTTAGTTTTTAAACTAGTTAAGACCCTAGCGCAGGTTAATTATTAACTTCTATAAGTTCTATATCCTTGCCTTTTTTATACGCTTGCAACTAGGCGTCTAGTCGCGCTGGCGGACCAGGCTTAGTAGAATATGCTTGGTGGAAGTCCCTTACCTTATGCGGAGCTCTGAGGAATCCGTCGGCATTATACTAGGTGGGGTCAGGATCATAGCCTACCTATAAGGCTTGGTATTAGAGACGCCCGCGGTGGACGTGACTATCTAGGATGTCCTAAACCTGCCACTTAGGGTAACTGTTAACCTTAATTAGCTCCTCTAGGGGCTTAACCTGACCTGGCAGCGTTGTAGGTGCTGCCTGCTGTAGGCGGTCTGCGTGGAAGACATTGTGCATCTTTATGTATAGGGGGAGCTTAAGCTAGTATAAATAACCTCTTATGCCTATAATTAGATAGGGCCTGTACATCTGCTAGTTAAGCTTCTAGCTAGGGCGCCCTATAGTAAAGCCCTTAGGGGTCACATATACCTTATTGCCTACTATAAAGTTAGGCTTACACTACTTTTTGTTTACTTAAGCTGCTTACTGCTTCTAGGCTTAAGTAATGCCCTTTTTTGCAATTTTAATTACTTATTGTATAGTGTTGTAGCAGAGCTTAGCATAGCTCTAAGCCTCCTTACATAAAATCTGCTCTAGCGCAGTTAGTAAGCGTCTTGTACGTGCCTTCTAGTCCTAGTAGTGTGTTAGACAATAGCTAAACTTAATCTTAAACAGTGATAACTCTGTTGTCTTATGCAGTAGAGATGCTTAAGCCTAGTCTATGTAGGGCAGCAGGTCTAACTAGTTGTCTTAGAAGTAATTAACAAATAGACGCAGTTGCTAGTTAATATACTAATTTAGCACTTCTATGTTGCTGTTAGTCTAGGGATAGTAGGGCATAGAAAGCTTTTATTTAACGCTAGTAAGGCAGTAAAGCTTGTCTATAAATGCAGAGGTAAACTGTAGTCTATAGTTAGAGATAATTAATTAAGAGGGTCTATAGACGCGCTAGATATAGCAATAGTATAGGTCTGCAGCCCCTACAGTAGTAATAGTCTTATGGCACAGCAGTAAGAAGCAGCGCTTGCTTAGACAGTCTACTATAATAAATGTGTTATTATAGCTAGCTTAATTAAGTAAGAATAACTTAAAATTTATAAAAATGTCTTACTATGCTTACTTAGGTATTAGCAGTAGCTTAAGGAGCTTTAGAGTTTTGTCTTAAGGGATATAGCTCTACTAATAGGCCTTATAGGCGCTAATGTAGGTCTTAATGTTCTAGCTTATGCTTAGCTAGTAGTACTACTTGCGCAGTAGCTTAGTTATTTTTCTAGTCCTAGGATGTGCAGTAAGTTGCATTGCGTAAATAGCACAGATAAGGTAGGTCCTTAGGAACTAGACAGCTAGGACTATAAGCTTCCTTTTCTTTAGTAGTAGGCCCTTAGCGTTAATCTTTTATTATAAGCTAAGATCCTGCGCTCTATTATAGTAGTATTATAGGCTCTTATAATTCTAATTAGCATTTAGGATCTAATTAATAAGCTTATATAGTTAATTTATTAGCAGCAGCTCTATAAGCTTCTTATTTAGCAGAGGGGTGCTCTATAAGGTAGCGTGTAATTAAGTAATAAGACTAACACTAATCTACTTTTAGCTTAAAAAAGAGTGTGTATAAGTAGCCTTATTCTTTTCTTTTTGTGTTTTAAGCTCCTCCTGCTTTCTTAACAGCGCGTCTGCAACAATGTTAGCAGTGCCTAGGCAGTAGGTTAGCGTGAGGTTAAAGTCTGCTATTAGTATAGCTTATTACATCTAGTAAGGGGTAAGCTTACGCTTAATAGCAAAGTACTTAAAAGCTTAGTAGTTAGTAATTACTATAAATAGCTTGTCTTATTATAAGCTTATTAGCTATGCTTACTACTTTTATAGGCCTTAGACAGCTATAAGCATCTCTTTATTATGTATGTTATAGTTTATCTACGGCAGGCTTATAGTCTTAGAGTAGAACGCTATAGGGCGCTAGATGCTGTTGTTCTGCAGCTGCAATAGTACTCCTGTAACAACTCTATTGCTTACATTAGTCTCTATACACGTCTTATAATCTAGTAAGTAGTGCGTAAGGATGTTATCTAATAGCATAAAGTTTTTAGCGCGCTTAAACACAGCTAACTTGTGCTCTTCTAAAGAATGCTAGGCGCCACACTTAAGCAGCTTTGTAAGCGGCTGTATAATGTAACTATAGTTCTTAAGGAAGGCGCAGTAGAAGTTGCAGAACCCTAGGAACAACTGCAGGCTCTTAATTAAGGTTAGTATAGGCTAGTCTTAGACAGCAGCTACCTTAGTAGGGTCCTTGCAGATTCTGTCTATGCTAATAATAAGACTTAGGAATTTTGTCTTAGTAACTATAAATTTACTTTTCTTAAAGTTAATCTGCAGGCTAGCATCTTATAGATAACATAGGACCTTAGTAACATATGCCTTATGCTGTAAAGAGTTGTCTAAGTAGATTAAGATGTTATTAAGGTAAGCTATATAAAAGTTATTAAGTAGGCTATGTAAAACTTAATTAATATATTACTAAAAGGTTGCAGGGCTATTATAGAGTTTAAAGAGCAGCATGTAATACTTATAGTTGCTATAGCGTGTTTAGAAGGTAGTTAGGTCCTTAACCTCTTTAGTAAGCTAGATGTAATAGAACGCCTGTTGTATGTTAAGCTTAGTAAAAACCTTAGCTACAGCTAGCTGTGTAAGCGTCTTCTAGATTAGAGGTATTAAGTAAGTGTTTTTCTTTATAATTATGTTAAGCTTATAATAGTCTACGCAGAACCTTTACCTCTTTTCTAGCTTTTTAGTAAACAAGACTAGAGAAGCGTAGCTAGCGTTGCTGTGCGTAATAAATTTGCGTTACAGGTAGTTGTCTAGATAGTCCTTAACTAGCCTAAGCTGCTCTAGAGACATGCTGTATAGTAGGCTGCTTAATAAGGTGTTCTCTACTGTTAGCTTAATATTATAGTTAACGCTAGGTTAGTGCAGTAGTAGTTTGTCTAAGTCTCTCTTTAAAAAGTAGGCTAGCGTAGCTCTAGCGTACGCAGGGGATAGTAACTTCTTAAGCATTAGCTGTTAGAGCTTATTCTTAGGATTAACTATTGCAGGTGCTTAACAGTCCTTAATTAGTTAATTAACTTTATAGACGCTAATATGTCTAATTACAATGTCTTTGCGCCTTATGTATAGCATAAACGCAGCAGCGTTAATTATGTTTACCTTTAGCCCTGCCTTAGCAAGTGCTTTTCTAGAGACAGCTAGTTAACGTTAGCGCGCTTAATTAGCGCTAGGGGGTATTAGTTAAAGATTAAGTTGCTTTTTTATTTTTTTTAAGTTCTGCTGCTAATTATGCTTCTAAGTTAATTAAAGTTAGTATTAATTAATCTTTAATATCTTTATAAACTTATTTTATTAGTTAGCGTCTACTTAATAAGATTAGTTAATTTGTAGGGACGCGCTGTGTGTAGGAATAATAATATTACACTTGTAGTCCTACATTTAATTATTATCTAGCTACTAAATTAATTATTTTTTGCAGTTAATTTAGACGCTAGCCTTCTTAAAGACCTTACAGCTTATAATTAAGTTATAACAGCCTATATTATAGAGGATAAAGAGTGTAGGCAGCTAGTAGCTGTTAATTACTAGATCTATGTAGAAGTACTTGTCTACCTGTCTATTTAGTTAATTATTATATCCTGTAATAGGGATAAACTTAATGCTAAGCATTTTAGGCTGTAGGTGCTTCTAGATTGTCTGCAGGTGTTGCGGGTAGATTAGATTGTAGCTGCTGGCCCCTGTGTTAATAAGACTATTTAAGCGTACAGCAATCCTTCTAGCAGAGACGCAGTAGGGCAGCATAAAGGGCTTACTGCTAAATAGCAGCTTACGTAGCTCCTGCGCTAGCGCTTTGTCTGTTAACTTTAAAGAGAAGACTTTTTTTAAAGTAAGTCTTTTTTTAATTTGCTGTCCTTACTAGAGCTTATAGTGTCTAGCTTTTACACTGCTTCTATAGCTTTGCTCTTAGCGTAGGCGTAAAGGCAGTTGCAACTTATATGTTCTAGCTAATAGCATAAGTAGCAGGTTATAGCATCCTTTATTAAAGCTGCCTGCGCTTAAGGTGTTGCTAGAGTTATTAAGGCAGCAGTAGTAGTAGCAGGTTAAAGAATGTTCTAACATGTAAGCTTCTTTTAACCTCTCTGCGCGCGTCGCGCGCTTAACTCTACAGCAGACCTTTGCAGTAAGAAAGATATCTAGTAGGCTTACTCTATGTAATTAAAGAAGCTAACTATTAGGTTATTATAGTAAGTCTTTATATGTACTTAGAGCTAACTTAATAAAGTGTTATAGATTTTATCTTTCTACTACTTAAGCAGCAGCTTAGCTTTATTTATAAGGCACATAAACTAGGCCTTAAAGTCTTTAAAATCCTAAGATAGCTTTATTTTAAGCTAGTAAAGCTTAGTTTTAGCTTTTATCTACTAGTTAGTATTTTTAAAGTTTCTTTTTAAAAAGCTTATAATATTTTTAGTTATTACTAGCTTACCTTACTACTTTTAGGTTTTAAAGTAAAGAACTAGTTAACCTAGCGCTTAACTACTTACTTTACTTTTAGTATAGTGTACTTAAGCGTTTTTCTTCTTTATAGGGTTACTATCTGTAGGTACAAAGTAGTCTGTGTTGTAGAGTAGCTTGCCTATTAGGAGGTCTTTCTAGTGGTTAAATTTAACATTATCCTTACCTATAAACCTAGGCAGATCCTCTACTTTAGCTAATAGTTTTAGCCTAGCTCCTTAGCTTATAGTACTAATATAAGAGAGGTTAGGCGTCCTTAGTGTAGCTAAGTTAAATTATAGTTACTTTCTTAGTATAGTTAGTGTAGGCGTGCCTTTTAGCGCTTAACAAGCTTTATCTAAGAGAAATAATTAGTTACGCGCTAGTATAGTAGTAGCCTTAAGTCTTTTAACTTTATTTTTATAATTAGCTAGGTGTTTAAGAGTTTTATTTAGTAAGCTTTAAAGCTTTTATAGCTTTTTACTAACTTTTACTTACTTAGCTTCTGCTATGTTAACTGCTTTAGTAAGAGTATTAGTGTAGTCTTAATAAGCTTACACTTTTAATAACTGCTATAATAGCTTGTTTACTATAACTGTGTAATTTGCAGCTATAAGGTTTAGTAGGTCTAGGTAGAGGCTAATTAAATTATAATTAGTAGTACCCTAGGTAATAGCCTTTGTCTAGAACAATAGTGCTTTCCTAGCCTACTAAGCGCGCGCGCGCGCAGTCTTAATAGCGTAGTCCTCTTTAAACACATTGTTAGCGTAGAACTAGGCCTAGCATAGCAGCGTCCTTAGTTTAGGCGTATAGGCGTTGCTAGTAGGCTAGGTAGTAGGATTAACGCGCATTTTAATCCTTAACAGCTTCTCTATCCTAGTGCTCTTAGCTCCTTCCCTCTACTCTAGGGTCTGGCAGTCCGCAGAGGTATAGTGTAGTGTGAGCCCCAGGTCCGGTGACGGTGGGGCTGATAGTCGATTAGTGGTGGGTTCGTACGTGGGTTCGTACAGAGCCTGCGGCTCTCTTCGCGTTGTTGCGGTGGTAGTTGGTACAGTAGGCCCCCCCCTACAGTTAATTTAAACTAGAGCAGCAGCGCTCCTAGCTTAGGGCTTCTTAATAAGGTGCAATAATCTAATTATTGCTTAGTGTTGCTTTTATAGTTGCCTAGCCTAACTAGGGCTTTAAGGCAGATAGCTATTATTAACAAACTAAGGCTTAGCCTAGTTGTACTAGCAAATCTGTCTAAGTAAGGGTTAGTTAGCAGATTAAGCTCTTAGAGCTAACTGCACAGTAGACCTAAATATTATGTTGCTGTCCTCTAGCTAAATAAGATAATCTTAGTGTAATGTAATAACAAGCACTATCTCTACTACTGTATAAAGCTAGGGAAGTAAGGCAGAGTAGGTTAGCTCTATTTTAGCTACACTAAGATAGAGAGGAGAAAGGGAGCTTTAAGAGCAGCTCTGCAGAAGAAGTGCTTGCGGCGCTAAGGCGCTAGCAAGGACGCTAGCGCTAAGCGAACTAATAGCGTTGCGCCAGTCGCACCCCCTATATCCTGATTGGCTGCACGGGCAGCTCGTCATGTGAAGCGCGGCAGAGCTCTCTGCGTAGGACCGTCACACACTGCTACCTTAGTAAAACACTTATTTTAAATGCTAATAGTAATATCTATACACTTTAACTTAAAGCTTAAATAATATAACATAACTAACATGTTTATACATGTAGTAATTAACTATAATATCTACATGCAAATGCTAAGAGGCTACTAAAAACTAGGTATAATACTAAAGCTTAAAAAGCACTATATAGCTTATAAATTTCTTTTTTACTCTAGTAACACTATTTTATAATAACTTTTAAAGGCCTTAGGTTTTTAGCTGTTCTATATAAACCCTACTATATAACTAAAGCTAGAATTTTTTTTTTTATGTAGATAACTTTATTATTATGTATAAAAAAAGCTCTAAAGCAGATGCACAGCATGTAGTAGACTAGTTATAAGAGAAGTATACTCTAATAAGAGGTAAGAACCTATAATAGTTTTTAGAAGTTAAGATTATTAAAGATTAACAGTAATAAATAATTTAGCTATTATAGGCCTTATATATTAACAAGATAGCTAGGCTAGCTAACAGAAAGGACCTGCAGCATGCTACACCTATAAGTAGGATTAAACTTATGCTGTAATCTAGTTTTGCAACCCTATTAAAAGTAAATTAATATTAGTAAAAGATTAGATCTCTGCTCTTTGCAGTAGTTACTATAAGACTAGACATTGCCTTTGCTACATTACGCCTTGTATAGTTTCTTACAAATCCTGCATCTAACTATTAGAATGCAGCTAATTAAGTTATCCTGTACCTACATGCAACACAGACGTACGCACTCTAATTAAGAGAAGAAGACTACTTTATAGTAGCAAGCAATATGTTATTTATAAATAATATACTAAATAGAAAAAGCTTTTAGGGCTACATTATTTAACTATTTAGCAGATAAATTACATAGTAAGTAAATAAACAAGATATAGTTATAACATTAATAATAAAAGTAGAATTACTTGCACTGTTCTAAGTTACTAAGAAAGCTATGTTTATAAGAATGCTTCTTAATAAACTGTAGGTTAAGCTGCCTAATTTAACTATTATAATCTAGTGCAACAACAAGCAGATAATCTAACTAGTAAATAAAAAAATATCTTAACTTTAAACTAAGCTTTAACATGTTAACATTTATAACTACTAGCTTTAACAGGAAGTCTTTTAACAAATAATTAAGGTTATCTATGTCCTCTCTAGTAAGATGCTTACAGACAGACTTACTAAAGCGCTTCTAGCTAGTAAATAGCTAAGCTTTCTTTAGCAAATTTAGCTAGTTAACGTTAGGGAGAGGATAGTTAGTTAGAAAGCAGATATAGAAGAGATTAAAGCAAGAATAGAAGCCCTAGAAGCATACTAAGGTTGCGTAATTAGGAACTAGCTTAAAGCATGTCTAAGCTAAGAGAGTGTGTTAGATATGCGCACCTACTGTCAAGACAGGAGGAACGCTTGACAAAAGCTGCTACATAGTACAAGCAATAAGCTCAAACAGTATGTTGCTGCAAATTGCTGCACGTTGCAGCAAATTGCAGCATTTTGCAGCTGGTCGCGCATAGGGCAAGTGCGCGAGGGACTCAGATCAGCAAAACAAAAAGCTGAGCAACACAAGTAGAGCAGAAAAAGGATTAATAAATTAAGACAATAAATTATCATCCCATACATCATATCCAAACCCATCATTCATCTCAGGAAGCCTAGAAACAGTGCTTCAATCTGACAAATATATCTACATTAATAATACATAAAACATCCTTATTATTAATTTGTATAACATTAATAATAACTTTATAGTTTAAGTAAGTGTTATTTTTAATTATAAACTTAAATTATTATAAGACCTAGTTATATAATTAGTAAAAGTAGTAAAACTTTCTAATCTCTTCTAATACTACAGCATTAATGTTATAGCTAGCACTAGTTAGCATCTTCTAAAGTCTTTTTATATAGAGGTGTCTAAATTAGTAGTAAAGGCAGTAGAGTTTTAATTTAGTAAAAAAAGACCAAAAATTTTTTTTACTAATATTAAAAAAAGGTGTCTTTATTTTTATATAATAAAACTAGTAGTTTTATCTTTATATATAACATAGTCCACAAGCGAATGTTCAACACAAGCGAGTGTTCCGCCCCACCACTAAAACGCAGCCAACCTACTACTAACTGCGATGCATTAACAACTATACAATTAATTATCTTTAAAAGAGGCTAGAATTAACCTAGCTATTTAAGCTCTTAATAGAGACGCGTCTTTAACTAAGAGGCGCGCTGCAGCACTCTATAATGTTAATTAAATGGCTCTCTGCCAACAACGCGCAGGGATGACTATGCAACGCGACTGTACAGCTAACAACAAGAAGCTCACAAAGCTAGAAGAGGAGGTAATTATTAAGCATATACTTAATCTAGATTCCTAAGGATTTGCGCCTACTCTAGGTGCTGTACAAAAGATGGCTAACAAGCTTCTTACTAAGCGCAGCGCTCTACTAGCAGGTATTAACTAGCCATCTAACTTTGTCGCGCGTACGCTAGCAGTTAAAACCCACCTTAGCTAACTATATAATTACTAACAAGCAAAATGCAAAGATCTAGCAATTATAAGCAAGTAGTTTAAGCTTATAGAGGCTACACAATTAAAGTATAGCATTATAGATTAGGACATGTATAATTTTAACAAGACAGGCTTTTAGATAAGGGTTATATTAAGCTAAATAGTTATTACAGGCACAGATAGACGTAATTAGCTAAAGGCTATACAGCTAGGTGACTGTAAATAGGTGACAGTTATTGCAGGCATTAACGCAGATAGGTAGGCAATACCTCTGTACGCAATCTTTAAAGGCAAGCATCACCTATCTGCCTAGTATAAGGATAAGGATATACTAAAGAACTAGGCTATTAGTGTTAGCAACAATAGCTAGACAACTAACAAACATAGAATTATATAGCTAGAGCACTTTAATCTACACATAAAAAATTACTTAGTAGGCTTATAGCAGCTACTTATTTTTAATAGCTATAAGAGCTATTACTCTGTTAAATTCCTAGAGCTCTGCAAGCAGAGGCGTATTATAGCGCTCTGTATGCCAGCACACGCGTCACATATTCTACAGCTGCTTGACGTTGGCTGCTTTTTGCTGTTAAAGCGCGCGTATAGTACTAAGATTAGCTAGTTAATCTACTACTAAATTAACTATATTAACAAGCTAACCTTCCTACTAGCCTTTAAGGCAGCATTTAGTTGCTTAATTACAACAGATAATATCTGCGTAGGCTTTAGAGCTACAGGACTAGTGCTATTTAACCTAAAGCTAGTGCTCTTAAAGCTTAATATACAGCTACCTAATTAGCTAGCTACTCTACTACTAAATACTGCTTAGGAGGCTTAAACACCTAGTAATCTTTATAAGGTTAAGGCTTAGTTAACTCTACTATATAATTAGATTTAAAGGCATTAGAATTTGTTTTTTTTTGCTATGCTTAATCTAGTAAAGCAGCTAAGCAAGGGCGCTACTAAGATAGCTTATGTTGCTGTTCTACAGCGCAATTAAGCAGCTGCCCTAGAGAGGGCCTGTAAGGCAGCCACAAAGCGCAAGCAGCGTAAAAAAAAGTAAATTTAGAAAGGAAGAACTCTAATAAGTTATTAGAGCTCTAAGTTAAGTACTTAGAAGCTTACTAGTATAGCAGAAGGTAGCAAAATGCCTTAGGAGAAGTTAACTGCTAAAAGCAGCGCAGCGCGCGCACAGCGCTGCAAGCGCTGCAACAAGCCTAGGCATAACTCTTGTACATGCAAAGATATTAAATAATCCTATAGTAGTTTATTTTATATAGTATATTTTTGCGTTGTTAAATTAATAGTCTTTAAAGTTAAATTTGGTGGTGGGGCAGAACACTCGCTTGTGTTGAACATTCGCTTGTGGACCATGTTAATAATATTTAAAATATTATTAAAGTATGCCCTAAGTTAGTTAGTATTTGCTAGTAATAGTAAAAATAGTGTTAAAGTTTTTAAAATATAGTATATAACTAGACTAATTAGGTTTTACATTTATATAGTTGTCAGATATGCGCACCTACTGTCAAGACAGGAGGAACGTTTGACGAAAGCTGCTACATAGTACGAGCAATAAGCTCGAACAGTATGTTGCTGCAAATTGCAGCATTTTGCAGCATTTTGCAGCATGTTGCAGCAAATTGCAGCAATTTGCAGCATGTTACAGCATTTTGCAGCAAATTGCAGCATGTTGCAAGCTGGTCGCGCATAGGGCTAGTGCGCGAGGGACTCGGATCGGCAGAACAAAAAGCCGAGCAACACGAGTAGAGCAGAAAAAGGATTGATAAATCAAGACAATGAAGACAATCAATCAATCATCCCATACATCATATCCAAACCCATCATTCATCTCAGGAAGCCTAGAAACAGTGCTTTAATCTAACAATAGTACTAATTAATTTTTTTGTGTTTAGCTTTTAAAGCTAATATTTATTTAGCTAAGTGTTTAATTAATTTTTATATATAAGTTTTTATATATATACACTTTAAGTTAAAACTTACTAATAGTAGAGATCTTTGCTACACCTGTGTTTTATAGTTTACCTTAGTATACTAACGTACTTTACAGGCAAGTTGCTTACACACCTAAGTTGCTTACTTTTGCTAAGACTTTACTACACTACTTTTTTTATACTAATGCATTTCTAACAACACTACTTAGATGTGTTAAAGGAACATTAGATGCAGCTTATACTTTAAGCTTTTAAATAAAATATAACACTTTTTAAGTAACACGCTACAGCTATCTATAAGGTCTTTTAAAAAATAATAAGTAACTAACATGCTAGATAACTTTTCTAAGCTAATTATATAGATAACTTATAAAATCTAAATAATAATAAAAAGTAAGTAATTATTTAGTATTGTTACAATCCTTGCTTCGGGAAGCACTCGGGTCTGTTGGTATTCCTAGGGGGGAAGTAGGACGGGTAGTAGGGGCCAATCCGGTAGGGTGTACAGTCCTACGTACAGGCTATTGGGCTAATAGAGGGAGGGAGAGTGACCAGATCATGGTTTGCCCTATGTGCGGCAGTAGGGAGGCTGGGGTCAAACAGTCCTTGCAGACAGGGTTAGAGGTATATATAGTGCAAGATATATAAATAGTATTACAGCCCTTTAGAAGGCTAAATGCTACTTAGTCTATATAAAAAATAAACTAAATATTAAACATGCCTCCTAAAGGTTGTTTAATGTGGGAACTATATACATGTGCTAGGGTGCTAAGGGGAGCTGTTAGGAGTTTATAGTAGCCTGCTAAAAAGGGCTCCTATAAGCTCCCTTAGGCTCCCTAAATTTGCAGCCTAGCTCCCTATTAGACAAGACATTCTTCTATTACTACAGGCAGCTAGGCTGCCTCTGTGTCCTCTAATTAGTCGCTAAGCGAGCCCTGCCCTAATCCAGCTAGATTGTGGAGCACTCCTGGTGGAGTTACGCTAGTCTAACCATAGACCATAACACGCTGCCCCCTCTTCCTAGCGGCGTCCTTGCCGCTCTGCTTACACAACTGTGTTAGTAAGGGTTTGTTTATAAGGTAGGCGTCTGCCTACTAAAAGGCATCCCTAACATCTATTCTTTTTATGCTAAATAGCTTGTTAGTCTTATTTATCCTGCTGTTTTTATGTTGCTTATTATTTTAATCTTCTTTACTAGACAAAGATAAGGCCCTACAGCGCTTACTAATTTTTAGGGTTATCTTATGTGTTAACCTTATCTTTAGATAAGTGTGTTAAGTGTGTAAGAAAACACAGTAGGTGTAACGCCTTTATTTCTAACGCTGCGTAGGATTGTTTAGAGAAAAAGAGGGAGTTGCTTTTTTAAGAAGCTAAGGCCTTAAAGGCCTAGGACTATGTGCTGCATAACAAGCAGCAGGCTTAAGTCTAGAAACAACTTTGTTTATAAAAGAAAATGCTAGGGGTGATAGATAAGAAGTGTTTTAGACAAAATTATATCTAAAAGTTACTAGCCCTGCTAGAGGCTTATTGCGCAAAGTACCTAGAGGGGGACCTCTCCTTCTTAGATAAGATAGAGGCCCTTAAGGCTAAAGTAGAGGGTTGTTCCCTTTTTTAACCCTTATTAGCTAGAACTTATCTCTAAAGGCTGCTGCTATCTAGTAATAACATAGCTGTCCCTTTTAATATAGGTGCCTTGTTGCCTAGCTAGTTTCTTTTAGACAAGCCTAAAGGTACCTTTATACTAATAGCTGCGTGTTCCTTAAATTCTTAGCTAGTTTCTATATGTTTTTGCTAGTAGGCTACTTTTTTTATTTTACTAGAAACTCTTTTTAGTTTTTTTAATTACTTATAATGTGTTTAACTTTATATTCTGTTTTTTTATCTTCTTATTCTTATGTAGATAAGGGAATCTCTTTAAGTGCCTTTTCTAGTTTAGAGATATAGAACTATAGATGTATCTTTATGTGTAGAGGAAGCTTAAGCTTGCAGTTGTCTTGTTAGGTCTAAAGGACTTTATATAGTCTTATTCTTTTCTCTGCTAGCTTTCTAGAGGGTCTTAGTATCTTTAGGTTTTTAGTGTTAAGATATATATAATCTTTTAGGTAAATTTCTAGTCCTAGTTATTATAATTTATTTACATATTTTTCTATTATTTCTTTACTAGACCTTACTTCTATAGCTAATTTTTTATAGATTTGCTATAAGTTTATTAGCTAATCTATTAACTTTTATAGGTCTGTAGGTTAATTTCTGTGTAGTGCAAAGTAGGGGTTGTATTTAAAATTAGCCTTGTAAGGTGTTTCTTTTGTTGTAGCTAACTCTACATTGTTAATAGCTAATTACGCTATTAGAAGCTATTCTGCTTAGTTATTCTAAGTGTAGAAAATGTACTTTCTTAAATATCTTTCTACTTCTGCGTTTGCCTTTTTAGTCTAACTATCTATCTGCAGGTGGTAAGCTGTTAATAGCTTGTGTGCTATGCTAAGGTGCCTTATTATTGCTTTTTAGAAACTACTAGTAAACAGTTTATCTTAGTTAGAGATAATAATCTTAGGGCATCTATGTATAAATATAACATTTTGTTTTAATTTATAAATAAACTTTTTAGCTGTTATTATTTTTTCTAAAGGCTAGGTGTGTAGGTATTTAGTGGTTTTATCTAGAGCCACTGTAATTATATTGCACGTCCTGTCTATCTCTAGTTCTTTAGACAGGGGTAATCTTATAATAAAATCTATTGTAATTATTATCTATAGTAATTCTAGTGCTTTAATTAGTTAAAGGTATCTGTAGGCCTTATGCCTCTGCAGATTGTTCTTATTACAGGTATTACATTTTCTAAGCACTTTAGTGCATAACTGCTTTACCTTTAGTATTTATTGTAGTATAGCAGCCCTTAGTTTCTTTTAAAGGGTGCCTATTCTAGGGTGTCTAAACATTAGAGATTTATAATATTCTTAGATTAAGTTCTTCTATCCTTACTTACTAGCTATAAGCATGTAAAATTCTTTTATAGGTTAGGGCCTATTATAGATCTATTCTTTGTTAGTTTTCTTAAAGAGTATAAACTTCTTAGTTCCTTCTTTTTTTTTATTAAAGTAATCTAGTCTTTAGCTAAGGGCGTGTCACAGTATCCTCCCCGGATCCTAGACATAACTGTATTAGACGCGTACTAGAGTATTATTAGTGCACGTCTAACATAAACACAACACAACATAGACATAAACTTAAGCATAAACTGCCTTAACACTAACTAAACCTAGAACAGGCTTAATTTATATGTGATGACAAGCACTGTCTCTACTACTGTATGGAGCTGGGGAAGCATAGCAGAGTAGGTCGGCTCTATTTCAGCTACACTAAGATAGAGAGGAGAAAGGGAGCTTTAAGGGCAGCTCTGCAGAAGAAGTGCTTGCGGCGCTAAGGCGCTAGCAAGGACGCTAGCGCTAAGTAAACTAATAGCGTTGCGCTAGTCACACCCCCTATATCCTAATTAGCTGCATAGGCAGCTTGTCATGTAAAGCGCGACAGAGCTCTCTGCGTAGGACCGTCACATCACCCCCTTCTAAGGCAGTCTTATCCCTAAGACTAGGTAGTTTAGCGCCTCTGTGTTAGTCTTTAAACTAGTTAAGACCTTAGCGCAGGTTAATTATTAACCTTTATAAGTTTTATATTCTTGCCTTTTTTATACACTTGCAACTAGGCGTCTAGTCGCGCTGGCAGACTAGGCTTAGTAGGATATGCTTAGTAGAAGTCCCTTACTTTATGCGGAGCTCTGAGGAATCTGTCAGCATTATACTAGGTAGGGTTAGGATTATAGCCTGCCCATAAGGCTTAGTATTAGAGACGCCTGCAGTAGACGCGACTATCTAGGATGTCCTAAACCTGCTACTTAGGGTAACTGTTAACCTTAATTAGCTCCTCTAGGGGCTTAACCTAACCTAGCAGCGTTATAGGTGCTGCCTACTGTAGGCAGTCTACGTAGAAGATGTTGTGCATTCTTATGTATAGGGGGAGCTTAAGCTAGTACAAATAACCTCTTATGCCTATAATTAGATAGGGCCTGTACATCTGCTAGTTAAGCTTCTAGCTAGGGCGCTTTATAGTAAAGCTCTTAGAGGTTATATATACCTTATTACCTACTATAAAGTTAGGCTTACGCTACTTTTTATTTACCTAAGCTGCTTACTGCTTTTAAGCTTAAGTAATGCTCTTTTTTATAATCTTAATTACTTATTATATAGTATTATAGTAAAGCTTAGCATAGCTCTAAGCCTTCTTACATAAAATCTGCTCTAGCGCAGTTAGTAAGCGTCTTATACGTGCCTTTTAGTCTTAGTAGTGTGTTAGATAATAGCTAAACTTAATTTTAAATAGTAATAACCTTATTATCTTATGCAGTAAAAATGCTTAAGCCTAGTCTATGTAGGGCAGCAGGTCTAACTAGTTGTCTTAGAAGTAATTAATAAATAGACATAGTTGCTAGTTAATATACTAATTTAGCACCTTTATATTACTGTTAGTCTAGGGATAGTAGAGCATAGAGAGCTTTTATTTAATGCTAGTAAGGTAGTAGAGCTTGTTTATAAATGTAAAGGTAAACTATAGTCTGCAGTTAAAGATAATTAATTAAGGGGGTCTATAGACACGCTAGATATAGCAATAGTATAGGTCTACAGCCTTTACAGCAGTAATAGTCTTATAGCACAGCAGTAAGAAGCAGCGCTTGCTTAGACAGTTTATTATAATAAACATATTATTATAGCTAGCTTAATTAGGTAGAAATAACTTAAAATTTATAAAAATATTCTACTATACTTACTTAGGTATTAGTAGTAGCTTAAAAAGCCTTAGGGTCTTATCTTAAAAAATATAGCTCTACTAATAAGCCTTATAGGTGCTAATATAAGTCTTAACATCTTAGCTTATGCTTAGCTAGTAGTACTACTTACATAGCAGCTTAGTTATTTTTCTAGTCCTAGAATGTATAGTAAGTTACATTATATAAACAGCATAGATAAGGTAGGTCCTTAGAAACTAAATAGCTAGGACTACAAGCTTCCCTTTCTTTAGTAGTAGGCCTTTAGTGTTAATCTTCTATTATAAGCTAAAATTCTGCGCTTTATTATAGCAGTATTATAAGCTTTTATAATTCTAATTAGTATTTAAGATCTAATTAATAAGCTTATATAGTTAATTTATTAGCAGTAGCTCTATAAGCTTCTTATTTAGCAGAGGGGTGCTTTGCAAAGTAGCGTGTAATTAAGTAATAAGACTAACACTAATTTACTTCTAGCTTAGAAAAGAGTGTGTATAAGTAGCTTTATTTTTTTTTTTTTATGTCTTAAGCTTCTTTTGCTTTCTTAATAGCGTGTCTGCAACAACATTAGCAGTGCCTAGGCAGTAGGTTAGCATAAGGTTAAAGTCTGCTATTAGTATAGCCTATTATATCTAGTAAAGGGTAAGCTTATACTTAACAGCAAAGTACTTAAAAGCTTAGTAGTTAGTAATTACTGTAAATAGCTTATTTTATTATAAGCCTATTAGCTGCGCTTACTACTTTTATAAGCTTTAAATAACTATAAGCATCTTTTTATTATATATGTTATAGTTTATCTGCAGTAGGCTTATAGTCTTAGAGTAGAACGCTATAGGGCGCTAGATGCTGTTGTCCTGCAGCTGTAATAGTACTTCTGTAATAACTCTGTTACTTACATTAGTCTCTATACACATCTTATAATTTAGTAAGTAGTGCGTAAGGATGTTATCTAATAGTATAAAGTCTTTAGCGCGCTTAAACATAGCTAACTTATGCTTTTTTAAAGGATGCTAGGCGCTATGCTTAAGTAGCTTTGTAAGCAGCTATATAATGCAACTATAGTTCTTAAGGAAGGCGCAGTAGAAGTTGCAGAACCCTAGGAATAACTATAGGCTCTTAATTAAGGTTAGTATAGGCTAGTCTTAGACAGTAGCTACTTTAGCAGGGTCCTTGTAGATTTTGTCTATGCTAATAATAAAACTTAAAAATTTTGTTTTAGTAACTATAAATTTACTCTTTTTAAGGTTAATTTATAGGCTAGTGTTTTATAGACAATATAGGACCTTAGTAATATGTGCCTTATACTGCAAAAAGTTGTCTAAGTAGATTAAAATGTTGTTAAAGTAAGCTATATAAAAGTTATTAAGTAGGCTATGTAGAACTTAATTAATATATTACTAAAAAGTTATAGGGCTGTTGTAGAGTTTAAAAAGTAGCATATAATACTTATAGTTACTATAGCGCATTTAGAAGGTAGTTAGGTCCTTAACCTTTTTAGTAAGCTAGATATAATAAAACACTTATTATATATTAAGCTTAGTAAAGACCTTAGCTGCAGCTAGCTGTGTAAGCGTCTTTTAAATTAGAGGTATTAAGTAAGTGTTTTTTTTTATAATTATATTAAGCTTATAATAGTCTACGCAGAACCTTTACCCCTTTTCTAGCTTTTTAGTAAATAAGACTAAAAAAGCGTAGCTAGTGTTACTGTGTGTGATAAATCTGCGTTGCAGGTAGTTGTCTAGATAGTCCTTAACTAGCCTAAGCTGCTCTAGAGACATGCTGTATAGCAGGCTGCTTAATAGGGTGTTCTTTGCTATTAGCTTAATATTGTAGTTAACGCTAGGTTAGTGTAGCAGCAGTTTATCTAAGTCTTTTTTTAAGAAGTAGGCTAGCGTAGCTCTAGCGTACGCAGAGAATAGTAACTTCTTAAGCATTAGCTGTTAGAGCTTATTCTTAGAGTTAACTATTATAAGTGCTTAATAGTCCTTAATTAGTTAATTAACCTTATAAACGCTAATATGTCTAATTATAACATCTTTGCGCCTTACATGTAGCATAAATATAGCAGCGTTAATTACATTTACCTCTAGCCCTACCTTAGTAAGTGCTTTTCTAGAGACAGCTAGTTAACATTAGCGCGCTTAATTAGCACTAGGGAGTATTAGTTAAGAATTAAGTTGCTTTTTTATTTTTTTTAAGTTCTACTGCTAATTATACTTCTAAGTTAATTAAAGTTAGTATTAATTAATTTTTAATATTTTTATAAACTTATTTTATTAGTTAGTGTCTACTTAATAAGATTAGTTAATCTGTAAAAACGCGCTATATATAAGGATAATAATATTATGCTTATAGTCTTATATTTAATTATTATTTAGCTACTAAATTAATTATTTTTTATAGTTAATCTAGACGCTAGCCTTTTTAAGGACTTTATAGCCTATAATTAAGTTATAACAGCCTGTGTTATAAGAGATAAAGAGTGTAGGCAGCTAGTAGCTGTTAATTACTAGATCTATGTAAAAGTACTTGTCTACCTATCTATTTAGTTAATTATTATATCTTATAATAAAAATAAACTTAATGCTAAGCATCTTAGGCTGTAAGTGCTTCTAGATTATCTGTAGGTGTTGCAGGTGGATTAAATTATAGCTGCTAGCCTCTGTGTTAATAAGACTATTTAAGTGTATAGTAATCTCTCTAGCAGAGATGTAGCAGAGTAGTATAAAGGGCTTACTACTAAATAGTAGCTTACGCAGCTCTTACGCTAGCGCTTTATTTATTAACTTTAAAGAGAAGACTTTTTTTAAAGTAAGTTTTTTTTTAATTTACTATTCTTACTAGAGCTTATAGTGTCTAGCTTCTGCGCTACTTCTATAGCTTTGCTCTTAGTGCAGGCGTAAGAGTAGTTGTAGCTTATATGTTTTAGCTAATAGTATAAGTAGCAAGTTATAGCATCTTTTATTAAAGCTGCCTACACTTAGGGTGTTACTAGAGTTGTTAGGGCAGCAGTAGCAGTAGTAGGTTAAAGAATATTCTAATGTGTAAGCTTCTTTTAACCTCTCTACGCGTGTTACGCGCTTAACTCTGTAGTAGACCTCTGCAGTAAGAAGGATATCTAGCAGGCTTACTTTATGTAATTAAAGAAGCTAACTATTAAGTTGTTATAGTAAGTCTTTATGTGTACTTAAAGCTAACTTAATAAAGTGTTATAAATCTTATTTTTCTACTACTTAAGCAGCAGCTTAGCTTTATTTATAAGGCACATAAACTAAGCCTTAAAGTTTTTAAAATCTTAAGATAGCTTTATCTTAAGCTAGTAAAGCTTAGTTTTAGCTTTTATCTACTAGTTAGTATTTTTAAAGTTTTTTTTTAAAAAGCTTATAATATCTTTAGTTATTACTAGCTTACTTTACTACTTTTAAGCTTTAAAGTAAAGAACTAGTTAACCTAGCGCTTAACTACTTACTTTACTTTTAGTATAGTGTACTTAAGTGTTTTTTTTCTTTATAAAGTTACTATTTATAAGTATAAAGTAGTTTATATTATAAAGTAGCTTACTTATTAAGAAGTCTTTTTAGTAGTTAAATTTAACATTGTCTTTACTTATAAACTTAGGCAGATTCTCTGCTTTAGCTAACAGTTTTAGCCTAGCTCCCTAGCTTATAGTACTAATATAAAAGAGGTTAGGTGTTTTTAGTGTAGCTAAGTTAAATTACAGTTACTTTCTTAGTATAGTTAGCATAGGTGTGCCTTTTAGCGCTTAATAAGCTTTATCTAAGAGGAATAATTAGTTATGCACTAGCATAGTAGTAGCCTTAAGTCTTTTAACTTTATCTTTATAATTAGCTAAGTGTTTAAGAGTTTTATTTAGTAGGCTTTAAAGCTTTTATAGCTTTTTACTAACTTTTACTTACTTAGCTTCTGCTATGTTAACTGCTTTAGTAAAAGTATTAGTGTAGTCTTAATAAGCTTACACTTTTAATAACTACTATAGTAGCTTATTTGCTATAACTATGTAATCTGCAGCTATAAAGTTTAGTAGGTCTAGGCAGAAGCTAATTAAATTATAATTAGTAGTACCCTAGGTAATAGCTTTTGTTTAGAATAATAGTACTTTTCTAGCCTACTAAGCGCGCGCGCGCACAGTCTTAATAGCGTAGTCCTTCTTAAACACATTATTAGTGTAGAACTAGGCCTAGCATAGCAGCGTTCTTAGTTTAGGCGTATGGGCGTTACTAGTAGGCTAGGTAGTAGGATTAACGCGCATTTTAATTCTTAATAGCTTCCCTATTCTAGTGCTCTTAGCTCCTTCCCTCTACTCTAGGGTCTGGCGGTCTGCAGAGGTATAGTGTAGTGTGAGCCCTAGGTCCGGTGACGGTGGGGCTGATAGTCGATTAGTGGTGGGTTCGTACGTGGGTTCGTACAGAGCCTGCGGCTCTCTTCGCGTTGTTGCGGTGGTAGTTAGTATAGTAGGCCCCCCCCTACAGTTAATTTAAACTAGAGCAGCAGCACTCCTAGCTTAAAGCTTCTTAATAAAGTGTAATAATTTAATTATTACTTAGTGTTGCTTTTATAGTTGCCTAGCCTAACTAGGGCTTTAAGGTAGATAGCTATTATTAATAAACTAAGGCTCTGCTTAGTTGTACTAGCAGATTTGTCTAAGTAAGGGTTAGTTAGCAGATTAAGCTCTTAGAGCTAACTGCATAGTAAACTTAGATATTATGTTGCTGTTCTCTAGCTAAATAAAATAATCTTAGTGTAATATAATAATAAGCACTATTTTTACTACTGTATAAAGCTAAGGAAGCATAGCAGAGTAAGTTAGCTCTATTTTAGCTACACTAAGATAGAGAGGAGAAAGGGAGCTTTAAGAGCAGCTTTGTAGAAGAAGTGCTTGCAGCGCTAAGGCGCTAGTAAGGACGCTAGCGCTAAGCAAACTAATAGCGTTGCGCCAGTCGCACCCCCTATATCCTGATTGGCTGCACAGGCAGCTCGTCATGTGAAGCGCGACAGAGCTCTCTGCGTAGGACCGTCACATTATACCTAAAGCGCTTAGACTTCTAAGCTAAGTATTTAATTACTAATTTCCTTTTAAACCTTTCTATTCCTTACATAACGTCTTGTACCTACTATAATACCTTACATAGTAATTAAACTAGACCTCTGTAAAGCTCTATAACCTTACTTATGCATAATTATAACATTATGTTGTGTTAAAACTCTAGCTAAAAATAGCCTCTAAATCTAATCTAATAAGCTTAGTACTTGCATAACTCTAAGCTATTAAAGCAAGCTAAAAAGCCTTCTAAAAAGCGCTTACTTTATAAAAAAGCTGCTATGTTATAAGCTTTAAAGCTTTTTAAAAGAACTTTAAAGAATAGCTTTACATTATTAAGTAGTCTATTTCTACCTTAACTTTTGTTATAGTAGTAGGAACTAAGAACTTACTAGCCTTAAAGCTTACTTAGAAGTCTAGAGATAGCTTAACTCTTTTCTACCTAACACTACCTATAACCTGTAACCTTTTTAACTTAGTAATAAAATCTAACTAACTCTCTAATCCCCTGCTGTTTAATAGAAAATAGAAAGACCTACCTTTCTTCTTACATAAGCTCTAATATAAACTTAAAGGAAATATAGACTAATTCCTCTCTAAACACTTTTAGTTACTATATGCCTACTTTTAACTTAACTATAATATAACAGCCTTAATTAACTTACTAATAGATAAGAATATTATTAACTTAGATTAATTTATAGTGTTTTTATAAGTAACTTATAAAAACCTAAATAAAAAGTTAACAGCCCTAAGTTACCTAAACACTTTATAATAAAAAAAAAAAGCTTTACTTTACACTTTACTAAGTTCTACTAACTTATATTTAATATAGGCCTAAATAAGATAAGTCTAATTATAGCCCTATATAACTCTCTCTTAACTAAACTGTAACACGCTATAGTAGAAAAACCCCTTCTAAACAACCTTAACATGTATGTAAACCTAATTACTACCTATAATAATAACATAAGGTTCCTCCCTGTACAAGTTCTAATACGCCCCTAAACTAGCGCAGTTGCAAATAAAAACTCTAATGTAATAAAAATTAATTTAAATTATGCTTTAGTTAGTTTTAAAAAGTGTAAAAATTATAAAAAAAAAAGTTAATACTTTAAGTGCAGTAAGCATAGTTATATTTCCTAAAACTGCTTTATTCTTCTTTTTTAAGTCTACGCAAGTAGTGCTGCTAGTATTTATTAAAGATTTTTACTATTTTAATCTTATTTTTATAAGGGCTCTAACTTATATTTAAGCCCTAATCTCTTTTGCTACTTTTAATGTAGCCGCAGCTATAGCAGTAGGAGCCTATAAAAAGGCTTGTTCTAGGGCTAAGTTGCTCCCTAGGACTAATTTAACACTAAATCTCTACTAACTTATAGGCTAAGTCCCCTACTAATAACTAAAAGTACTAAGTTAATATTTTTATATATTTATAATAAAAAACTATATTAGCCTTAATATAGGCTTTTATTAACTTAGAAGCAAACAGCATAGGTTACATTAATAAAAAACTAGCGCGTAAACTAAATCTTTAATTAACACTACTTACTTAAATAATTTACCTAACTAGATTTAATAAAAAACAACTTAAAAAAGGTTCTATCTTCTGTACTATAACTATTATAATTACCTACTAACACTACAAGGAGCAGATTAAGCTCTATGTAATAAACATAGGACATTATAACCTAATCCTAGGACAACTATAGCTATATTAGCATAAGGTTACTTTTAATTACTAAAAGTAAGTTTTAAACTTTAACTCTTTCTAATACTAAGATGTATACTTATGCTTACACCTAAATAACACCTAAATAGCACTTAATATAAAAAGTTTCTAGACCTACTTTCTAATAACCTAGAAAAAAACTACTTAAGTAAGGCTAATAAGCTAGGCCTTTTACTAAAATAAGCTACATAAAATAATTTAATAACTGCTTAAACTTAAAAAAAAAAGCCTTTAAAGAACCTTTACTTACTTAATTTAGATATAAACTAGGACTTAAATAGCAGATAGACATCTGCTACATAAGACCTGCCTTATTTATAACCCTAGCTTAACAACTAGATTACAAAATCTACGCAGTTATAATTTTTAATATAGACTAAGCTTTAGCTCTCTAAAAACATACTAACCTAAAAATAATAGTCTCTTAAAACTACTATAACCTGTTATATGTCTTTTTTTAAAATAAGTCTAATAAGCTTTTAATACAACATTTATATAATTACTAAATAACCCTTAAGCCTAGTAAACAACCTAGTTATAGGCCACTATATAAAATGTTACTAAATAAATTAAAAGTGCTCTAAAAATACCTTAATAAGAACTTAGAAAAAGAGTTTATTTAAGCTAGCTTCTTACTAGTAGTGTTACTTATACTATTTATAAAAAAACCTAGAGGTAAGCTTTAATTCTGTGTTAACTACTAAGAACTAAACACTATTACTATTAAAAACTAATACTTAATTTCTTTTTTATAGAAAACTCTAAGCTAACTAAGCAAAGTAAAGTATTTTATAAAGTTAGATATTATTACTACCTTTAATAAGCTAAAAATAGTAAAGGGTAATAAGTAGCTAACAGCGTTTTAGACCTAATACAGACTATTTAAGTACCTAGTAATGCCCTTTAGCTTAGCTAACACGCCTAGTACTTTTTAATATTTTATAAACAACTTGCTCTAACCCTACCTAGACATGTTCTACACTGCGTATATTAACAATATTCTAATCTACAGCAATAGCCTTTTAGAGCATAAACAGCATGTACACCTAGTGCTAAAGGCTATAGAAGAAGCAGGTCTGCAACTTAATATAGACAAATGTAAGTTCTACTAATTAAAGGTTACATATTTAGAATATGTAATCTTTATAGATAGCATCTAAATAGACCTTATTAAGGTTTAGACTATGCTAGATTAGCAATACCTAAAGGACATAAAAGATGTTTAAGCCTTTATAAGATTTACTAACTTTTACTAATAATTTATTAACAACTTTTTATAGCTAGTAAGCTCTATAATTACACTTACTAAAAAAAAAGTCTAATTTAACTTTAACTTAAATTACTAATAGTCTTTTAACTAGCTAAAGAAAGCCTTTACTAAAGCCTTAATACTTTACTACTTTAACTCTAAACTACTAATACTTGTAGAAGCTAATGCCTTAGACTATGTAGTAGCAGGAGTTCTTTTCTAGACTAAGCTAGACAGGACTATTAGGCCTATTATATACTTCTTAAAAAGAATAAGTCCTGCAGAAGGTAATTATAAGATTTATAATAAAAAATTACTTACTATAGTACACTACTTTAAATAATAGCAACCTAAACTAGAAGGTGCAGCGCATCTAATATAAGTTCTATCTAACTATAAGAACTTACAGTACTTTGCAACTATAAAATAACTTAGCTACTAACAAGCCTATTAGTTTAAATACTTATTTTATTTTAATTTTAAGATTACTTATTATCTTAGTTAAGACAAAGGGAAACTAGATGCCTTTATAAGGTAATCCTAAGACATCCTTACTTAAAAAAAAGTGTAAAAGGCTTAACACTAAACTCTACTTTAACTTAAGCTATTTTTAGACCTTAACTTAAATAAAATAGATTAGATAATTAATTAAATTATTACTAATAAGTATTTAAATAATAAATTTATTTAAGAAACCTTAGACCTGCTCTAAAACAGCGCTAGTTAGTTAAAAAAGGTAACACTAGCTAACTATAAAAACTAAAATAGCAAGCTATATTACTATAACTAACTTATAATTTTTAATTTTAATAAACTAAGAATTAAACTACTCTAAATTATATATAACTTGCCTGTTAGAGGACACCTAGGCAGAGGAAAGACTCTTAACCTACTACAGAGAGAGTACTACTAGCCCCGCATGTTCTATACTGTACGCTAATATGTATTATGTTGCTATACTTACTATAAAGTAAAGGCCTTTTAAAAAAGGTATAATAGCCTACTTAAACTACTTCTAATCTTTAAATAAGCTTAGAAAGACATATTAATTAATTTTATTATAGACCTACTCTTATCTAAAAAGTATATAAATATTATAGTAGTTGTTAATTACTTAACTAAGTATTAACACTTAATACTATATTCCTCTATAACTGCCCCTAATATAGCCTAGTTATTCTACTAATATGTATAAGTTTACTATAGCCTGCCTAACATAATTATATTAGATAGAGGTACACAGTTTGTCTTAGCTTTCTAAGACAAACTCTATAAATAGCTCTAAATTATTCTCTATTTATCTATAGCTTTTTACCTAAAGACTAACAGCTAGACTAAGAACATAAATACTATAATAAAATAAGTCCTACAAGTGTACATAAACTACTAGTAAGATAACTAGGTAAAATAGTTAGCTATAGCATAGTTTAAAGCTAATAACATAACATCTAAATTAACATAAGTATTCTTATTCTTAGCAAACTATAAATACTACTCTTAAATAAAATTTAAACTATCTATAAATACTCCTTAACTAACTTATTAATTTATATAAGTAATAGATGTAAATAGACTTATTAATAAAATTTAAAATATATCTAAATACATTTATAAAGAGCTTACATAGGCTTAAGCTTTTTAATAAGAGTATATAAACTAATTCTAAACCTTTGCCCCTGTGTATGCAGCTAGCAAGAAGGTCTAGCTAAACACTAGAAATATCTAAATAAACTAATAATTAAAAAAACTTAATTAGAAAAACTTTAGCTTCTTTATAGTAGCCTATATAGTTTTATTACATGCTTACTAATTAATCCTACCTAACAGCATAAAGATACACCCTGTGTTCTATGTATTATTGCTACGCTAAGCAGCCTCTAAATCTAACTATCTACCTAGACAGCTAAACCTGCTACCTAAACTTATTATTATAAATAATAAACTAGAATATGTTATAGAAGATGTTAAATAGATCTAGTTTAACAAAAAAAAACATATCTATAAATACTTTATAAAATAGACTAGATATAATAAACTGTTGTAGGAACCTGTAGAAGCCTTATAAAAAAACTCTATAGTAACCTAATTCTACGCCTAATACTTATCTAAACTAAACCTGTACCCTAATAAAGACAACCTAATGCTAGAACTACTAATGTAAAGGATTCCCTTTCTAATAAGGGGGGGGGTACTGTTACAGTATCCTCTCTAGATCCTAGACATAACTGTATTAGATGCGTACTAGAGTATTATTAGTGCACGTCTAACATAAACATAACATAACATAGACATAAACTTAAGTATAAACTACCTTAACACTAACTAAACCTAAAACAGGCTTAATTTATACCTAAAGCGCTTAGACTTCTAAGCTAAGTATTTAATTACTAATTTCCTCCTAAACCTTTCTGTTCCTCACACAACGTCTTGTACCTACTATAATACCTTACGTAGTAATTAAACTAGACCTCTGTAAAGCTCTATAACCTTACTTGTGCACAATCGTGACAGGGCGTTAGCCTGCTAATTTTATGCTTTAGGTACATGTTTAATAATGCAGTTAAACTGTGCAAGTTCTATTACCTATCTTATGTGCATTAGTAACAGTTTCTTTACTAACAAGAACATAACTAGGTTTACATAGTTAGTTATAATATTAAATAGCTTTGCTATCCTATGTAGCTCTGTGGCCTATACTCTTATAGTATTTAGTATTGCTTTTAGTTCTTTGTTAGGTATGCTGTAGCCTGCTTTAGGACCTAAGAACTTAGCAGAGTGGTACGCAACTAGGTGCTATTTCCTGTCTTCCTGCTTTTAGTATAACGCGGCTCTGCTAGCTCTAAGGGATGCGTCTGTGTGGATCTTTATGTCTAGTTGTAGGTTGTACATTCTTAGTACTAGTTTATCTGTTATAGCTTGTTTTAGTGTTATAAATGCTTTATTTATTTCTAAGGTCTAGACAAATTTTACTATTGCCTATTCTTTAGTTATTATGTTTGTTAATAGTATAGTAATTTTTAAATAGTCTTTAATTATTTATCTAACATAGCTTAATAGCCCTAGGAATCTTTTTACTTTTTTAACTATTTAGAGTTCTAGCTACTTAAGTACCTTTTATACTTTAGCTAGATTAATTTTTATTTTTTTTTTATTAATTATAAATCCTAAGTATTCTATCTTAGCAACATAGAACTTGCATTTAGAAAGCTGCAAGTAAAGTCTGTACTTCCTAAGCTGCTCTAAGACTTTTTGTACCTTTTATATGTAGTCTTTTAGAGTATCTTTTAAGTAGATAAGGATGTTATCTAAATATACTAGAGTAAAGACATCTAGATAAAAGTTAAGAGCAGTATTAATAATTTACTAAAACATTACTAGGGTGTTTGTTAGGCTAAACAGCATTACTAGTAACTTATAGAGTTCTTATAAGGTCCTAAACACTGTAAGCTACTTATCTTCTTCTTATATCTTTATTTTGTTAAATCTGTCTTGTACGTTAAATTTTATAAAGTACTAGGTTCCTTTTAATTAGTTTATAATGTTCTATATAATTAGTAAAGGGAACTAATTTTAGACTATGTTGTTATTTAAGGTTCTATAGTCTTAATAGACTTAGATTTTTCTTTTTTTTTTTTTATAAAAACTACTGCTAAAGCTATAAAGCTATAGCTTTTTTAAATGTAGCCTTATACTAACATCCTATTAATGTATTTTTATAAGGCCTTTTTTTATACTCTTGTTAGAAGGTGAAGCTTATGCGTCTTTAAGTTATAATTTTTTACTAAGTTAATAGCATAATTTTAAAGCTAGTGTAGTAGTAGTTCTCTTAGGTCTTCTAGTGTTTTAAACATGTCTTTATAGTCTCTGTATTTAGGTAGAATGTAGCCTTCTTTTTAGATTTAGATAACACTAATCTATTTTACATCTTTATCTGCTTTAATTATTTTATAAGAGACTTTTTTAAGTTTTTTTTTTATTATTTTTATTACTTAGGCTTTTAGTTCTTAGTAAAGGAATTTTTAAAGTTTTCTTTTCTTAGGGTAGTAACTGCTACCCTGCTTTGCTTATTTATAGACTAGGCATCTATTATTATAGCATGCTAACTAGGTTATGTGTGCGTGGTTGTTAGAAGTTTCTATAGTTATAGTTCTCTAATTAATTACAGGGTTATGCGTTCTAAGCTAGTTATAGCCTAGAATTACATTATACTTGCCTTCTAGCTTAAGTATGTTTATAGACTTCTAGTCTTTTATGTTTAAAGTTTTAAAGTTTTTCTTATAAGTTTCTAAGTTAATCTATCCTCTACTATACTTAATTAATAATGTGTTAGTAAAGGTTACCTTAAATAGGTTTTTTTTTTATATAGAATAGTATACTTTGCTTATCTACCTAATCCTTATCTATTGTAGTAAAGGTACACCTGCTGTCTACTAGGGCTAGCCTAGGCTATCCCTTGTACGTAAAGGTGGTTGTTAGGCTATGTCCTGCCCCTTATTCTACTATAATTACTACTAATATGTTGTGTTTAACTTTTTTATCTAAAAGGGGATAAAAATTAATATCTTATAAGTTATTATTAAACTTATACTTTTTTTTTTTATAAATTTAATGTTTTTAATTATAGTAGTTAGTTGCTTTACATTTATAATCTTTAACTAAGTAATGTAATGTTAGATAGTTTTTTTTTTACTACCTTTTACTAAAAATAGTAGAACTTATAGTTATTTTATTTATTACACTTTATCTAGCCTTTTTATTTATAAGGAGGAGCTATTTAACAAGTGTAGTAATTTATAGTTTTGCAGGCTAAGGCTGTTCCCTACTATAGGCAACTATTATAGTTCCTTTCCTATGTAGGCTACTATCCTGCTTAATGTTTGTTATCCTAATGCTTAATGCAATACTGTCGCGTGCATTAGTACTAGGGATATAGATAATTATTAGGTCTATGTAACATGTTAAGGGGACTCTCTTAGGTCTACTAAGGGTATTCTTTTGTTTGTACAAGCTGTACAAGGTGTTCTTTCTATTAGCAACTGTTTGTGCTATAGGCGCTGCTTCTGCAGAGGACACATTATTTGTGATTTTATTGTATTGCAAGAGCCTTTCTAGAGATTGCTAGGCTTAGAAGTAGTGTCTTAGGTTTTTTAGGCGCTAGTTATAGTACTTTAAACTTAGTAAGTTTACCTAGCTACTCTAGCTTTTAATTTTTAATCTTAGTAAAAAATTACTATTACTTTTTTTTATTTATAATGTTATATTTAACTTTAGCTATTCTTTATATAATGTTAAACATTAAGTAGTTATTGCTAATGTTTATTTAGTAAAGTAAGACTATATAATTACTTAAATAGTTATGTTATAACCTACACTTCTAGCACCTGCATCTCTAAAACTATTAGGAAAGCTCTTTTGCTAAAGTACTAGAGGTTTAGTCTTAGAGAGGGAATTATTTTTCTTTTTTTTAAACATTTATAATATATCCTTAGATTTAAGTCTTTTTTTTATATCTTTTAAGAATTATAAGGTCCTGTAACACTATATTAAGGCTACTAAAATTTTAAATAACTACCTCTTAATATAGTTTAGGGCAGTTGTTTAAAGAGTAATTTCTTCTATATTACTAGTAAAGTCTGTTATCTAGTCTTTCCTATATTTCTTTGTCTATAAGGCTATATTTAGCAGTAATAGCTTTTATTATTATAGTAGTATTTTTATTTTCCTTCTTCTAGAAGTCTAAGTAGTTTTAGCAGAAGTGTTTTACTTTTTTATAGTTTAGGCAGGCTTTATTTTTTAACTACTTTTATTATTTTTTTATTAGAGGTAGCTTATTGCGTTTTAGAACTTAGTTTTTTTTAAAGGGAAGCTTTATGTATGCTTTACATAACTAAGGTCTATTAGCTTTTTATTATATTATAAAAGCTTTTTTTTTTTAGGGATAAACTCTAGCTTTTAAAAAGTTTTTTTTAATTTCTTTTCTCTTTTACATTCTTTATAGTAATTATTATAAGTTATTACTTTTTTAATATATTTTTTAAGAGTAGTTAGTTAGTTTATGTGCATAAACTTATCTTTTACTTTGTTGTTTAGTCTATTATAAAACATGCAGCATAGGGCTTTCTAGTTATTCTATCTGCAGATAGCTATTTGCTCCCTAAAACGCGCTGCATAGTTTTAGACTAGCCTGCTGCCCTATCTTATATTATCTAGTTAGTTAGCTGTAATTTTTTTTTTATCTAAGGTCCTATAGATAGCTAATAGAGCTGCTTTAAAGTTTTTAACACTACTAAATACTTCCTTAGTTTTAGGGTTAAGTAGTGCACTATTAGCTCTAAAGTCTATTTAATTATTAGCATAGAGTTAGAACTAGATTATAAGGGGGCCTTTTAAGTGTAATTCTATTTAGAAGATTATTTCTGTGTTAGTCTAAAATGCTCCCTTATTATATTACATATAAAGGTAGCATTTAGTAAAGAATAGTTAAAGGTTCTTTAATAATTTTTTAAAAGGCTTTAAAAAGGCTAGTCTTAAAGCTTTCTTAGCTATAATACTTACTTTATCTATTAAGATATTTTAAACTTTTACTAATTTTACTTATAGTTTATGTATCTAATAGGCTTAGGTAGTAGCCTTATAAAAGTTAATAAGAGGCAGAGGGCTTAGTAAGTTTATAGTTTTTTAGTAAAAGTTAGCTATTTTCTTTTTAAGTTTTAATAACTTACTAACCTTATTACTAATCTGCTAGAGTTTCTTAATATTGTTTTAAATTAAGTTAATTTATTCTATAAAGACAGCTTTACTTTAGGTAAAAACTTCTATAAATCTTAATAGCGCAGCATAGGCTATGTTAGAATCTAGATTATATTATAAAGTTACTATACTTTTTAAAGAGGGTAGTATTTAATGTTATAATTTTTACTTTAGAAAGCACTTAGGTCTGTTAGTATTCCTAAGGGGGAAGTAGGACAGGTAGTAGGGGCTAATCTAGTAGGGTGTACAGTCCTACGTACAGGCTATTAGGCTAATAGAGGGAGGGAGAGTGACTAGATTATAGTTTACCCTATGTGCAGCAGTAAGAAGGCTAGGGTTAAACAGTCCTTGCAGACAGGGTTAGAGGTATATATAGTGTAAGATATATAAATAGTATTACAGCCCTTTAGAAGGCTAAATGCTACTTAGTCTATGTAAAAAATAAACTAAATATTAAACACACCTTTTAAAGGTTGTTTAATATAGGAACTATATACATGTGCTAGGGTGCTAAGGGGAGCTGTTAGGAGTTTGTAGTAGCCTGCTAAGAGGGGCTCCTATAAGCTCCCTTAGGCTCCCTAAATTCGCGGCCTGGCTCCCTATTAGACAAGGCATTCTTCCATTACTGCGGGCAGCCGGGCTGCCTCCGTGTCCTCCGATTGGTCGCTAAGCGAGCCCTGCCCCAATCCAGCTAGATTGTGGAGCACTCCTGGTGGAGTTACGCTGGTCCAACCATAGACCGTAACAAGTATATACTTAAGCTAGATGTGTAAGGATTTCCCCTCTAGCTAGTAGCTATAGCTAATATAGCTAATTCTTTACACACTAAGTGTCGGTTGACCTAGGTTCGATCGAACGAACGTACGCCTAAGGGGCGTACTAAGAGGTGAGCAGGCAAAGATCTTCTTGTTATTAACTACTGCCCTCTCTCTTTATACAAAGAAAGAGGGCTCTTAAGTACACATAGCCCCTAACGCACAGGCTAGATAGCTAACATTTTAGGTAACCTAATTTAGCTATACATGTGTACAGACATAGCTGTACTTATATATAAACACTAGTAACTTTTTACTTTTATAAAGTTACTTACTTATTTATATGTTAATTTTACTTTTTTTTTTAGAGCTAACTTTTAGTGCTTTTTTTATTTATAATATTCTTTAGCTTTTTAGCTTATGTATAATTTAACCTACCTCTAAAATAGTGCCTATGCTTAGCTAAAGTAAGAAAAAGTTCTTATTTAATTATATAAAAGAAGTTATTAAAATTATGTGTTATTTATCTTTTAAAGTTGTTTTACTTTTATAGTGTGTACTTTCCTCTTAGCAGCTTATGCATGTTAAAGAGGATGTACACTGTATATAAAGCTTATTATTATAGTAGAGAAGAGTCTATATTTATTTTATTATGTAAAAGATTTAAATCTACCTCTTTATATAAAATTATTTTAAACACACATGTAACCCCTAATAACTTTTTATATAAGGTGTATAAAGACACTATAACTTAGAAGAGAGTGTAAGTTAATTGCCTTCTGTGCAGGCAATTAATCTCTAAGAAGGAGAAGGAGAGAGGTGTTAGTTAATTGCCTTCTATGTAGGTAATTAATTAAAGGGGGGTAAGGTGTTAAGGGTGCCCTTTATGTAGGCAACTAGAGGGGGTATTAGTAGTAGACTGCCTTTGTGCAGGCAGTTAGTCCCTAGGGTAAGAGGGAGGTGTGTTAACTAATTAATTACTTCTTATATAGGCAATTAATTAAAGGGGTTATTAATTAATAATTGCCCTCTGTGCAGGTAATTAATCTTTAGAGAGGGGGAGAGGTGTTAGTTAATCGCCTTTTGTGCGAGCGATTAATCCCTAGGAGGGGGGAGGTGTTGGTTGATTTGCCTTTTGTGCGGGCAATAGATCCCTAGGGGGGTAGGGGGTGTTAGTTAGTCGCCTTCTGTGCGAGCAACTAATTAAGGGGGGGGGGGGTGTTAACAAGGCAGGCTGCTAATAAGGAGCCTCCTCTGCGTAGCTACGCACGCGGTAGGTTTCTAATTATGCGGCCTGTATTGTCTCCTCTGCGTGGCTACGCACGCAGTAGGTAAGTAGTTGCACAGCCTGTGTTAACAAGAGGCTCTAGGGCGCACAAAGGCTTAGTAGTAAGCCCTCTCTGCGTGGCTACACACGCAGCAGGTTGCTAATCTTGTCTTTGTGCAATTAGTTAATCTAGGGGCGCACATAAGGCTTGCTTACCCCTTTCTGTGTGGCTACGCACATAGTAGATGTAAGCTTCTTTGTACCTTCTCTGCGTAGCTACGCACATAGTAGGTGTAAGCTTCTTATATAGTAGCAGTTTTATTAATCCTTGCAAATTTACTTATTAAAAAGACAGGTTTTTTGCAAAGGCTTAAAAAGCCCTCTCTATGTAGCTATACACGCAGGGGGTTTAAGCTTTTATAGCAAAACAGTCTATTAATAGACTAATTAGTGTTAGTTAACTTAGGTTTAATTAAACAAACATACACCTAAGGGGTGTACTAAGAGGTAAGTAGGTAAAGATTTTTTTATTATTAACTACTGCTTTTTTTTTTATATAAAGAAAAAGGGCTCTTAAGTACACATAGCCCCTAACGCACAGGCTAGATAGCTAACGTTTTAGGCAACCTAATTTAGCTGTACGCGTGTACAGACACAGCTGTACTTACGTACGGACACTAAGTATAATATAAGCTATGTTAGCATAAACTAGCTTAATATGTTTATTAAGTGTTACTTAAAGCTTAAAGTAAAGTTTAAGTATAACTATAACTATAAAAAAGCTTATTATAAAAATTTTATAGTAATTTAAAGCTAGTTTAACTTTATAAAGAATAGTAAAGCTAAGTATAGTATCTAAAATAACAACACATATAACTTTAATAAAATAAGGTTTATAATAAGCTAGATATTTACTAGAGCAGTTATTATAAGTTTAAAAAAATAAAGACAGCTAAAAGTAGTCTAGCTAGGTAACTAAGAGTAGATAACAGCTATCTAGGGCATTAATACTAAAAAGTAGGCTATTCTACTGTTTATTATTTTTTAGAGTAGTAACTACCTTTTATACTAGTATAAAAAGAAAATTTTACTTTAAAATTAAGTTATTATAATCTTTAAGTGTAGCTAAACTACTAATTAGCTTAGTCTAGACTAGTTAAAGCACTTTAATGCGCATATAAAAAAGTGTACTATTAGCAGCTACTATGTACTAGTTATTAATAGCTATAAAAGCTATAACTTACTTTATTTTTAGTAATACTATAAAAATAATAAAATTATTACTATTTATATACTTTTTTACTTATTACACTTTTTATAGCTACTTAATGTAGGTTGTTTTTCTTTTTTAAAAAAGTATATAAGCACTAAGCTAAAAACTTTATACATAACTAAATTACTTATATTATAAAAATAAAGTTCTTACTATACTTTAAAGTAGCTTAAAATACTATAATTACTTTTAGTAATATTTAAAAAAAGTTTTAAAGTGCTAGATTAGTTCTTTTTAACTTATAATAAGTTATAATAAGCTTTAATATAAAGTTACACACTTTATTACTACTACTACTTATATATAACAAGCCTTAGTAGTTGTAAACTCTAAGTAATACTTTAAAACTTAAGTTATAATTAATACTTATAAAAATAAAAATTTAAAAGTATATAAATAGTTTACTAACTTTTATAGTTAAAGTGTTTAAAAAAGTCTTAAAAAAAGTAGTAATAATTATATATAAGCTAGTATTAGTATAATAAAATATTAGTAAGCTTTAAGTAGCTAATAAAGCTACTACATAACATAAATTATATAAAAAAAAGTAGATTAAGGTAAAAAAAACTTTAATAATTTAAAAAAGCTTACACTTAATAGCTCTAAAGAAGTTTAGAGCACATAGTAATAAAAAAAAAAGTAAAAAAGTAGGTGTAAGCTAAAGTAAGTAAGCTATTTTAAAGGCGCTATAAATAGTGTAATTAGACTAGGCATAATGCGCAAATGTGTAAGCAAGAAGTAAAAGTAGTATCTAAATAATATTCTAGGCTGTACTATACTATAAAGTGCTAGAGCGGGTTGTTATAGGCTATAATAGAGTTTGTTAGGGTGGGGTCTTAGCAAAAGTAAGCGACTTAGGTGTGTAAGCAACTCGCCTGTGAAGTACGTTATATAGTATTAGTTATTAAGGATAAACTGCTTAGCATACTTTTTAGGTTTAATGCTATAAATGTCTTTTTTTATTACATAGTGTAAGTAGGTAGTAAAGGTAAAGTAGTTAATAGCTTTTTTAGCATTTTTACTTTTTTATTTTATTTTATTTATATTATGTAAATTATTTTTTTAAGGTAACCTTTAAAGTTTTAGATATATAAGGTAATAGCTTTATATAATAAAGTTTTATTATAAAATTTTTTATATAAAGTAATATACTAGTTCTTTACTTATATATAGTTATTATAAAAGTAGTTTAATAACTAACATTTTTTATAGTAAATAAAGTACTTTTTTATTTATATATAGTTGTCTTTAAATTATAGCCTAAACTTAGATAAAAAAATTTTATATTATTTTTTTTATATAAAGAGAATTTTCTCTCTTGTTATACAAAGTTATATTAGTAGTTTATATAGTATGCATTAGGCAGTTTCTAAAGGTATTAGTTTACTTTTTAGTCTATAGTAACTTAAAGTAATGCCTATAAGTTACTAAATAAAGCTTTACATAAAAGCTTAATAGTAAACATAGCATGTTCTAGTTCTAGTTATTCTTAACAGGCTTATATAATAGTAGTGTGTAGTAAAACATCTTTTTAAAATTTTATTTTTAGTGCTTTTTATATAAGTGTTAGCTTATTAATTATTATTTTAAAAACTTTATATAAACTTTTATTAAAGTTCTTTTATTAGTATTATATAAAAGTTATTATTATCTAGTCTATCTAGTACTAGCTATAGTTTACATTAGTGTTAAAGTAACTGCTTAAAGTGTTATATAAATGCTTCTCGTTATATTTAAAGCCTATGTTGTGCATATAGTACATATTTACATAACCTTTTAGAATATCTAAAAAAATGTTTATATACTAAGTTTTTTAAATATTTAGCTATTAATATAGATTAATAAAAAAATTTTATTTCTTTATAAAAATGTTATATAGTTAACTTATATAGTTATTATTATTTTTTTATACTTTTTAAAATTATATAATTTTATTTACTAAAGGTTTTTCTTTAGTAGTTTCTTTTTAAAGTAGAAGTTTATACAAGTTATAATGTAGTATAGATTATATAGGTAGTATTAGTAGTGTGTACAATTAAGGGTGTAGAGCAGGCGTTAGGTAGGGTGGCATGTATTGTTTATACAGTAATTAGTGTGGTGCTAGCTAAGGTGTAAAAGTAGGTAATGCTAGTATGTTTAGTATTATTAGCAGCATTATGTTTAGCCTACTTCTATGTAAAGCCTTATATAGTAATAAGGGTTAACGTACAATAGGTGCTAAGAAGTCATCATCCTCTCGCTTAACTTACTATATTGGGTCAACCCACACACCTTAAAATTTTCCGCACCACTCGTTCTCCTTCTTCTCCACACTACTACCATGCCTTCCTAACCTAAAACTGCTTGCTGTGAATATAATAAGCCTACCCTTACTAGCATTTAGGCGCTTTCTTATATTAGTTTTAGCTTTTTAAAGATATAGAAGACTTTTCTTATTTTAATTCTATTAATTAAGTTAATACTTAAGCAGTTGCAAAAATGCAAGAATAAGCCCTAGAAAAAGGCTTGTTGCATAGGGAAACCCCTAAAGCTTAATAAGCGCGCAGAGTGATAATTAGTACAACACTTAGAGCAGTTTCCCTTTAAAACATATAAAGTACTTACTACTTCTAAAAAAATAATAACTATAATCTGCATTAATATAGTAAAGTAATACCTGTAAAAAAACAAGTACTACATATTTAAACTACGCGCTAAGCTCTACTTTAAGCCTTTTTATAAGCTTAATTATTATTACTAGAGTGCCTGCATAAAAACTTAGAATAATAATAACTTTAAATGTGTCTACTTTTCTAATAAATTAACTTTTAAAGTAGGACTTATCTCTACTACTTAATACTATAAGTAAAAGAAAAGAGCATTATGTGTGTATAAATCTTAATACCTAAAGCCTACTTTTAAGAGTAGAAGAAGCTCTGTTAGAGTATAAGCAGCTATATCCTAAGATTTTAAGTTAGAGCTAGTTATACTGCCTTAAAGTAAGTAAATAGACTTAAGAAGATACTATAATAAAGTCTTAGCTACTTACATGCAACTATTTTATACTAAAGTCTTTAAAAAACGCAGTATTACGTTGTAGTAAAAGAATAAGGCTTTATACTATAAGTTAAAGATAACTACAGGTTTCTAAGAAAAGCTTTGCATAGATTATATAGTGTAGCTAGCATAAAGTCTTAATTTAAATCTTATTAAGAACCTTTAGCGCATTATAAAGATTTAGATTTTAAAAAAAAGACACTAAATAAGTAATATTAAAAAGATAGAGTCTATCCTAAAGAAGGAGTAAAATAGGTTAAAGCTAGAAGATTAGCAGAAGTGTATATTATCTATGCCCCAGCGCGTCGCTGACGTCAGGGCTGCCTAGGGAGGCTCCACCTGCTAGTGAACAATTACTACTCTAAAAGATTCTCTGTTATTAATTCTATTATATAAATTAAAAGCTTTAATTTTTAATTGCAATCTATCCCTAAAATCCTTATAGAAAACTGCGTGGGCAGATTGTATTCGCTTGCGCACGGTGCGGAGGATGATCACTTCCTGGCACCTACTGTACCTAACAGGTTGGCCGGCCACACAGGTTGGCCGGCCACTTTTGCCAAGCCCCTACTAAACTCTACCTATCTACATAATGCCTTAATAACAACACTAGATTAAATCTTCTAAAGAATGTTAGATACAGCTTGCTCTTTAAGCTTTTAAATAAGACTTAAAACTCTTCTTATAATACGCTGCAGCTATTTATAATGTCTCTTACACAACACTAAGCAATTAACGCGCTAGACAGCCTTTATAAGCTAAATGCTAGCCTAAATTAAGGAATCTAACTAAGCTTAAAAAGAAGGTAGTTATTAAGTATATACTTAAGCTTATTACACACAGATTTTCCTCTAAGCTTATAGCTATAGCTAATATAGCTAATTCCTTGCCTGCAAAGCGTAATCTAGGCTAGGTTAGCTTAAACTAGCCTAGTATGTAGGTTAAGCACTGCTCTAAGTTTATTATAAAGTTTAATTATAAGTATAATTATAAAAAAAGTACTTTATAAAGATCTAGAGGTTATCTAGGGCTAGTTTTACCTAGTAGCTAATATAAAAGCTAAGTATAGTATTTAGAATAAAGATAGGTATAACTTTAATAAGTTAGGCTTTATAATAGGCTAGATATTAACTAGAGCAGTTATTATAGCTTTAAAGAGATAAAGATAGCTAAAAGTAATATAGTAAAGTAATAAAAAGTAAATAATAGTTATCTAAAGCATTAACATAACAAAGTAGGCTATAAGATTATAAAGCTTTAAGCAGTAAATAAGGCTACTATATAATATAAATTACATAAAAAAAAGCAAATTTAGGCAAAAAAGACTTTAATAGTTAAGAATAAGGCTTATTTAACTACTCTAAAGAAGTTTAAAGCGCGTAGTAATAGGAAGAAGCTAAAAACACAGGTGCACGCTAAAGAAGGTAAGCTAAGTTAAAAGTAATATAAGTAGTGTAATTAGACTAGGCATAACTTACATATATATAAGTAAGTAGTAAAAGTAGACTCTAAATAATATCTTATGTTGTATTACTCTATATAAGGCTAAAGTAGGCTGTTTTGCAAGAGAATAGAGTAGTTTTAGTAAGGGCTTAGCAAAAGTAGCTAGCTAACCTGTTTAGCCGGCTAACCTGTTAGGTACGTTATATATAAAGCTTTTTAGATGTAATTACTTTTTTTATACTATATTATATAGTTTCTAGGCTTAGGTACTTTTATTATTTAGCTATAGTGTAATTCTCTTATTCTTTAGCACTTATATAAGCTCTTTTTTAAACACATAGCTAAGTGCTAAGAAGTCTTATAGTGTTTATTTTTTAAAATTCTTTATATATAAACTTAGAAAAGTAGCGCTCTTTTAAGTTATTATATATAATTAAGTCTATAGGGTACTTTAATAACTAATAATTAGTATATACTAAGGCTGTTAAATAGGCTCTGTTAGCTAGCTGCTTATAGTATAAGCACTTAAGTAGCAAGAATAAGAGTAGTGTACAGTGTGCACAGCGTATAAAGTAGGTAGGGTAGAGGCAACATGTTTCTAGTTCTATTGCTCTGTCTTTTCCTCTGTACAGAGGAAAAGGGGAATATCTAGATGTTCGCGCACAGAGGTTCGCGCACAAGCATCATGTGACATAGATACGTGATCCTGCTCGTGCGCAATAGCTTGTATCCAGGCCGTGACGCTGCTGCTGCGTACAGACAAAGGCGCTTATTATTATAAATGTAAGCTTAGCCTTTTATTATTTAAATATAGTAATAATTATAAATAGCTTTTTATTATGTATTTTTTAGTTTAGCTCTAAACTAGATAGGACTTTACTATAGAATAAAACAGGGCACTAATTTCTATTAGCATGTTAGATATAGCTTATACTTTAAGCTTTTAAATAAGACATAAAACTTTTAAAGAAATATGCTGCAGCTATATATAAAGTTTTTTAAAAAATAATAAATAACTATAGCACTAGATAACTTTTACAAGCTAATTTTACAGCTAACTTATAAAAGCTAAGTAATAATAAAGAATAAGTAATTATTAAGACTATACTTAAGCTATATGTGTAAGGATTTTCCTTTTAGATAGCATTTATAGCTAATATAGCTAATTTTTTACACGCTAAGCATAATCTAGTCTATAGTACTATAAACTAGCCTAGTAAATTTAAGAATTATTATCTAAAGCTTAAAGTAATATTTAAGTATAGTAAAACTATAAAAAAGATTTTTATAAAAGTTTTAAAGTAATTTAAAGCAAGTTTAGCTTTATAAAAAATATTAAAGCTAAGTATAGCTTTTAAAATAATAACATGTATAACTTTAGTAAAATAGGCTTTATTATAAGCTAAATATTTATTAACTATACTTATACTTAAAACTTTACTTTAAGCTTTAAATAATGCTTTATAAACATACTAGGCTAGTTTATGCTAACATAGCCTACATTATACTTAGTGTGTAAAAAACTAGCTATATTAGCTATAAATGCTATCTAAAAGAAAACTTTTTACATATATAGCTTAAGTATAGTCTTAATAATTACCTACTCTTTATTATTACTTAGCCTTTATAAGTTAGCTGTAGAATTAGCTTATAAAAGTTATTTAGCGCTATAGTTATTTATTATCTTTTAAAAGACTTTAAATATAGCTATAGCATGTTTTTTAAAAAGTTTTATGTTTTATTTAAAAGCTTAAAGTATACGCTATATCTAACATTCTTTTAGCATGTATAAGTAGTGTTATTAGGAATGCATTAGTGTAAGAAAAGTAGTTTAGTAGGGTCTTAGTAAAAGTAAGCAACTTAGGTGTGTAAGTAACTTGCCTGTGAAGTACGTTAGAACTTCTATGCAAGTGCTACAAATAAAGAAGCGACAAGCAGCAATAGCCAAGCAGATGTCTTCGAAGGCATGCAATGTCTAGAGGACTAGCATGATGGGAACACAACAATGCGCGGTGCAGCTTATGTCACAAGTCACGTGACGACGGTTACAGCTGAAAGAGCAGACATAAACTTGGCAACGCTAAGAAAGCGACCAAAAGCTTGGCAGCGACCAAGCTAAGGAAACAAAGGGATATATAAAGGGCATAGGTCCCCTAGCTAGATTGTCTCTTCATAGTTATATTTAAATTAACACTGAGCTATTAGATTGTTATCACTAGCACTCTTGATTAAAGCTCACTTGCGCCCTACTCGCACACGCTTGTGAAGTAAAGAAGCCTCTTACCTTGTTATCATCTTTCTGTGGACTATCGTTCACTTTACGTACGATACGCCTCTTCTGCTATCGGCCATAAAAGGATAGACGACACTTGTCTCCTGAGGACTCGGTAGAGACAAACAAGAAGATAACATAACAGCAAGCTAGATTATAGAGGCAAGCTATTAGGCTTTCTGTATGCTCCTGCAACTAGATAGTCAGTTTAAATTAATTACTGTTATTGATTGCTTAATCTACTAAATATTTGGAACTAGGTTTAGTTTATATGCAGCTCTAGAGCTTAAAGTTGCGGTGCTGCACGACGGCAATTTCCGTGCGTTAGGGCAGACCGTGTATTGGCTGATGAAATTTAATACCCTCTTAAAGTTCCTTCGCTAATCCGAGACGCCTCCACATACTCTCACTCCACCGCTCGAGTATTAAAGCGCTGCTCATCCCTTCTCCACCTCTCTGAGCTCACGTGGCTAGCTATGACAACGCTAGGCCAGTACCCTTTCTACCCATCGACTTAACCTACTCCTCTAGGACGAGCTTACCATAGGTATTACCTACCACCGAGTAGCAGTCCAGTAACAGAAAGCTGCCGGCTTAGCGCTGGACCTTATTTGTTTGCCAAATTGCTAAGAGAACTCGAGAGAAAACCGGTGCCGGGATCCGCTTCTCCACTTTCATCCCCTCCACAAGTATCGTTCCACTCAACGGTCGCGCATCACTATCATCACGCTATCTGTTCAGACCAACGCGGTGTAACGGGGAGACAAATGAAGAGAGATAAGAACAAAGCTAGACGGCGGGCGAGAGAATCAAAGCCTCAGCATATGCAGCACTCACATTGCCGACTCTTAGAACTCCCCCGAGAACCTCGAGATGAGATCTACTCCTGGGTCCTAGCCTCTACACGAGTCACTTTTGGGGAAATGCCTGGAGTATATTACGGGATCAAACTAACTATCAACAAGAGCCACCCGTATTCCCTCGCACTCTTATACACTTGCCGACAAATAAAAGCAGAGGTCAGATCGCATTGGATTAGTTGGGTTGTCTTTAACTTTCAGACGCCCGAATCGCTGCTAGATACACTTACAAAACTACCCACTGTCAAGGTTGCAGCCATCCGCCATATTCGGGTCAACGGCCGTCCTGTCATGCTATCATTAGCGCATGATGATGTCTACTATAGACTTGCTTGGAGCTTGAAGCTGGTGCCACATCTTCAGCTTGACACACTTACTGTCCTTGGTGGTAGTGCTAACAACATTTCCGGAGGGCCAGCGCAAGTTGACTACAACACACTTGATGGCCTGATTGCGTCGGGAACTGGATGGAAGGAGCTTTACTACATCACCCCCAATTCGTCTATTCTCAGCTTCCAGAAAACCGAGCGCTTTGGACAGACGTACCTTCGCAAGCCTCAGCCGGATACATGGAGATCGGCGCTTTCTCAACGAGACGGGCCTGACTCGGGAGCTTCAGTGATAATTTACCGATCAAGGACTAGTATTCCAGGATCGATAGTCAACCACATTGAGCGAGAGACCTTTGAACAAGTTGTTGCCCCACAAGATCTCGAAGACTTCGCAATAGAGAAAGACCCAGTCCTCACCTCACCAAGCGAGCAACACAAAGAAGTATTTGTTGTTGTCAAACGGGGCCGGGATGCAAATATAACAGAGGCCTCTATGCCCCCCTACAATCAGGACTATGGCATACGTGCCTTGGCTCTCAACATGACTTGGGCCCAAGTTCGGGAATACTATACTGAAGGCGGGGACAACGACGATGAGTCTAGTTTCGACGGCCCCGGTTTACTCAGCACATCAGTCAGCCTGGACACTTATGGATGCAACGCTCACGAGATTGACTGGGCTGATAGCAGAGATCTGGAGATCGCTACCAGAGGCGGGCAATCAGAGGACTGGGACGAGTGTACAGTTGCAGATCTACTCCGATCGCGCTTTGTCTAGATTTAATTATGGATTAGGGCAAAGCAGGTGGGTTGTCCGAAGATGCATTAGGGAAATTTTGGTCGTATTAACGTTGGCATCAGCAATTACACAGTTGCTCGACAGATTTTCCTCGCACAGTGGGATTCCGTGAGATTAGAGAATGGCGCTTCTGTTGTGCTCGTTGGTGTAAGGGGGAGCGCAGCTTCAAATCTATGGTCGACCCTAAACCCTTCATAAAGTCATAAGTCAACGGTAACACCTATCATCAGAGATAAGAGCAGTACTGCTTGTCGCTAGTCATGCTAAGGATCCTTTTCTGCTGGGGATGCTCAGAATATAGGAGTTAATTCCGATGTAGTGAACAAGGGGGGTTAACGTTAATGAAGTATTTGCTCTATCTGCTGTATCATTATATAATCTGCATAAATTCCAGCATAATATCAGGATCAAAGAAAGCTCAACAACACTATTCTAATTAATACATCCCTGGCTCTACCACTTCGCTCATCCGCGCTACTTTGTTCTTTGGTCCTGACAAACCCGCATCTACCTCTGGCGTAGGACTCTTGCGCTTATGGCCGCGTTTTCCTTTGCTTGCGGTAGCTTTCTGTTTCAACGCTTCCAACAGTCCGTAGTACGTAGACGTAGTACGTTAACGTACCTGTCACGTGAGCCGTACAAACGTAGTCGTTTTTGGAGCCGTACTGTACGGACAGTGAATTGCCGGGTACGTACCGTAGTACGAGACTGAGAGGTCATATTTCGGGAGGTTTTCAACCTGTTTTTAGACCTGATTGGCCATCGCGTCGGGAGTGTTGTTTGAGGTCGCGATTTGGAGTAACAATCGCGTTAAACTCTGCAGTCTGTAGCACCTCATCCTGATCAGTTGGCTAAATGGCCCCTAATGAGTATAGTCAACTTTTTGCCCTGCCCTTATCTTATACCTTATCATTTGCTAGCCCATTCCATCATTAATTGTTACGATGTTGATTTCCTCTGTATACCCTCTACAAGCTGCGACTGCGAGAGAGCCTTCTCTAGGGGCTGGCGGACGATTACAATTGACAGGAACTTTCTTAGAGTTAATATAATTAAGGCTCTGCAGCTTTAAAAGAACTAGTTACGTTATAGGGTTGTGGAGAGAATTGAGCAAGCTGGGAGACTTTGTCCGGGGGCGGAAAAGCAGTTGATCCGGGACGTACCTACCGTACTACGTTGATACAGTTGGTGAGAAGTACAGAAGTACTAGGATTTTGAACCGTAACTGCTACGCTACGTACCTGCCAATCAATTCACCGTTTGCGTACGTACGTACTACCAAATCGAGAAGTTACTGGCAGAAAAAAGCTCAATCGTAACGTCCTACGGACTGTTGGAAGCGTTGTTCTGTTTCACGCTACGCTTTGTTTGTACCTCCTTTAGGTCCTCGTAGTTTATCACCCTCGCCTTCCCGAAGACTACTCTAAGATGTGAAGCGTCTTGCGTGACCTAAAGCCGTTGCATACTATAACCTGTAGTTTTAATTAGCTTGTGCTTTTAGTTTAGGGATTAAAAACTCGCTTGAATAAGAGTCATTACATCTATTCTTAGAATATGCGTAATGCTATCTGTGGTTGGGTATGTGGTCCAGTTGCTTCAGTAGGTTTAAACCGGCCAGATTATAAGTGGGAGTAAGGACCTTCTATTAGCACAAATGCACTTGACAGCGGCCACTATTTTACACTTTACACCAGCGGAATGGCTGGACCCTGTAGTACCTTTCTGACCACCTAAACTACTCCATAATCTTATTATGTATGCTGCTCCTGTGATGGTTCTAATTAATTCCCTTGACCCTCCTTGCTTTAACTCTAGATGGCGTTTCTTGAAGGTCTGTGGCTTGCTCTTGGTCAGAAGTTTAATAGGTATTTGTGTGGGCTGCTGGCGGACAATAGGAAAGGCTAGCAAAAGTATAAACTTAATTCGCACAGATTGCTTAAGATTAGACATTAGTAACAAAAACCTAACCGTGGCTTTATCCTCCTCTAGGGTGAGGTATTTCTAGCTTTAGGCCTGTTCCTCCCTTGGGCGTCGTCTGTGATCACAATAGTAGACCGTACTAAGAGGGACATCACCCCGCCGGACTATTTCTTTCTTTCTATGACCAACTGCTCTTTACTTGGTGATTTATTGAAGTTGGGTTGTGTGGGAATTCGCAGCTGATGTGAGAGATATGTAGACCAGGCCAAAATTCGGAGCTTCCTTATTATCAGGAAAGTTATTCTATTACAACTACATCCTCTAGCTTCTTGCTATAGTACCGTATGTAATATTACCGTATGTAGACGAAGTAAGAGGTGAGGGATAGCATATATTCGAACGTCGTATACCCTACATCTTCGCCGTCTTCTTCACACATCTCTCGATCATAGCATATTACCTTCGCATACTCTACCCTACTATCGGCAAGCTTCGTGCGCTGAGTTGGATCCTCTTCAGACTTGCGATTGTGTAAGTTGTTGAGGTATTGACCGTTCTCCTTGTCTTCTGCAAGTCCGTTCATCCTCGCTGATATTTGCTCCCGAGCTCTTTCTAACACCTTACTCAGATTAATTCACAAACTCTGGTCCTCGGGCTTCTTGACCTTCCGCGGCTCCCAATTTTTCCGTTCTCTCACATGCTCCTACTCTGCCGCAATCGGTGCTCCATCCTCGACAATCTCATCTTTTTCATCCCAATATCTTACATCTTCTCGCTCTCAAAACTCCGCGCTCACCAGCGCCTCGGACAGATCTTAATCTTCACACTCGGCTTCATCGTTTGCGCCGTCGCTCTCTTCCAAACCCCTTTCATCCGCTGACGAAAAGATATTTCGGCGTACTTCGGCCACGCCATCAATTGGCTTATTGCAGTTCAGATATCCAGACATCCTTGGCTATCGTAGCTGCTTCTTTACCTGATTTACGAGCTCTGCTTGCGAGGTTGTTTCCGAAAAATTTGCCGCTGCATCATCGGAGTGCAGCGGGGGAAGGCGGGTTGGGCATCGTGGATGTGAAGAGAGCGGGACAGGGAGAAAATGAAGGGGATGAACTTAGACGGGGGTTTGAGGGAAGGAGAACGTTTAGAAACCTGATTGGATGAGGATTACGATTCTGGAGAGTCTTATGAGTACGAGGATTCTGAGGTGGGAGACGAGGCAAGGGAGTGTTGAACAGGTGGGGGTTTCAGGGGGGAAGTGGAGGATGATTTATTGAGGTTCGAGAGCGGAAGTGATTCGTTTGAAGAATGTGCCGTTGTGGGCCAATATGCTGAAAGATAGTCTGATGTATGGACTATACGAGGTTCATTATCCTTTGAAACTCCCTTAAGAAGCTGTTTAGGCTTATTAGTAGCTGGGATGTGAGTTACACTACGCTCCTACAAACTCCATTAGCTAACAGTGGTCGAGAAGCTCTTTACGCAACGCCTAATTACGTCCGAACTAACATCTGAGTCCAGAAAGATCGAATATAAAGCTCGCACGAGCATGTGTAGCTCATCGACGTTATAGAATTGAAATGTTAGTTTATTACTCTGATGAGTTGGTGGGGGCAATGGATGCGCCCCGAAAGCCAACTTGTAAACTCCAGGGGGGGGGTCGAACGAAAGCGACCTGTAGCTCGTCAACGCAGGAAGGAGTGCTAGATAAATTTATGTTAGGGATTGTGTGTTGCAAGGTATCATGATTATGGTCGCCTTGACGCTTACGAGAGCGATATTTGAAATTGGAGACAGGGAGGGAAGTAGCCACACAATATCGGCAAGAAAAGGGTGTCGTCAGCTATTCTGGGCGATGCTAAGCTGGCTGTGGGCAGATGATATTCTGATGGCGTCAACAGGAGAACATAGCAGGAGTTGGAACACAGATGAGATTTGTGCGAATAGAGTTAGGTGGGGAAAGTCTGCGGAGGCGGTGGTTTAGAAATCTTGGCCTTAATATCCTTCCTTTACACCTGTCTTCTATTCAGATCAAAATGTGGATTAAAAAAAGATAAAGACATGAAGAATGTTGCGATTTGGAATCGCACATGGCATCGTTTCCGAATACGTGCTTATGCATCATCGGCCCGAGCCCATAGGTAGTGTGTCCAGGGCTCCTAGTGTAATGCAGCAGCTCAACCACTGATGAATCAGCACTCTGGGCCTATAGAGACAAAATCATTTGGGGATGGGATTGCTAGAGAAACTCAAATAGGCTAAAGCATATGCAGAAGATGTAAGCTCGAAGAGGCGTCCCGCAGTGACTGTGCAGGCGGTCAGGCAATTAGTCGGAGTCGGTAACTGCAGGTGTACATTAATACCATCCTGACGCTCTCTCATCTTCCTTTCGCGGCGCCTTGTATTCCTTTCTGCAGTTCCTGATTTACATTGTTTCAAAGTGTGTGATACGCCTTGAGCCTGTCGTTGTCACAATGGCGAATACCTTCGACTTTATCATCGTCGGTGGTAAGGCGTTTATGCTTACGTTTAGTCCGCTATATTCACTGACATCGTGAAGGAGGAACTGCAGGCTGTCGTCTAGCTAATAAACTTGCAAATGCTGCATCTCGACCTTCTGTCTTAATAGTTGAAGCGGGCGGCCAACCAGAAGGAGACACCCTCCGTGCACCATTCCACCGCTATACACCTGCCTTCACGCGCCCAGATCTTGACCATGGGCATGTCAGTATTCCTGAGAAAGAACTCAACGGTAGAACGATCCAATACACGCGAGGAAAAGGACTTGGTGGAAGCAGTATCTTGAATTTTGCCGTCTATCTCTGGGGATCCCAGGAGGACTACAACCGGTGGGCAGAGTTGGTAGGCGACGACAGTTGGAAATGGGAACATGTCAAGAAGGCGTACCAGGATATCGAAAACTTTGATTATCTGGGTTCGAACCAATACTCAGACCTCGCAAGACCAGATCCGAAGGAACATGGACACGATGGAATGGTTAAAGTGTGTCTCCCCCCTGTTTTGGAAAAGGGAGTGATTCCAGTGATGGAAGCGCTAGCAAATCATGGCGAGACAATGACCCTCGATTTCAATACGGGAAACCCAATCGGTGTTGGAGTATTCCCATCTACATACTCCGTGGAGGGTAGGACTACAAGCGCTACAGCCCATTTGGTTAATTTGCCGGATAACCTGACCATTTGGACCGATGCCGCAGTTCATAAGCTTGTTATGGAAGGAACCAAAGTCGTTGGTATTGAAACTGCCGATGGTCGGACAGGCAGGTTTGCTAATTACGAGTCTTATGACACATACTAATGAAGAGTGTACAGCAACATCGGGCAAGGATGTCATCATCTGTGGCGGTGCCATTGATACCCCAAAGATTCTTCTTTTGAATGGAATTGGACCGGCGAACGAGCTGGAGAGTCTTGGGATCAAGGTTGTCAAAGACTTGCCTGGTGTAGGCAAACGGCTCCACGACCACATCATGACATTTCTCGCCTGTGAAGTGGATGCTACTGAGAACGATAGATACGCATTCGAGACCAGTGAGAGCATGATACTAGAAGCGGATGTGTTGTGGAAAAAGGACAGAACTGGAACCTTTGCACTCCATCACAGCACTCTATGGGGCGGCTTCCTCAAGATCCCTGGCCTGGAAGAATTTCCCGAATACAAAGCGCTAGACAAAGGGGTGCAGGAATTCCTTGCGAGAGATACTGTGCCGACATATGAATTCATTAGTCATTGTCTTTTGTTCCCGCCAGGAACGGTACTGCCGGCGGGGAGTACCTATCTAACTGCGGTTGCTTTTTTGATGAACGCACAATCGGAAGGATCCGTCACGCTTCGCTCTGCAGACCCTGAGGATAAGCTAGAAATTAATATGGGATACCTCAAACATCCATACGATAGACGTGTTCTCAAGGAGGCTATTCGAGAAACCTGGACAAAAGTGTTCGACAACCCGGAGTTGAAGAAACGTATCAAGGGTAGAATCTACGGTCCAGAGAGCCTGTCTGATGATGACATTCTTGCGTTCATGAAAGACGCAACCGGCACGGTCTGGCACGCCAACGGAACTGCGAAGATGGGCAAGAAAGGAGATCCTTTCGCGTGCGTGGATTCGGATTTCAAGGTGTTCGGTATTGATGGACTTCGTGTGGCAGATCTGAGTATTTGCCCATTGACAACTAAGTAGGCCCCTCTATATAAGACTGGCGGAGAATGATGCTAACAGATACAGCAATCATACTCAGGCCACAGCTTACCTTGTCGGTCAGATGGCAGCAGAGAAACTGATTGCAGAGTACAAGCTTTGAGTTTGAGGATAGGGAGTGGGAAGACTACAGACGTGGATGTACTCAGGAATATAAGGAAGGAAGCAGTAGCAATACACGGGAATGAACATGACTGAGAACACAATAAAACTAAGGAGTCTTAACGCTGAGTTGGTAACAGCGCATCCAGTTTGCGGTAATACGAAGCGCATCCAATGAAAAGTGATGAAATTGCGATGAAACATGCGATGGTGGTGAAGTGTGGCGGTGCGCGAGATGGTTGCCAGGACAGAACGCCTCGCTAATTATTTGTATACGGGAAAAGAGCTCAGAATAGGGCCTCGTCGCAACACACCAATTTCCTCACTCTGCGGGAGATCAATTGCATTATCTGAAGAATAGCGCGATATTATTTCTTACTGTCCAACCAAGAAATCCGTCTGGATCCGTAACGGAGCCTGTTGTTAGTAGGGGAGACCCGGCAATAGTGCGAAAACAGGTGGTTGGTAGTACCAACCTCTTCCCAGCCCCAACCCAGTCTAAGTGCTCTATTTCCTCCCACCACAGAGCCAACACTCGCTGCAACCTTCTTACCTCCTAAATACCACTCCATATTATTCTAGTCGTTTAGTTGCTGACTTTTTGCGATTTCAACAATCTACAATCGCTTCAGGTGACGACAAGGCCAAGGCGAAGCTCCAAGCGAACCACCGCAAATCTACCCCGCAACTTCACCAACTCTCCCGACCTTCACCGCCAACAAGTTAAGAGTTGTCGCTCGCAGCGACCGACGCCTGTCTGGCTTGCGACGCCCATCATGTGGGTTTTTACAGCACCCTCCGTACTGAGCTTGGTTGCAATTGCACTTCTCCCGTCTGCGCTTGCGAAACCCTACCCGACCCACGTCGATGAACCGCGCGAGCTCAACAACGCAACTCAGCTTGAGAGGCGGGACTGTGGCAGCGGGATTCGGTGTGGATACTACGGGCAGCTTTGCTGTACGGGTGGAGAGGTGTGCTTCACCGATGCGAACAACCTAGCCCAGTGCGGCGCCGCAGCCGCAGCCGCAACTGCGGCAGCTCCAGGCGGCTGGGTAACCTATACCTCAACCTGGGTCGAGACCGGCTACGTGACGAGGACCTCTGTGTGGAGCACCTACGTGGCTGCGACGGTCCAGGCGGCCCCGACGCCGACCTGCACCGGCGCGCAATCGCCCTGCGGAGTGAAATGCTGTGATAGCGGATACTATTGCCTCACCTCCGGGCAATGCGCGCTGTACGGAGGAGGCTCTTCTGGAGGAATCATTGGTACACTGACCCCGTCCGCACCGTTACGTCGAACAAGTTCCGGGCTGATCATCATAACAGCCACCGGCACTCCCACTGCCACGGTCCCGTTCGAGACCCCCATCCCGACAGGCGTCAATGGGACACTTGTTCCTGCAAATGGCGGCGGCGGAGGCCTCAGCGGCGGAGCCATTGCCGGTATCGTTATCGGGGTACTTCTCGGAATCCTTCTCTTGCTTCTCCTCTGCCTTTTCTGCTGCGCCCGGGCCCTCTTCGACACGGTCATGGCCATCTTTGGGCTGGGCAAGAAGCGAAAGCATACCCACGAAGAGACGTACATCGAGGAACACCACCACAGCAGTGGAGCAGGCAGTGGACGTCGTTGGCATGGCCAAGGTCCCTCGCGGCCATCTCGACCACCGAAGAAGACTGGAGGCCTTGGAGGTGCTCTGGGTATCGGGGCACTCCTAGGAGGCCTCGCGATAGCATTAGGCTTGAAGCGACGGCACGACCGACACCACGACGACAAGAGCACGACGATTTCGGGGTCCTCATATTACACCGACTACACAAGCTCAAGTAAGGCCCACTAAGAACTATATATGCTTACAAACAAACACTAACCGCCTCTTAGGTAGCGCAAGCTCTTCAGATCGCCACACACGCCATACACGACACTCGTCGCGGCGCTGATATTCCCGGTCTTCTCTCTGTATAGTTCTTGCCACGTAGGTGGCACCTTCATTACATTTGTTTATACCAAGCATTTCGAGGATATGTGGTTAGTCTCCACAGCCTCTTGGGCGCTCGGCGTATGTCATCTTCGGACAGGGACTGTTTGCCTACGAGAGTAATGATGTGCTGGGATGGGATGCACCAGGGCAAGGAAAATAACGAATGATGGGTAGGGTACATAGATGCCTGGGCGACGAAGCCTGAGAATACGACTGATGGAATTCCGAATCACGCGGCTGTGCAAAATATTTCTGATGCTCATTGATTCCTAGCCTGCCACGATGATGATGCCATTCCCCAGCTCGCTCCTGCTGAATAAGCATTTGGTGGATTGTGTCCAGCAAGACAGGCCCCATGACTTTATGAATGTGAACGTAGAGGCAGCTTGAGGGCCTGTGAAGGCTGAGAAGAAAAAATAGAAGCGTTAGAGTAAAGTGTGCTGGTGCCTGCAAGGCAGAGCTGGTGGTTCGCATACGCCAAGAGAAGTGGGATGTACTAGCGCGTTTCGCCGGAGCTCCCTGTATCCAGCACCTTCCAATGCCTGCTCAATCAGCCCCACTACCACCGCCAACGTATAACCACGGCACCCCCTCGCTCTTTCCATAGCCTCTTGTGCATTTTACAAGCATTCCTTCCAACCCCTAGCCTCTCTTTACAGCGCTGCTCGCTTCGAGTCTCTAACGCTGTCAACGCTGCGGGACCGCAGCCCACCTCGACTCGGTCCACCTCGACTCGGTCCACCGCTGTGTCGCCCCAACTCACTGCTCCTAGGCTCCCCGGAAGTCGGCAAGCTGGGGAAGAGAAGGTTTTCCGGTGAGGACCTTGGGAGTCCGCATAAGAAAGCAATGTCGGTAGGTCTCAGTGCTGTTCTTTCCTCCTCGTCATCTAGGCAGGTGCCGCCCTCCATAGCGTGGACGCTGTGTATTTGTAAACACGTCTGGGTCCCCTCTCCGTGAGCTGCCTTGGCTGAACAAGTCCATCACCACACTCGCTCCAACTTAGCTTGAAGTATCATAATCTTACCAGATTCTTACCATCTACCAGGATAAAATGCAGGTCGACAGCCCTGCCACTGTCGCTGAGCAACTAAAAGATGCTAACGGCGAGATCGACGAATCCCTCTACAGTAGGCAGCTGTACGTTCTTGGCCACGAGGCCATGAAGCGTATGGGCTCCTCCAATGTCCTCGTTGCCGGGCTGCGAGGTCTTGGTGTCGAGATCGCGAAGAACATCGCGCTTGCTGGTGTCAAGTCTCTCACCCTGTATGACCCGAAGCCTGCAACCCTCGCAGATCTCTCCGCACAGTTCTTCCTCCACCCCGAAGACGTCGGGAAGCCGCGAGCCAGTGTTACCGTTCCCCGTGTCTCCGAGCTCAATCCGTACACGCCTGTTCAGGAATATACTGGAGCCAGTTTGACATCAGATATGGCTCAGTTGAAGCAGTTCCAGGTCGTAGTGCTCACGGATACAACTTTGAACGATCAAGTCAAGATTGCTGACTACTGCCACGAGAACGGCATCTATGTCGTCATAACTGATACCTTTGGGTTGTTTGGTACTATATTCACAGACTTCGGCAAGAATTTCACCGTCGGCGACCCAACGGGAGAGAACGTCAACAGCGGTATCGTAGCTGATATCGACTCGGATGGCTTGGTTTCTGCCTTGGATGAGACTCGACACGGCCTAGAAGATGGCGACTTTGTTACATTTTCCGAAGTTGAGGGCATGGAGGGCTTGAATGGCTGCGCACCACGTAAGATCGAGGTCAAAGGCCCGTATACATTCTCCATCGGCGATGTTTCCGGCCTTGGAGAGTACAGGCGCGGTGGCCAATATACCCAGGTTAAGATGCCGAAGATTTTGGACTTTGAGCCTCTGAGCAAGCAGCTGAAGAAACCTGAGCTTCTGATCTCGGATTTTGCGAAATTTGATCGACCACAGCAGCTTCACGTTGGCATACAGGCGCTCCATGCCTTTGCGGAAAATCATAGTGGAGAACTCCCACGCCCGCACAACGAGGCCGATGCGTCCGAGGTCTTCAAGATTGCCGAGAGTCTTGCTGGCCAAGGAGATGACAAGGTTGAGCTGGATGAGAAGGTTATCAAAGAGCTGAGCTACCAGGCCAAGGGTGATATTAGCCCCATGGATGCGTTCTTTGGCGGAATGGCTGCCCAGGAGGTTCTCAAAGCCGTGTCCGGAAAGTTTCATCCCATTGTCCAGTTTCTTTACTTCGATTCCCTCGAATCGCTACCGGCCTCCTGCCAGCGCTCAGAGGAGCAGTGCAAGCCTCAAGGCACACGATACGATGGCCAAATCGCAGTATTCGGAAAAGACTTCCAAGAGAAGCTTGGCAATGTCAAAGAATTCTTGGTTGGCGCTGGGGCTATCGGTTGCGAGATGCTAAAGAATTGGGCTCTGATGGGCTTGGGCGCAGGGCCAGAAGGTAAGATTTGGGTGACGGACAATGACCAAATCGAGAAGAGCAACCTAAATCGACAGTTCCTGTTCAGGCCTACAGACGTCGGCAAGCTCAAGAGTGACTGTGCAGCCAAAGCTGTTGAGGCAATGAACCCGGACCTAAAAGGCCACATCCTGACTATGCAAGATAAGGTCGGACCGGAGACTGAGCACATCTTCAACGAAATCTTCTGGGAGGGACTGGACGCAGTTACGAATGCGTTGGATAATGTAGAGGCGCGAACATACGTCGACCGTCGATGCGTTTTCTTCCGGAAGCCACTTGTGGACAGTGGTACACTTGGAACGAAAGGCAACACCCAGGTGGTTCTTCCACATATCACAGAATCATACTCATCTTCTCAGGATCCACCAGAGAAATCATTCCCCATGTGTACACTAAGAAGCTTCCCGAACAAGATTGAGCATACGATCGCTTGGGCTAGGGAAATGTTTGACTCATTCTTTGTCAAGGGCCCAGAGGTTGTCAATCTCTACCTCAACACGCCCAACTACCTTGGATCCACCTTAAAGCAGTCGGGCAATGAAAAGCAAACTCTAGAGACTCTCCGTGATTTCCTGGTAACGGAGAAACCATTGACCTTCGATGACTGCATAATCTGGGGTCGCCACCAGTTCGAGAAGAATTACAACCATGCCATCCAGCAACTGTTGTACAATTTCCCCAAGGACTCAACAACTGGCTCAGGCCAGCCTTTCTGGTCAGGACCCAAACGCGCTCCAGACGCACTTAAGTTCGACCCCGCAAATCCTACACACTTCACCTACGTAGAAGCTGCTGCACATCTCCATGCGTTTAATTACGGCATCAATCCAAAGGGTGTCTCAAAGGAGCATTACCTGGAGGTGCTCAATGACATGATTGTTCCTGACTTCAAGCCAGATCCAAGTGTTAGGATTCAAGCAAGCGACAGCGACCCAGATCCCAATGCCCAGCCCTCCGGTCCCATGGATGACAACGAATATTTAAACAAGATGGCCGACTCTCTCCCTGCACCTAAGTCTGTCGCTGGCTATAAGCTAGAACCTGTGGAGTTTGAGAAGGACGATGATACCAACCACCATATCGACTTCATCACAGCAGCTAGCAATCTTCGTGCGGAGAACTACAAGATCGAGACGGCTGATCGACACAAGACTAAGTTCATCGCTGGTAAGATCATTCCAGCCATTGCCACGACCACAGCATTGGTGACTGGTCTCGTCAACCTTGAGCTGTACAAGATCCTTGACGGCAAGACGAATATTGAGCACTACAAGAACGGCTTCGTGAACTTGGCGTTGCCCTTCTTCGGTTTCAGTGAGCCGATCGCTAGCCCCAAGGGCAAATATATTGGCCACGGCGGCAAGGAAGTGTCAATAGACAAGCTGTGGGATAGATTCGAGGTCGATGATATTACGCTCCAGGAATTCATCGACGACTTTGAGAAAAAGGGCCTTAACATCTCCATGGTCAGCTCAGGTGTTAGCCTTCTCTATGCCTCTTTCTACCCACCTTCGAAGCTGAAGGATAGGATGGGTCTCACGTGAGTCTTTTTAAGTCTTGTTCCCTTACATCCGTGCTAACGATTCGTAGGATGAGCAAGCTTGTTGAGCATATTAGCAAGAAGCCAATCCCAGATCATCAGAAGAACGTCATCTACGAAGTCACAGCGGAAGATCAAACGGATGAGGACGTCGAGATTCCATACGTGATGGTCAAGCTGCGGAAGTAGGAGACATCTAGTTTGGTTACATCAAGGGTTTTGGGTGACGGGAGGCGTGTAGCGCATGGCGCTTGGCACTCATGATGTTGGTGGATGTATAGACGAACACAGCCTTGGGCATGAATAGATATTCCACTCAAATGCATTCGAGTTGAACTTTGAACAATCGGATGGTGATTAGTGATGATTCACTTGTATCCGCGGAAGTGCTTCCGGTTCCGACCTCGGAAACGTGGGGCAATGCCAAGGCAGCTTCAGCCCTATGGCACCATCTGATTATCAAGCTGCCATTCTTTTTCTGCAACACCTTGTACTCACCCTTCACTCCTCACTTTCACGCTCACTATGGCGCCGTCGTTCGAAGAGCCGACGCAAGTCGACTTCGACGCACCTCTGAAAGCAGCCCCAAAGCTCGTCGCCCCAGAGCCAGGTCCTCCCACCCCGCCACTACTGTCCACATGCTCTCACTAACCCACGCTCCTCCCAGAACACTGCCCGGGTCCCGAATCTCAGCAAGCCGGCACCGCAGACTCCTGCGCCGGGTGCCCTAACCAAAAAATCTGCGCCTCGGCCCCCAAAGGCCCAGACCCCGACATCCCCGTCATTACCTCACGGCTCTCGTCTGTAAAACACAAACTTCTGGTCCTCTCCGGAAAAGGCGGCGTCGGAAAATCGACTTTCTCGACAATGCTGGCACATGGCTTTGCCTCGAATCCTGCGCACACGGTTGGGCTTATGGACACGGACATCTGTGGTCCAAGTATCCCTAAGATGATGGGCGTGGAGGACGAGACGATACATGTAACCGCGGAAGGTTGGGAGCCTGTCTGGGTGAGCGAGAATCTGGGGGTCATGTCCGTGCAGTTTATGTTACCGGGACGCGATGATGCAGTGATTTGGCGGGGGCCGAAGAAAAACGGACTTATCAAGAAGTTCTTGATGGATGTGACGTGGGGCGAGCTCGACTTTTTAGTCGTAGATACCCCGCCTGGGACAAGCGATGAGCATCTCAGTGTAAATAGCTTTTTGAAGAATAGCGGGGTGGATGGCGCAGTGGTGGTGTCAACGCCTCAGGAAGTCAGTTTGCTGGATGTGAGAAAGGAGATTGATTTTTGTAGGAAGGCGGGGATTAGGGTGCTGGGCATAGTGGAGAATATGTCGGGTTTCGTGTGTCCAGGTTGTAAGACCGAGAGCCAGATTTTTAGGGCGAGTACAGGGGGGGCGAGAAGGCTGGCGGAGGATGAGAAGATTCCGTTCCTTGGTGCTGTACCGCTGGATCCGAGGATTGGGATGGCGTGTGATCATGGGGAAAGCTTCCTGGATGCATATCCTGAGAGTCCAGCGTGTAGGGCGATAAGAGGGGTTGTGAAGAGGGTGGCGGAAGAGATGGGGGTGGAGGTGGGGGATGTGCTGATGGAAGTTGACGGGTGAAATCTGATGGAGATCTGCATGCATTTGGATATGGGAGCAGGTGCATTGGGTGGAGTTTTGCAATATGGCTTTACAGGTATGGTTGTCCTTGGATACGGCATTTGTAGTGAAATGCTTACTGTATTGAAGAGTCCAGATATGGCTACACTTGTCGCATAGTATCTCCAGACTCAGTATGATAACTTAACTGTTGCGCTCATATTGATTCCTTGTCGCAGTGTCCTCACACCCACCACACTCTTTCTATGTAGCTTCCATACCTCGGAGACAAGAGCCAATGGGTATATTCATGCTAGGTTTGAGGGACTGAGGATCATGGTATCCCTAGGCCAGAGATCTAGATGGAGCAATAGGAGCCGGCGATGCCAGCATGAAGATTAAAGTTTGCTCAGGCTTGCTTAGGGCGTGGCTTGGACCATGTGGGTAGTCACACACACACACACACCGAGAAGGACACCGGGAAGGAAGACATTGAGTGATGGGACCATTAACTTTCTTTTTACGATTTCTGACATGCATGCTACTAGGACCTGTTGTTCATTATCGTGCTACCTGATGTTTCGCTGGAAGGAGATGCACTGCCACGACAGTCGTCATTGAAACGCGCAACACCAGCCACACTGGATCCAGGGACCTGAAACTTGGAGGGCTGGAGCTTGGGCCATGCGAACGAGATGAGCAGCACTAATTACATCTATAGCCAGATGCTTTTTGGATGCTTGTTCCCACAGGGTCTGAGAGGAGAGGATAGCAGAGGCCCTGTCAAATGGAAGCGACCAAAGCGTTCACGGAGGCAACCCCTTATTCTCAGTTTTAATCTACCAAGATTGCGATATTCCTGTCGTCGCAGTCAAAAATCAAGGCGGCGACCAAGCGGCGGGTCTCGATGTCATTGCTCGGCAAGCGACAGGCTGGGGGCCCCCTTGGCATGCGCCGCTTCCCTGCCACAGCTCCAACAAGCAAAAGGGCACCATAATAACATCGCACCACTTTCATTCGGCTCTCAGCCCCCCAAAAAGTACTGTATTCTCAGGGCTTTTATGTGAGGCGCGCACACTTCTTCTTGCTTCGTTCCTGTCCTTCAATTGCAACAATTGCAAGTCATCCGTCCTTGATTGCTCTCCTGCAGACGAAACGCAACGGCGCAGAGCTGGAGTCGTAGTCTTGTGAGCTGGGAATAGATTAAGACTAGGCGAGTCAATTGCCGCAGTCTTCTGGGTGCGTCGCTGATTCGTGCTGTTTAGACATTGCATATTTCGTCTCTTGTTGCGAATACACCCACCCTTGATTACCGTGCATCATCCTGCTATCCACAATGAGCCAGCCAGCGGCCTCGAACGACATCGGCGTCGACGAAATTTCCCCCCAGAAGGATGCCAGTGGTACGCGCGGAGTGGGTGTCGGTCCGCAGATCCTCAGCACGGCAAACGAGTCCGAGGTCATTGTTGGCCCCCTCCTCAACTACAGGCGCATGAGCAATGAGAAGACCGGGGAGCCCGTCTGGCATGGCAGCGTCCTCGTGGTGGCCACCCCAGGCCAAAGCTCGCCGGAACTGACATTGTCGCCCGCTGGCGCCGTCAACCCCGCCGAAGAGAACACCATCTTCACTGGCCCCGCGAGTAGGACTTTCGGCGCCGACAAGCTGTACGAAGACCCGGATAAGGCGTTCTGGCGCTTCCTCATTGAACTGCCTTTCCAGCAGTTCGAATCGAAGTGGGAATACAAGGTTAAGGGACTGGCATATGTGGACGAGAAGAACACAGTGAAACCACAGGTCTTTGCTGTGCCTTCAATTGCGCAGTCAATGCGCATTCTCTTCCACTCCTGCAATGGCTTCAGTGTAGGCACCGACATCAACGCCTGGAATGGCCCCGCGCTGTGGAACGATGTCTTGCGTATGCACGGCCAGAGGCCCTTCCATGTCATGATTGGTGGGGGTGACCAAATCTACAACGACGGGGTGCGCGTGGACGGCCCGTTGCGACCCTGGACGGATATTGGGAATCCACATAAACGCCGGGAGTTTCCGTTTGGTGAAAAGATGCGCGCTGAGTGTGATGAGTACTACTTCAAGAACTACGTGAGGTGGTATGGGCAGAAGCCCTTTTCCAATGCAAACGGCCAGATTCCGCAACTCAATATCTGGGACGATCACGACATTATTGATGGGTTTGGCTCGTATACCGATCATTTCATGAAATGCTCCGTCTTTCGAGGCATTGGAGGTGTTGCACACAAGTACTACCTCCTCTTCCAGCACCATATGGCTCCACCGAAAAGCACATTCACCACTGATGCGCCTAAGACTACTGAGGTTGGTTCAGAGGGTACTCCGGTCGACCCAGTTCAGCTCAAGGATACCTTTGTTATGACCAATGATCTAGACGACCCATCCTTCATCATCGGTTCGAAGCCTGGGCCGTACGTTGAAGAGCGCAGCCGGAACATCTACTGCCGGCTAGGTGCCCGCATTGCTTTCTGCGGCATCGATGCGCGTACCGAACGCACGCGCCATCAGATCAACTATCCCGAAACCTATAAGCTGATCTTCGATCGTTTGGCGCAGGAATTCGAGGCAAACAAAGAATTAAAGCACCTGATCCTCCTTCTCGGCGTCCCAATCGCATATCCGCGTCTACAGTGGCTCGAAAACATCTTCTCCTCTCCGCTCATTGCCCCTATCAAATTCCTCAACAAGCGCTTCGGCTTTGGCGGCAGCATCTTCAACAAATTCGACGGTAATGTCGATCTCCTCGACGATCTTGACGACCACTACACCGCGCACCAACACAAGCACGAGCGCCGCGACCTAATCCACATGCTGCAAAACCTCGCCAAGAAGCACTCAGTCCGCGTTACCATCCTCGGCGGCGACGTGCATCTCGCGGCAATCGGCCGCTTCTACTCTAAGCCCAAACTTGGCATCCCCGCTGAACGCGACTTCCGCTACATGCCAAATGTGATTAGTTCGGCGATTACGAATAAACCGCCACCGCAAGCTGTGGCTAACTTGTTAGCCAAGAGGAATAAGATTCATCATCTGGATCATGACACTGATGAGACGCTTTTGGAGATTTTCGACCGCGATCCTGGGCATGGTGGGAAAGTGAATGGGGCTTCTGCTAATGGGTCTGAGGCAAGTGGGGCGGAAATTGCGAATGGGAAGGGAAAAATTGAGAAGAAGACCAGTGATGCAAATCATGCCACTATGCCATCGAGAAATTACGCTATTATTTGTGAATCTAATCCTAGTCCTACGGCAACTACTTCCGCGCCTGCGCCGTCTGCTTCTGCATCTGCCACGCCGGCACCAGCCCCAGCGGCGACTACGACGAATGGCGATACAAACCCGGATGTCATCGAACAGGATCAAACTCAAACTTCTTCGCCGCCAGACCCCAAATATAATGCCAGGAAGCCAATTCATATCGGCGAACAAGGCGCTGGTACGGGCCATCCCGCTGCAAACGGACTTACGGAAACAAAGCTTTGTGGACCGTTTGGTCTAGATGTGACACTGAGGGTGGAGATTAGTCCGAGTGATAAGGAGGGTCATACAGATGGGTATGGGTTTAGTGTTCCGGCGCTGGACGCGGGGGCTTATGCGGATCATGGGGAAAAGTGGTAGGAGGGGAGAGGACTGCTGGAGTTCAAGGAAGGGGGAGAATCCCTTTCTGGTGGGTGGGGTTTAGGTGTGGATGTGGTAATGTGGCGATGAATGTCAGGATACCCGTTTTGTCTTGCTTATTTTTTCTGGATTTGGATCTCTTCAACGTCTCCTCCTCCTTGTGTATTTCTCTTTTGCATGCCAGCTATGCAGCTGTTTGTCTGTATTGAGTATGTGTTTCCATGTAGCTTGAAACTCGCCTCGATCCCCGTGCTGTAACCACTTGTGGCTGGGGCTGTTGCACCGCCACACTCGTATTTGTTGTATGTCGAGATCCAACAAAGGTAGGTACAGTATCAGGCCCCCGCATAAAACGTCTACGTTCTCTCTTTGCTCAGCAACCCTAAACCCAAATCCAAAACCCCCATATCATATTCCTAATTAAGTTCCTCGTACCTTTACCAAAGTCAATCCTATAGGTCTACCCATATATCAACCCAATTCACAAAGTTTCGAGAGTCTTTTCTCAGATAGAAATAATGCAGGATCTAAAGAGCCACACAATTAGCTGCATCTCTGCGGTACGGGGACTGTGTATCTCGGAGTATGATTACTTCTCTCTCCTCTCTTTCTCCCTTCACCCAATCGCATACTATATACCCATTTTAACGCGGGTTTGTCATGTAGATCATACTAACCTATATATATAGCATTATCGCCGCACGCAACGAAAAATACTTACAGGAGCAAAGCATCACGCATGTCCTCAGTCTAACATCTGCACGAGACGCACCGAAATATTCCACTAAAGGAGGGATGACCCACCGGATTGTCGAGATCGAAGATGATCCTCTCGCAGACCTAGTATCCAGGCTTGGAGAGCTGTGTGCCTGGATCGACAACGCGCTATCTGGACCAGCACCTATACCCACTTCTCCCTCAGCTGACCCATCTATCTCTACCTCAACAAAATCCCCAGATGTGTCTCTCAAAGACCCGGAACAAGAGGAGCTTAGCATTAAGCAGCCAACCCTTCTAATCCACTGCCACCAAGGCATATCCCGGTCTGGCGCCCTTGTCGTCGCTTACCTAATGCACTCCCTCTCCCTTTCCTACCCCTCTGCCCTCGCCCTTGCGCGAAAAGATCGCGAAATTGTCACCCCGAACTCAGGCTTTGTGAAACAGCTTGAACTATGGGGCGAGTTGGGGTGTAGCCTTATTGATGCGGAGGGTAAGGAGAAGGGGAGGTTTGCGGCGTGGAAGAAGGTGAGGGAGGATGTAATGAGGGGAGGTGAGGAGGAGAGGAATCGGGCTAGGGTTAGAGCCATGGCGAGTATGGCAGCAAGGTTTGGGGCCAGGAGGTTAAAGAGTGAGGAGGAGAGGGAGGAGAGTGGGTTGTAGGTTTGTTGTGTGGGTGAAGGAGATATTTAGATATTTGCTAGAGGCGGGAAGGTGCACTCCTAACGGGAAGAATATCGAATGGCTAAGATGGAATCGAGGTTTCTTTAGTAAATCTTCTTGTATAGACAATGTACGGCATGTTAGTACCTAACATTGAGTATAATTAGGATGGAGTTTACCTGTTCCGTCTTTGCTAAACTATGTAGAATGTTGATAGAATGCAAATTTCTGTCCTGTGTTACCCTGCCGTTAAAGGACACTGAAAACAAAGTCAAGACCCATCTATAAAAACACTCACCTCATTCCCGCCCCCAGTCTCACCTATCACCGGGTTCGGCCTTAGAGTCACCCACTCCACAACATCCCTCCAAACCGCCATATTCTCCCGTCCTGGAAATGTCGCCGTCGCTGTCAGAGTCACAGGATTCCCTCCTCCCTCCTGTCCCTGTTTATACAAATCCCCCCTAGTAATTGTGCTCTGTGGCCAATACAACATCTTCAAACTCTCCGGGCAAACCGTGCAGTCGCGAGACCCAGGAAGGGCGCAAGTTTTCTACTCCGGGTCGTCTGCTTTACATGGTGGTTGGTGCCACAGCCCCAACGGGATCTGGGAATCCTCGTACCCAAACCAAAAAGACATTGCGCTGTAGGAGCACTGGAGCGTCAAATATGCTTCGCTGCTGTCGAGGATTTTGCATGGTGGGGGTGTTGTCCAAGGGAGATAGTCAGAATTCGGATCGGATATGGCGATGGTGTAGAGTGTTGGGTATGTAATCGTTGATGTAAATGGGATGGATAAAGGGGCTACGCCAAATGGCGCTCGCGGATGGCCATCGCAGAGGGTGGAGAACTTGAATGATGCGTCGAAGAATGTATTTTATCCGATACTGGTGTAGACGGAGAGTATGAAGGTGCTTGTCCAGGACCAGGCAACTAGAAATGAGGAACTTTTGTAAAAAAAAAAAAAAGCCAGGAGCGCAAGCAGGTGTAGTATTGATCTTTGGAGATGTCTGGTCCCAGTAACAGTATGATTGTGTTGGTTTGGGACAATTTAGAGGTGGTAAAAGCTGGTTCGGAGGAAGTGTTACGCCAGGTAGGATGCTAGAAGTTGTGGTTGTAGGGAGCGTGGTTGCTATTCCTAGGCAGAAGTTAGTATTTCTGGGGTTGGAATTACGGCAGAGGGGGAAACACCCTCTAGTGACGGATGCAAGCGTGCCTCCAACGAAGAGAAGCAGTCGGCTCAAGGAATACAAGTTAAATACCATTTTGAACTGGCGACTGAACTGCTAAGAAATATGAAAACATGCAGGGCAAGGATGGGCAGGCACACATATGCTATCTCAAGCCGTAGTAAAAAAAAAGCGCAGATTTGGGTTTCTAAAATCATGTGGCTTGTGGTGGTGTTGTGCCACGCGTCAATGCGGCACTTCCCTAATAAACGTAGTTAATATAGAATGTAACAGGGGTTCACTTTCGCCAATTGTTCGGGGTTGTTGGAAATCGCACATCATCTAATGCTAGCAAACAGTATGAAACAGCAATATGGAAGCACAAAGTTGTAGCAGAGTTTCTGGATTTGAGCAAATAGATATAAATGTATCTTCACCCCTGTTTCGTTACACTCCCCACAATGTGCAGAATCTATGAACCACCGGGTAATAAACCTGGCCTTCGCCAGGTCTCGATTCTGCGAAGCAGCAGTTGAAAGTGTAGCATAATGTCTTCCTCCTTTAGGTACCATAAAGATCTATAAGGTGATCTAGGGCCGTAGAAATGGGAAGATGATATGTAGTGGGAAATTAAACACTTCAAGGGAATGAAAAGGCTCGCTGGAAGACACTAGTCTAAACAAATAACTAAGATGTGTGCTCCTAGGGTTGCGTTTAAGGTAAACTAGGACATGGTGGGAGATGGCATGCCTATTAGTCTAGCACTAGGCCGAACATTCAATCCTACTGAACGATACAATACAATAGTAACATGCCTTAATTCAAGTCAGTTGACGGATTCTTGGTTAAAATGGAACATTCTCTTGCACCGGAACTTTGGGGAAACACCTACAAAGAGATCCTTCGGCGAGCTCCTCGAATCTAGCAATTGATTCAAACAATTGTCTACCTTTAGTTAATGTTCCAAGTGATGTGCTGGAATAATGCAGAGGGAACAACTATCTTCTAGCGCGTCTTACGATCGAAGTGCGCGCTTCCTAGCATAAAAGAAGATTAAACCGACGGCCCAAATTCCCACGAGAATTGAGGCTTGCACGGGTGCAAAGATAGCACCACGAATGACAACAAAACCGCTGATGATAGCAAAGATGGCGGGAATGAGGATGAAAGGTTTTACCGGACGGTGCAGGTCGGGCTCTCTCCATCGCAAAATGATGGCTCCGAGAACGGTAAGGAAGAAGAAACTATACTCCCCAAGTCCATTGAAAGTGAGGAGGACTCGCATGTTTCCGACGAGGATATAGACCGCCGAGAGTATAGTGGATAGGACCAGTGCATTGCTATAGTACCGTTAGAAGGAGATTGTAGGACAAGGTTGGAGGTACTTTCATTGGTGATTCGCCTTTGTCCATCGCCTCATCGGAGCCGTCACCACCTGCTCCTTTTGAAACTCTCCATCGCCCAATTTGGCCCACGGTTCCTAGGAAGTGAGGTAGCCACTTCTTGTTGGCCGCGGCTACAGTCATGCGTCCAACGACAAATGAATTGCCAAGAGCAGATCCTGCTACGACAAGGCAAATAAGTACAGCAGCGATATAGGCCGCTCCTTTCCCCAAGAAATGGGTCACTGCTGTTACAGCAGCAGCATCAGTGATTGAGATCACTTTCCAAGGCAGCAGAACGTAGTAGGCGGCGTTCGCGGCAACGTAGCAAATGATGATGGTAGGGATTGCAGTGTTGATGGATAGCGGAAGCTGCTTCGAAGGATTCTTCAGTTCAGCCGCGACGTAGTTCGCCTGTGACTACCTATTAGTGACTAATATTAATTTTAAGGAACCGAGGAAGGACGTACCTTATCCCAGCCAGAATACGCCCATAATGCACCGTACAAAGCCGTGCAGTAAAATCCCAGCATTTGCCATGATGTCGCTTGAGTCCAATCAAATTTGCTCCCATTTGGAAGGACGGTATCTCTCGGAGCAAACCACCCTCTAGAATGCCAATCCCCGCCCCCAAAGTCTTTCCCATTGTTTCCAAGATACACGAAGACGACCGTGAGGCCCGCAACGATAAGGAGGAAGATGGAGAGAAGCTTGACTGCAACGAAGAAACCCCCTAGTCGAGTGCTCGTTTTGGTACTGATTGAGTTTGCTGTGCTCACAACAACCAGGATAAGGAGAGAAAAGATTTTGTGCGTTATCGGAGGCGCTGCGTCATTTACGCCCATTGAGGAATAAATGGACTCGACGAATACGATACTCAAGATGGCCAGAGTAGCCGGCATGACTGCTACTATCCAAGACCAGGCGGCTAGAAAGCCGAAGACTTCACCATAGATATGGGAAAGATATGGCTGGATGCCTCCTTCACCTGGGAAAGCCGTGCCTAGCTCCGCCATTGTCAAAGCTCCCGTCCATGCAAGAAGGCCTCCGACAAGCCAGATGAGAAGAGCAGCGCCTGGTGATGGCACATTAGCGTCGATTGGTCCTGGAGATGAGAAGATTCCTGATCCAATGACAATGCTGATGAGGAGGGCGAAGCCATCCAATGCTGACAATTGCCGGGCAAAGGTCCCTCGTATTTCAGGGTGCACGTCCTGCTGATTTGTGTCTGTAGCGACAGCAGGTGTACCTTCGCTAGCCAACAACGGACTTGTTTCGGATGGAGCCATGAGTGGTTGTGTTGACGTCGTGCTCGTTGAGATTTGAGCAGCAAGTGGAAGTTGCAGGGCGAATTACATAATATACCCACGTGATTGCTAATCAGGTGACCTTTCACTCTTGCTCTAACCCGCGCATTTCAAAACGAAAATTTACATTCGTTTCACGTTTCTCTCGAATTCTAGTAAAGAAATTGTTTGAGTAATCTCCATATATAGATCCACCTATTGCTATGTTACTGTGAGTTTGTTGAATTTTGTCCTGATGCTACACTGGTTGATTCCTACTTTAGAGTATGTTACTGAATAGCAGGGGACACAGTTAAAAATAAAGCATATATTTCAGTAATAGTTTTGGTCCAGAAGATACACTACTTTGAGGAAGAATGTGCAAAACAAACAACATCCATCACCCAGGTATACCACCAACGGGCCACATTCGCACGCCGCAGGTCTTACTTTGGCAGCTTCATCGTAGACGGTAGCTTGAAACCCATCCCTCTGGTAAATGGCTGCTCAGGCGCACCCAGGCGCCATTCCGGGGGTATATTTTTCAAGAGGGGAACATTAGTAGCTTCATTTGGATACCTAACAGAGCTGCAAACGCCGACAGACTCAATTCCAAATCCATTGACATAGTCACAGTCACATGTAGTCAAAAGTATCCCCCTGTTTATGATGAGCGAGACACGCGTGCAAGACCCAAAGTGTGTACCGCGTGGTGGGAGGCTTGCGTCTGGTGGAGGATGGTAGTGGTGGCGCGATCGAAGAGGGAGATGGGGGGTGGTTGAAGGAGTAAAAGAAGATTCTGGTTGAGCTGGGTTGGCGGTGCTTAACAGAAAGTGTCAGCTAGTATGCTTCCCACTTAAAGATGGTCTGTTCTGGCTGTGGCCTCGACTTAGATGAAACTTGTGGCGGCGTGGTTATGTTGTTATCGCTTTGATCGTCTTCTAAATCTATTACCTATTTCGTACTACTAGGCACTTTCATTGTTGTGATCGTGGCCCGAGATCCAAACCCTGAAGCGTGAGAGGAGACGTAGTAACCCGCGATTGTGTTCTTAGGCTTCTCGTCACAGTTCGGCTTGTCTACAGGCCTTCCAGTGGGGATACCGGGTAAATGACTGCATCCGCTATTCGGCAATTAAGCCTATCACAGATATCGAGGGGCATGAGCAGCAGCCATCCAGGAAAAGACAATAGCCTCCGCATCTGAGGCGTCCATATCCACCACCACATTCAACTTGATAATGTGGTTAGAGAAAACGCCGTCGAGGTTGGAGCGGGCACTAGATCTACTAGGTCCATGGAATTCAGAGTTGTAGTGCATGCATTTGGTATTTGAGACTGTGCATCCGTTACCATATTATGCGATGTCGAAGTCGAAGTCCTTCGGGTCAACTTTATCGAACTGGAGAGGAAGAAGATGTCTCTCGATTACGTGCAGATCTGCTTGTGGCTGGATCTTGGCCCCCCCAAAACCTCTTAAAAAGCCCTGGCAAGCTTCACCTGATTTTCAGTATCCTGTAGATGCTTCCTGTCTCGGACTTCAGTAACTGGTTACGCCAGTCAAGATCCAAGCCTGGAAGCTGTAATTCTCTATAAAGGAGTCTGCAGGCTTCAAAAACTTAACAAAATAACCACCTTCGGTCTTCTCTAGCCCGGGATCTTGACACAAGAACTTGCGGGACTATGGCGTAGTGCACCAAACCTTTTCTTAGCGTTGTATTCCCCATCGGGGATCCCTCGTGATTACTGCATCTTGTCACTCAACGTAGAGCAACACAGGGGGTAGTTTTAGGCAGAAATTTGCATTCTACTAACCTCCTTTCTAATCCTAGCACGGTAGTTAACAGATACACTCTACCCTAGATTTAACCTACGTTTTGCGATAAGATTCTGTGAAGCAGTCAGCCATCCTCTGCTCGAATTCCGCTAATTCGCTTGCGGTTTTAATTTTCTGTCCCAGCTTGTCCATCGTAATACGAATGCGACTCATTTTAAATAAAGCGAGAAAGTCGATGGAACTAAGGTAACTTTAGAAGAGTATATGAAGTCGAATCAACCCGCGCACGGGCTGTTTGGTAGAAAAGGGTACACATTAGCTGAAAGTAGAAGCCCTGGAACAAATAGGACAATACAACGCAGATTTTCAGTCCAACAGACACCGGAGAGTCAATTTTCCAAATTCTTGGATGCGGAGAGGTGGACGTCTGTAAGCGTAAGAAGGGGGAAGTATTGTGATGACAAGTATTGATGTCTCAATCAAAACCCATGTTTTCGATAGCATTCATAACGAGCTATACGAAGTTGAAGATAGAGAAACTAGGTACTCAGATATAGCCCAAATTTACATGAACGAACCTAAACAGTCCACCTTCTCCCAAAAGCCCACCGCCGACTCCACTGATGCCCACCTCCACTCGGTCCCTTCCTGTTCTTCTCTTCGTACAGCTTCTTGCTCAATTGTCTATAGAGGAATTTACCATCGTTATGATACACGATGCTGTGATCACTATCCGTGAACCATTGCGCGGCCATCTTCTCCGGGCTGACCTTGTCTCCCATGAGTAAATCCACCAACGCAGCCGAATTCTGGAAGTGTACATTATCGTCCCCAGTCCCATGCTGAATGAGAAAGCCACCAGCTACGTTCTTGAACCCGGTGGTATCATGTACTCGAGATTTGTTGTAGCCCCCCGGGTTGAGGGTCGGAGTCTTCATGTAGCGTTCGGTATACATGGAGTCGTAGAAGCGCCAGTCGGATACAGGAGCCGTAATGAGACCAAGGGAGATGATTGGGTCGTTGAGCTCGAGAACCTTCGAAGATAAGTAGCCTCCATAAGACCAACCCCAAATTCCAATCTTCTCGCGGTCGACCCACGGATTTTGAGCCAGTTGCCTCGCGGCCCAGACTTGGTCCTGGGCTTCGAGGTCTCCGAGGTTAGAAGTAACTGCAGAGCGGAAAGCACGCCCCTTGTACCCCGTGCCGCGATTGTCAACTGTGTAGGTGATGTATTCGAGCTCAGGGTCTGACGTGATATAGGCTTTCCAGTTGAGGGATACGAACGATTTGGATACTTCCTGCGCACCAGGCCCGCCGTAAGGAATTAGGAGGACAGGGTACTTCTTATCTGGAGAGAAGTTTGGTGGGAGGCGCAGCATAGTGTTGAGTCTGTGTCCAGATGGGTGCTCAAGCTCAGCATAGGTGATATTCGGGAGTTTGTAGGTTTGAAGGGTATTATAGAGAGCCTCATTAGAGACAATTGTGCGAATAGGGGTCGAAGAATTTATAGAATAGAGCTCTTGATAGGGAACATCTGGTCCAGCGTACCGAAGCACGTAAAAGGACCCACCTGAAGAGAACGATGCCGTCCAGACTGCAGGAACCTTATCATTAACTAGAGCAGTCTTCTTCAATGTCTTGTATGAGACTGAGTAAATATGCCGTTCGGTGCTATGATGCTCAGTGGATGTGTAGTAGACTAGCCCGCGTTCGGCATCGATTTTGAGGATAGCAACAACTTCCCATTCTCCATAAGTCAGAGCGATCTTCTCGCCTCCAGAAACTGGGAATAGGTAAAGGTGATTCCAGCCGCTTTCGTCTGACATATCCAGATAGTAGTTCGTGCTTGCATTTGCGGAGGAGTTTCCAAGCGATCCAATGTAGGTAATTGCTAGATTATTGTCAAGCCACCCGTCTGAACCATCCCGCTCACGTACCACGGAGGAGGAATACGAAGCGACATCTACTAATACCAGTTTTTCACGATCCTGCACTCGGTTGAAAGCACGGTAAATGACCTTGTCGTGCTTGTCCGTCACCCACGCAACTTCGCCAATTACGATATCGTCTTCTGGCCATGCACCCACCGGCAATGAAGTAGTTGTCAGAGCATCGACTTCCACAAGACTGAATGCCACCGTTGGATTCTTGCTCCCAACTTTCGGATAACGCAGCTCCAATTCTCGCGGGTAGGATGGAGCAATAGCTTGGCCATTCATGTAGTATGGCACTCGGAAAGTCTCGACGCCTGTCTCATTGAAGCTGAGAAACGCAATATACTTTCCATCGGGAGAGTGCCATAGCGCGAATCGATCACTGAAGATTTCTTCCTCGTACACCCAATCCGGGACGGCGTTGAACATGTCCGGACCGCCATTGGTCGTGATCTGCGAAATGTCTCCGTTGTTCCAGATGAAGAGATTGTTGCCTCGCACAAACGCGACTTGAGATGAAGATGCCGGGTTCCATTCTGCATATTGTATATCGCCAGTGGAATTGGAAACGAGCAACTGCACTTCCCCAGAAGCCACGTCTTGTACCAAGTAGTCCGCAAAATACGAATGGCGATATTGCTTGGTGTAGTTGATAGACCAAAGAACGCGGCTCGCGTCCGGCGAGATCCAGTACTCCCTGTAATTGGCGGGCACCTTGTCAGCGGAAAGAAAGGTAGTCTGATTGCCGGTCACAATGTTTTCGAAAACGAGGGACCCATCGTCACCCTTGTATATGTACTCGCCATCTTGGCCGGTGCCGACCCAGCTCAGGGTCCGCGTGGAAGGAATAAGCGGCCCTGGATTATCCGTAGTGATGTTGTAGGTCAAAAGCTTTGTGCCATTCCCGAGGGGTTGGTGGGGGAATCGCGGTGGCTCAATGGCGTAAACCAGCAGGGCGCTTAATGCGAACAAAGCGAGCAAATACATGGTGACGCCTGGGGACCCGCGACGACTCGAAAAGAGCCTTGAAGAGGATTCTACTTAATGCGATCGCGTCTGAGATTGACGGCAGTTGCCGAAATTGACTGGCGCTTTCGTATCGAATCTAAGTCGCAAGCGAACCTTGGAAAGATGACGAATGACGTGCACCCTGCGTGAAATGAGAATGAAAGATAGGACAGGAGGGAACACCGCTGTTCAGGCGTGATCACGACGGGCAGGAGGAGTTAAAATACTTGAGATAGACAAATTGGCACACTCATACGAGCTGCCACATCAAGCAGGTGGTCAAGGTCCCAAGGAACGACAAGAAAACGATTGGGCGCCAAGAACACCAAACAACCGGCAACCCGGATAATCAGGGGAGCCTCGAAGGTGTTCAAGATAGTGCGATGATGCGATAGTTTTGCTCTAGTGAGTTTTGAGAATAGGGCAAAGGAATAAATGGAAGCATTTGCGGGTGAGTAGGAGGGACATATCTCTGCATGTCCATACATATTAAATTAGATACAGCCGTGATTATTCTGCTAGCGTGCCCGCAACTGTACGTTCAATGCTAGCTTTTTACTTTACATGAAATTTAAAAGTTATTTATAGCAGTATAAACTTATTATTAAAAATAATAACAAGTTATACTTTAAAAGCCCAAAAGAACTATAAAATTAAATATCAGATGGTGTATAAGTCGGCTACTTAAGCAAGTAACTGCCGTTCGCGTACGTCTTGTATAGCGGCTATTAATACTCACCTAGTCACGTCTCGGTAGCAATTCACTCTATTTAAGCTCTAGCTCGAAAATGGACATACTTTCCATAGACCTATTCAACTATAGTGCAAATCTAAACGGTGGACTTAGCTTGGGCAGGCAAAATATTGGAACGACATGGGCAAAAGGTCTGCACAACGCGGATCTTTTCAATTGCCTTCTATATGAACAATGTGATCTTGCCACCATCTGATCAGTGTTGCTTAACTATCTGATCCTCCTACCTCGTGTGGCAAGTCCAGATTTAGAATAGCTCCGTCCATTATCCCAACTCCGTGTGATTTAGGCCTTCCATGCGGCTCTCAATACGTCAAAGATCCTGGCGCTGGTGCGCAGGGCCAAGCTGCTTACCGTTGGAGCAAATAGCTAGTAAATTATTAGCCACTTTCCCAAAAAGTTCTCTTACCTCTAAGAAATATAACAAGCGTCCAAAGAAGCCGACCTATTCCAAGATGTAAGAAGTAGATGTGGGCTCTGAGCCATCCACTGCTAGTTTCTCAGGAGCTTCAAGGCACTCTAATAAATAGCCTGCAAAAATCCAAAATTCCTTGCGAAACTATGCTCGTTCAAGTGTCACGACCCCAGTAAGTCCCAACAATTACGTAACATGAAAAACGAGATAGTAGACCTCGTTGTAAACCGGATTACAAAACACCGAGTCAGATCCAGGAAATATGAATCCCCAGGTGAATCTTTAGGTGGGCCTGGATCTCAAAGGTGCACAAGATACAGTTTTATGTTGTAAATTTAACGGGACATTTTAAATAAAGCGTATACGATCTGGACATGCAACCTTATTAAGCGTGATCAGCTGCGCATTATGGATCTCGAGTAGAATCAAATTACTAAGGATCTCCAAGCCGACTTAACGAGAGCTGACTTACGAAAACTGCCATAGATCAACGGAGTCATGGGCTTGGGCGGTGTTGAATTAATTTAGTTATTCTTACAGTAGTAGATACAAACTACGCTTGAAAGCGGTACAGCATTTGAGATGCACTAATATCAAGAAGAGGTGAGAGTCCTACTAAAGGCAAATCTTGATGAGTTGGAAGCTTTTGTAAGCGAGGTAGATGTTCTCAGCAAACATATTTGCTCCGTTGAAGTTGACAACATGATCACACGGCCCAAATATATCTAAGCCTGCTCGGGGCGACTACATGGTATTTACTAGAACGTAGTACTGTTGCTACTGCTACTGATAGTATCAATATATTAGCAGTTAGAACAAAAGTGAATTGTCTTCTGTTACTGTATAGATAATAAGGCTCTGGGTACTACAGTAACTGCCTATACTGTATAATTTCTTGGCGCTTTAGTAAAGCTAGAAGAACAATTATAATTAAGTATAACTAGCTAGTACCTTCTATACTTAAGGCTCTACAGACTTGTTTGCTTAGTGCTAAACTAATATCTGCAACTATATTAGCAAGATTGTATTAAAATTAAGCTCTCTAGAGCCTTTAGAAACACTAGATACTGCAGTAAATATACTAAACAGTAACTCTCCCCTTAGTTAACTTAGCAGTTGCTGTTACTGCCCGCAAGGCCGTTTAAATTCACTCTATCCGGAAGAACAAAACTCTATTGCCGATAGTAACGCACCAAAAACACTACTGGCAGTAACAGTTACGTTCCATTAAACACCATGGGTGACTAGCACAAGAGCAGCCGAATATGGGCCCGCTATTCAAAGTATATATAATCTTCCATACGCGTTCCCGATGCGGGAGCATTTAAGCCCTTTATAGTCTTGATGGTTCGCCGCCACTTACCCTAACAGAATACAATATGCTAATTCAATGTCTTTTGCTGAACGACAAGTTATTCGTGGCAACCGCCTTCCTGCCATCCACTCCCGCTCTGCGTATACCGTCCGAACACCATTTCTCCCAAAAGCACGCTTCCCGTGACCGCGAAGAGAAACCCCACGTTGTACGTCATAACCGCAAGCATCCTGTGAAATTGTCAGCACGAGAACTCCACCTTTTTACAAGATCACTAATATTAGAGGGTGAAGTGAAGTGCAAAAGAAAAACTGAGCACGACTTACAGAATATACCCAATCAGCGCCCGAATAAACTCCAACAATGCTCTTACTCCATCCCTTTTAAAACTCCACGCTGCACTTGGAATCCAGAGCCCCTTTCTTCCTCCGCCCGGTAGACTCAAATTAGTTTGCACAACCGTATCCTCCGTAGCGCAGGAATCTCCCTTGGGTATTCTCCCAAGAGGTGTTGGGCTCAACGGCTCGCTCTCCTCGTCTTTGTCTTCGAGGCGAAGATTCAGCGGTCGTAGTGCTTGACTCCACTTTCGGACATGCCCATGTATATCTTCTAACCGGCGTTTCACACCGCCTGCATCTTCTTCAGTCAAAGTCAACCCCTCTTGATGTAGGTGAGTACTCTGTTGTTCTTTCCACCGCCGTTCAAGCTGGGTTTTTAACGCGCCCAGAAACCGGTTTAGCAGACCGAGGAAGAAGAGGAAGAAGACGGTTAGGATGTATGTTGCTGGTGTGGTTGTGGTCCATTCCGTAAAAAAGAGTGTAACGCGCGTGTTGGTGGAGAAGGTTGAGGACATACTGCCTATGCCGCTCATGCTGTTCGAGACTGGCATTGCCATCGATGGCATTGCCGGTGTGGAAGCTAGTGAAGCTGAGGCCATTTTCATACTCGTGTTCATGTCCATGGCCCCGAAAAGGTGCCGTCGATCGCGACTGCAGAAAGGGTAAAAACAACTCAACGCAACAGAGCACAAAGAATGAACAGGCACAAGACTCTATCAGATATTTAGAGACAGAGCAGTACCTGGATGACACCCACCATTTCCCCGGGAGAGACAGCCCAGCTGATGATCTGAACAATCCCGGCTGGTGGCGGTGCTATTCCTCCGATGAGCAAGTTTGCGGGCGTATCTAGACCAACTACTAGGAAGGTAACAGCACAATGCTGCAAGAAAGAGAGCAACATTATAATGAGGGCTGAAACTGAGCATGTTTGCTTACATTTCTTCGCCACTGCTTGCATGTAGAGTTGAAAATCCACATAAGTGAGCATTGCAGATATACTTTCAAGCAGCTACCTCACGTGACAGATTCGGCCGCGACGAATTTAATTTCTACGCGCGGGTCCCAAATCACTCCAACACCAAACATCTAATCTCCACCAATATTAAATTCCCCTTATTTACCAACTAAACGCTTCATCAATCAGCCTCACATTCACAGCCCCTTTCCGACCAATCTCAGACACAACGGCTCGCACCTCATCCGCCATACTCGGCGGTCCAGACACAATCACCACCACACCGCTTGCGCCTGCGAACCCAAGTTCATCGCCCAACACTTTCCGAATGTTCATCCTATGCCCTATAAACACCTCCTTGTTGATACCCTGAAGCATATCTTTTACCGCATGAACAATTCCTTCAGAGCGCACGCCCCAATACAGTTTACTTGATCCAGCATGGGAGCGTAGATAGGGGAGGACGGCGGTGATGCCAATTCCACCGACGATGCAGAGAAGGTGGGGATGCGATGAGGTGTCGATATGTGCGCCGTATGAAGCTTCTACGAGAACAGGCAGCGAGGACCGGGAGGAAAACCGAGTGGTAAGACCTGCTTGACGGCGGAGGAGAAATGTAAGTCCGAGAGTAGCAGGCTGATGGGTATGCCCTTTCTCGCTATCAGACGCAGCAGCGGACGCTGTCGACACGTGGATATCATCTTTCGTGGGTGCCAACGGTCCCGCTTCTTCATCGGCAAGTGACTTCGTCTTGCGGTCCCCGAATTGTGGTATCACGGCCGACGCCACGGAAAACGGATGATTTTCCCAGAAACGCCATGTTAATGTAGGGAAATACAGATATGCGTGGCCTGACGCAGCAACGCCTGGGACATCGACACGAACATAATCGTCATCGATTTGTGTAACCCGAGCGGTTCGGATACCATGTCGGGCAACCCGCAACAGGCGCATGACTCTGTCAAAGCCCCATACAGCCATCGCAGTGTAAATCCAGGTTTCATATCCCCACTGGTGTTGGAAACGGAAAATAATATGCCAGTAGCAACCCGCGATGGCCAGAATAGAAAGAGCGACATGCCATGCAAGGAATAGCTCATACATTTTCTGGCGGATGGCGAGAACGGAGGTGGGCAAGAGGATGGTCATGGAGAGTGTAGCGATGATGCCCCAATACCAGTAAGGCTGTTTGCTCTCTGTTGCGTGCTTGTGCGTCTCGAGATCCATGCGGAGCCAGAGCAGAGAATGGAGAATGGCTTGAATAGTCGCTATCCCGGCAACCCAGCGATGCATTAGAAGAAAGGTGGCATGACTCCAGTCAGTAAGCTTTAGGAGAATGTTATTACGGCTCGAGTAAAGGATCAGGAGAGGAATGTTGGCAAAGCTGAGCACACCAACTCGGTTCGTGATATAGTCCATGATCTCCATGCGAGTATTGCTCCAGGCGTTGGGTTGAACAGAGTGAAAGTTGGCTGCCGATAAGACGATATTCATGATGAGGATGTAGGATAGAAAAATAGATTGTCCACGCGTTGGAATGAGACCAAGGCCACCTGATAAAGGTTGCTTGTGCTTCACACCCCAGAGGGGAGGGTCGATTATCCAGGCGTTGAATCTTGTAACCCAGGAGCCGGGGAAGGGAACAAAGCGGAGAAGCGAAAACGCGATTGGGATAACGAAGCAGCTGACAACTAGAACGATCCTAATTCATGTAGTGAGAAACTTGGCTTGTAGAAGAAGGGGAAACGAGCAAACTCAGCATACCCATATCTTTCATGAATCTCTTCTTGCTTCTCGAACTGATACTCCGCATTCCAGTTCGCAACATAATCATCCTCGCTAACCAACATTGTCTTGTTCAACGGCTCGCCACTCACCATTATTTCGGTGGGAGGGCTGGTCACCATATCTAGAGCCTGGCGATATGACTCCTTTGGGTTTGGTTGAACTTGATTTCGTCCCGCGACATTCAATTTCCACCACTTCTCCTTCTCCCAGTCCGGCAGCTGCGCGCACTTCACTGAAATGCAGTAGGCGAGAGTCTGCAGGAAGACATCATCTGTCGCGTAGCATTCTGGCGAAGTTTCTGTCATATCCATTCCGCCCATGTCCATTCCCTTATCATCCTCCATCACTGTGGAGCAATTGAGGACGCCGGTAGAAGTGCAGTCGCGGCAAGCGGAGGCGCAATTTGGTTTGTACATAACGATTCCGTAGCCAATTAGCCCGTGGCCTTTGCGACCTTGAGAGGTCATGCATGTTGCGGTTGAAATTAAGAGAAGGGCAACACCAAAGAACTGAAACGACAGCATTGTTGCGACGATGAAGTCTCAAGAAGACAATCCAATTGTGATTTTCTCTAGAACCATGGATGTTTATGAACTGTGACATGCACTCCCATCGGCTAATGTTTGGTCAGGGATCATGCGTCTGGAGGTGTCTTAGCGGAACAAGCTTGCATCTTGCATGCATGGGAAAACTCGCTCATTTTCACTCAATCTTACCAAATTAGGTTAAGGTTATTACACATGCCACGACTTGCAGCACCACCAGAATCCACCGCACCGTGCGAAAAGTTGCACCAGGCCCAGAGGGGGTCATGTGTTGAGCGCCATCTGGAGATTCAAGAATCGTACTACTAAAAAGTTTGAATTATAACGTTCTAGATTTGCGCGATGAGGGAATTCTGTGAGATGGTAGTATCTACCATCCAAATGTCTCGGTTTGGAGGGTTATCTCGTCTGCTTCGCCTCCGAAAACCCGGGATTGGGCTTGGGAGGCTGCATTAGACAGGTCAATCTTCAAACTCGCCGGCCCACATCCTAAATAGTATTGCATTAGCCCATCAAAAACAAGGTTAGTCTTTGCTAGACTTACCAAATATCATGACCCGACGCCCAGTTATCATACCTGGAAGAAAGTGAAGCAGAAATGGCCGTTGGTAATGCAACTGGCCAATTCCAAGAGCAGTAGATGCCGCTGTGGATGCTTGAATCTCCCTTGCCGAAGGAACGACCGCCCCAGATGCCCTCAGACTTGATTTGGCCGGGCTAGAATCCGTCACAAAGAAGTTGAATTCACACAACTTCCCCTCCGTAAGGGAGATTACTGTTTTTAATTCCTCCCTAGCCCATTCTGTGTGCATTTCCTCCCGCACCATCCAGATGAGATGTATACTATTCGTGGATGCAGTACCCTGAGATATCTTTATCGCAGCCTGAAGCATTAAAGGCAAGCATGCGGAAATGCCACCGCCACCTGCAACAAATATAAGCTGGTCGTATCTCGACGAGAGATCAGCGATAAGACCGCCATACGGCCCATCTACATGAATTGTGTAAGCTCTGTCAAGTGCCTGGTCTGACTTCTCGGTTGATACCGCCAGAGCCTTCGTCAGCCCTCTGTATGACCGAATGTAAAACCTCAGAGTTTGATCGTCGTACGCTTTTTCAGTGTTTGAAAATGCCCGCTTCGGCAGAGATGCGATAGTGAATGGATGGTTATGCAAGATGGAAAGGTGGGGGAACCGGAGCCAGCAATGTTGCCCAGCTTTCCATTTGAAATCTGTTGAAACAATTACATCCACCCTCGTCATGTCCCCAGAAAGTGGTGTCAAATGCGCAGAGTAGCCTTGGAACCAGGGTCGCAGGACGTTGAATGATTGGCATTTGACGAAGGCGCGAGAAGTAATCGATGCGAGGTAGATAGCAAGGGTTGCCCAAAGATATGCCCATGAATCGAGTTCTTGTGTTGCGTGCCAGAAAATCAGCCCTAGGTAGGTTACATAGAGAGGAATGTGAAGACGGTAGAAGAAGCTATACGACTTGTGCCGGATCCATGGAATGGAAAAAACGCAGAGACCGACAAGAATCCCTAGCGGTGGCGTTCCAGTGAACTGAAAGGCATCCTGTGAGCAAGAGAAGGGCATGGAATCGGATACATACTTCGAGGCCACCCTTTTTGTAGTACTGCTTGTGCAGTTGCTTCAGACCTCCATCTTTAAGTGGTGCAACGATAAAAGGGACTGTGTGGACGATGCTCAGGAATAAACACATATAACTTGCGTATCGGTGGAGAACGTTTAGCTTCTCGTGGCTGATACCAGTGAGGATCGTGATGAAGTTGACCTTGCCAGCCAATGCAACGATGATTGGTGTCAAAGCGATTGCCATTAAGCCCGTCCGTACTGCAAGCGGCGGAGATCCAAATCCACGGTGAAGGCGATAATATGGTCTTTGAATGAATGCAAGCAGGAGAAGGAAGAGGCATGTTATCAATACGAAAAGAAGCATGCCGAGCGATGGAAGTCCAATGATATTTGCGAGGCGTCCATGGATGCGCCGGTAACTGATCAATCGAACAAAAGCAAGCGCCTTGTTGAGAACAGATGTCCCGTTCGATGGTACGGAAACTAACCTGCGGCTCTGCACTAGCTTGTGTGCGTATACCAACATTGCCAGAAAAATAATAGCCAAATAGTACCATGTTATATAATGGCCGTACAGGAATTGCGAAGCCCACGATATCTGGGCTTGGGATGCAAGATGTCCAGCCTTGAAAGCAAGACATGCATCACTGTTGCATTTTGGGTCTGACAAGGGGAGATTCGTGATGTTGCCTAACGAGGAGTTCGGCCCCATATCCATGGCGGTGGTTAAGCGGGAGACTTGAATCTTCACAGGACGGGTTCGAGAGAAGATAACGAGGGGTAAGTCTAACAAGACTGCGTATGCTGTATGAAGCTTATTTAAAAGCTTATGCATGTTTGGGTTGCGTAGGGTATTTCCAGTGCACTACCGGGGGGGCATGTTTAGTCGAACTTGAGACCAACATTTTTCTGGCAGCGTTATACCCGCCCAAGCGTTCTCACCTGGCCTGTATCGACGGCTCTTGGTGTGCCGGAAGGAGGAGAGCTCCGCAGTACGAGCCAGCAGCCTGAAGGTAGGTTGTGGGGTTGAAACGAGGAAAGATTGCCGCTGATTGGTTGCAGGGTTTATTTGCTCAAATATGCTCACGAGCCAGGGGTGGGGAATCCAAGTCGGGTCCCTGCACCCACGTGGGAACCTTGCAGTTGATAAGATTCCAGAGATGTGATAATCCTCCGGTCATCTGAGAAGGCCTGATTCGAGGGGTGTGCTTGCACTCTGGTTTGCCGTGCAGCCAGACCTAATTGTGAGCAAAGTCAGGAAGGGGGATGCAATATTTGAAAGCCTAGTTTCATGCTGTGGAGAATGCTTTGAACGTCTTCGGAGAAAGGGAGTGGTGTGTGGTACAATTGGGTCCGTGAGGTGCCCCATCTAGATGATAAGCACCACTCATTGGGATTAGATTCGTGGCAGTCAAATACCTGGGAGGCGGGGAATACTGAACTAGTGCCGCTAATAAATGGGCAGGCCCGTAAACCAGCTTAGGGGAGAGTTGCAGATCTTTTTGTAAGGGAAAGAACCTGAGAATGCCTTCCTGATTTGCAGCACCGCAAGTGCAGGAGGCTCTCGAAGGGTGATCGATATAGGTCCATTGCTGGGGAATACGAAGAGCAACAAGATGGAATTCAAGGGTCGACGATGATGGTCGGTGGAGGAGGTCAACGGGGCCGAGAAGACAAGCTGAACCTTCTGAGGTCCAAGGAAGTCTCACGCACAAGGCCCAACCCCAAAAGAGACTAGGTTTCCATTAAGTGGTGTCTCATTTCTTCGATGACGACTTTCTAATCGTAATGCGTTTCATACCGTAGCCTTGCGGGGGGGATTAGTTATGAGATAAGGTATGTCTTGTAGACTGGGGGTCCGGGGAGCTATATGATATATATAGTATTGTGGGACGCCAAGCCCAAGATTGCTTGGGCAACCCATCCTAGAGCCCTTTGGGTTACCGATACGTTCCATATAAATGCTAGTTATACTGTGCCCAAGATACTATCTTTCTCCTTCCAAAAGTCCCTACATTCTTCATTCGATTTACCGTGCTGATTCATTCTTCAAAAACAGATGGTGTTAGCCATACGTGTTGTTTCAAAGTCTTGGAGTCTACATGCCTTCCCTTAGCCTATTGGCTGCTTCCAATCCCTCTAAAACTCTGGAATTGTCCTTAGGCTTAGCAGATATTCTAAAGGCAAAGAAATGTCCTAGGCAGCCTTGGGGACCTGAAAAGCTCGATCTAATTACAACAGGCTGTACCGGAAATGCGACTCAGAGAAAGCACAGCTTCTGAGGCGATATTGGTATTGCGGCGGGAGTCTAGTACCCTGCTGTGAGAGGTGGGCTGAACTGGCGATGCATTTGAGAGCGAAGATGCCCCTAGCGAGGCAGAGTCTAGAAAGCTATGGTTTGCACCACCATGATGGGCTTGAGTTCAAGCAGGAAAATGGTGCCCGGTTGCTTTGCCAGCATTCCCTTCTCGCAACGGAGACAGGACTACTTGGGTTCTTAAGGTTTGTAGCATTTCCATTCCTCTGCGCGTTCTAAACACTCTTAACGTGTTTGCTATAGAAGCCGTCCTCTCCTATAAAGAAATACAATTCGCAGCCTCGATTCTAGCAATTCGCCTCGTGTGATACCTCACTTTTTACTCCACACATTAATGTGGGAATACCACGCCTGCCTTCAGCCTCGAATCTACAGTGGCGGCCTTTTTAACACCCCCTCTGGTTGTCGGCGCATTTCTTGGTGTGGGCGTAGAACTCAGGCCTCTTATCACTCTTAAATCCACAGCCAAAGTTTGTACACGTCTGATCGCGAGGAAATCCCAACTCAGAAGGTGAGGCATCACTATTGCTCGGTGCGGGCGTTATGCTCTCTTCTTGAACGACTTGATCACCTTGTGGGATAGACTTGGCTTGAGTTTTAGCGTGCTGCTCGCTGATTGTGGGCTTGACTGTTCGTTGCTATAGTTCTGCATTAGTAGTTGTTGGCGTTTCGTACTCTAACTCGATGAGGATTTGAGTGTTCATCGCTGAATGAACGACAGCGCGTCAAGATTCAGTGATACCGGTGAGGTGGAAGCTTTCGAGTAGTAGCAACAAAGACCGTTTAGGCGAAAGTGGACAGAGCAGAGTCGCTATCGGACGACGCATGGAGGTCTGCAGCAATCTGCTCGTGGGCAATGGTAAGCTGCTTGCCGAGCCCACTGTTGTTCCCATCCTTCTGATGGAGTGCCTTGCGGTAAGCTGTGTTCTCGGCTTCCCACTCTTCATCCTACTCCTTTATGGTTAGTTCAGCTAATTCCAGGGTGCACCGAGAACTCTTATTCCCTTTCTTCCACCACCGTCAGCTCTTTTTGAAGCACCGCAATTTTGCGTCGCTCTCTTGCTGTTTCGCACTGGCAGCTGCCGAAGTGTGCTAATTTTTTTGCACCATTTCCTCTCCTTCGTTGCCAATTTCTTCCAGAGACTTCTTGTTTGGGAAGTGGGATAGGCAATCCAGACGAGAACGGGTCCAAGAAGTTTGACAACGTCCATGGCGACAAGAGCTAAGGGCCCTCGAGTATAAAAAGATGTGGCGAGTAGGTGTGGCCGTGGGTGGTGAATTAAAAACCTATGTCGTCCGGGAAGCAATGCGTGAATATGGGGGTTTGTGCGTGGCTGAGTGAGGTGTGAAAATGGTGGAGGTTTTGCGCAGAGGACGAGGTGTTGTGTACCCGAGACGGAGGAAGTTCTGAGCAAATTTGCGCAAGGTGCGCAATCAACATATGTGGGAATTACTAGCATGTTAAGTTAGGGAAATGGCGGGGCGGCTTTTAATTGTTAGGGTGGGAGCGTGGGTCATTTGGGTTGCATTCTGATGGATGGGATACGGCAGTGATTGCTCATTAGTAGAGGTGATGGGAGGATTCACAGTTACGTGAACTTTGAAACCAGACAAGATTTTGGGAATGCACTGACAAGAAGATTCTGGAGCGGACCATAATTGTAGAATTCCCTTCACACCAACTGCCCAGCATCCACTAGTTCAATCACTTGATCTCTCGATCACATCTTTGGACTCAAGAGTCATCACAAACGCTTCACTCATCTTTCTTCCGCCTTCAGCACTCGGTTCAACCCTGGCCACATAGTCTCCGCTAGTCTTGCCATCTAGTATTTCATATAACTTGAGGGGCACTACCTCCGTTCCTGCGACTTTAATCTTCTCTGTCGCAATTTCATAAATCTTCCTAATTGCCGTCTGCAGTTGATTTGGATAGCTGTTGTACCCTAGAGCCTTCAACTGCCACTCCGCCCAGCTTTCCTGCGGTCCCGCTGAGTGTTCCAGGGGAAAGTATATCATGCAGACGATTACAAGTCGGGGCTTGGTCTTGGAGCAGAGGGTGGCAATGTAGGATTCTATCTTTTTACCGAACAGCTCTTGGAAGTACGCTAGGGAGGATCCACCTCCGCTCTCGATGGAAGCGCGCCGCGTTAGCCAGGCGAGTTGGAGCATATGACGGATTGTCGAAAATGTGGGACGCAGAGCAATATCGTTGGCGCCGATAGAGACAATGAGAACATCATTAGGACCGATTTTGTCACGAATGAACGCGTCTTGTGGAAGAAGGTCAGAATCCCGATCTGAGAGCATGGATTCTTCAATCGAGGTGTTCAGGGCTGTTGCTCGCTCGCCGAGGAAATGATTCAACCAGAAGGCAATGTCTGGCTTTGTTCGAGGAGCGCTTAGAATATTGTAGTATATATCCGGGACTGCGACTGGAAGAGGCTCGCCGCCAGGCCCTGACGATGGAACCCAGTACTTGTTGTCCAGGGAGGAGTCGCCGGCGAGGTAGACGATAGGTTTGTCCGGATGGAGACTCCGGATAATGGAATGACATCTTTCCAGATGTTCTACACGATGGCCTTTCCATTCGTTGTAGAACTGGTAATGATTGACCTTTCGTGGTGATGAGGCTGACATAGTGCGACGCGGTGGGTTTTTGGAACAGGAAAGCGGAGCCAAGGCAAGGTCAAACAACGATCTGAAAAGTGGATTGTGGTCCTGAGACTCAAGTAATGACTCTGAGATGAATGAAATTTAGAACTATGAGGGATGTATGCATTGGAGTATGCATATGGGAGATGTAACTGTTCAAAGTGCGTCGGGTGGAGGTAGGCAGGCAGCAGTGAGGCTATGCAGGCCCACCAATCAGAGCCCTAGAGACTTGAACTTTAGATTGGAATGAAGTTTCCTTCCTTCTTGGGGATGAAAGTATTATCAACTCGAGTGATAACCTGAACAGCGTGTTAGGTGAGAATCGAAGTTCCTCACCCGTTAGAAGAGAGTCACGTGAGCCTAGCATTTCCAAGGTTCTGTTTCGAACCAATTGCTGGCGGAGTATCCAGACTCTTGAAAGTTAGTAAATAATATTGAGAATCGCCAGGGAAGTCATGTGGCCTCAAATCAACTCAATTGCATACCAATATATAGTTCAAAATTAAGAAACAAACTCTCTACATGTGATTTGTGTTTCGGACGACCTAAAACTATTGTATTGGGAAGTTTAAGAGACTGCAAGCATTCCTCAGACTCATGGCGCTTACTCTTCCTCCACAAATTCGGAATCTCAGTCAATCTCTCGATCCACCGCCACATATCTTACCTGTAGGCTCTTTAGCAGCGACCCAGAGTCGTGTAGGAGAGCCTCCCGTATCTGGAAGTGAGTCTTCTTAGCCGTGAGGTCATCTTTGAGGCGATTGTGCTCAGCAATCGAGCAACCGGCGGCAAATTCCTTCTCGAGACGAGCAATCTGCATCTGCTGGCCAAAGAGCAGCCTGTACTGGTTAGCCCCCTTGTCCACCATGGTTTCGTAGTTAGCGTGTATAGTTTCAAATTTACACTGTAGGTTCTGAGAAACTCCGGCTACCCAAAAATCTGAGCCCTTTAGGCCTAGGCAAGTGCAGCACACAATTGTTGCAGCAGGGCCACTTAGTGTTGTCGACGGGGTCTAGGTTCTGTCCGCGCTGGTTAACCAACCATATCTACTGTCTCCAATGAGTCGGCTTCTAAGCGCGCACCCTCCGAATTGAAGATGCTAAGGGACCCTTCTACTACAGTCCTCAGATCCTCGAGCTTTTGCCCAGTCTCTTTCGGCTTTTGCTGGGTGTTCTCTAGCTGGATCATCTGCTCCTCGGCTAATTTTTAGAATAGCAAGGCAGCTGCGATATTAGATCGAGCCTCCTCGACAGCCTGTTGTTCTAGATGACGTTGTGGGACTCCAAATTACGGCTCAGTATTGCTTCGGGTCGAGCAATTGTGAGTTCATCATTGTAGCCAGCTTCCGGCTCATTCTTCTTATGAATAATATCAGTGGACTGCTTCCCATGTCGGTGATTTTCTTGGTGGCAGACCGTGTGAACTCGTCGATGCCCGCGCCGGTATGTTGGGCAGATGCGAGCTGCTTCTCGAGGTCAGCTTTCTCGTGAGCAGCTTACTGACCCGAAATTGGAGCCTATACTTCTCGTTGGAGACAGCAGTTACCTGAGCTTAGAGCTCATCCTTCTCATTAAAGAGACTAGTAAATTCAGCTTGGAGCTCACCAACTTGCTGGGCAGACTACTCTAGAGCGTGAAGGCACTCATCTTCGCCACTGAAATACGATCAACGTCGGCGAAGTCGCTGTCACATTTCTCAACTCGGGTCTTTACCACTTTCGCATGGCTATAAAGCTCCTGGATATGAGTATCGTTTTCGCGAACAGCGTCCTTAAGGCCTTATCTTCACCACATCCATATCGTGAACCTGACGCAACAGAGCGGAAATCTGGTCCTTGTGGCGCTTGAAGCTTGCTTGCGAAGCGCTCATCTTTTTCGCTGTAGAGCCTCGGAGGACACCATTCAACTCCTCAAGCTTTGCGATAGACTCCTCGTCTTTGAGATTTCATCCAGCGAAGGCGTCAACCTCCGCTTCTAGATCTTGCCAGTACTATTGCCCGTTCTCACACTCCTTCTTGGCAGTGGCAATCTCGTTTTGGACGTTGGCAGGTGCTTCCTTGTCAAGTTTAGTGCCCTCTTGCACAGCCTTCGACTCCTTCAGCTCCTCTTCAAGCTTCTTAGTCTTCCCCTTATAGTACTCAATCGCCTTAGTCGTGGCACTTCCAGGCCTCGCTGCTGGTATTGCAGGATTAGATTGAGGGCGAACATTGGAAAAAGGGGTCGCCAGTGTCTTTTCAAGACTTGCTACAGACACATTTCTGGCAGCCCAAGCGGCCGGCGTAGACTTTTGGGTACTGGCGACCGGGCGAATAGTGAATTTCGGAGTGTAGATGGTGCACGCGACACCGATGTTTAGCGAAATCAGTTTGCAAAGCCATCTTGTTCACCATCTTTAGGTTTCGAGGTGGAGTCTTCAACACGGTTCATTCTTGAACTATCCAACCTCGCAGGCTTCTTCGTACTGGCGGAGAAACCGTGGAATGTTATGCAGGGAAAGTGAAGGATAATTTTGTTTGGGAGACTGGAGGAATGGGAGAACTGTTGACCATATAAATATCCCGGACGAACAATGCAAAGGGTATATCAAAATCCAATCAGGAACTAGAAGGGAGGTATAGTGCAAATATAATACGTGTGTCCGGTCTAGGGGGCAAAGAATCGTGCATGCTCGCATATTGACAATACAGAAAATAGTCCAAAACACTAGGAAGGCAGTTATTCAGGACTGGTAGCCTCCTGTCTCATATCGTTTATTCACTCCAAAATATGCCTGCTGTTGTTATCGAATCGATATACTTAGCTAAAACTGCCAGAATAGCCCTACTACATACCTGCCTATCCCTAGGTCGCACTGCCAATTCACTGCTTACTAAAACTTACGCCATTCAACCCCCCAAAGGTTAATTTTATACGTCCTTGACAAAGCCAACTTCGATAATCTTCTCCGTCGGGATCTTGAGGCTCGCAATCTTGGTCCTTGTATTTTCTCGCAAGAACAAGAATGCCTTTAGTAGAATCGCCCTCACAAGGTTTGTGCCTGCCTTGACCTTCAGCTGCTCCTTCCCGATGATGTAGAGCACTTCATGATTGAAGGCACGCTCCAGAGCCGAGAGGCGAGAGGTAGTGGTAGGTCCGTTTGAAGAAGGAGTGGAGGCCTGCATAGTGCTTGGGTCTGAAGAGCTCGGGATATCGGAGCCCAGTCCAAGATACTTCTCTGCGATAGTGGTTTTGCCGCCGGAATTGTTCACGTTGTTCAATTCATTTTGGTTGCTAGTATCTGCCCCCGTTACGGCAGGTGCTTTCTCATTTTCTCTGTCTAAGGCTCGGAGGATGATGTGGTCGCGAACTTTCTCGAAGATGAGGGAGGCAAGATCTGGAGTGATGACCTCATCCATATATCCGTGACGGACTACTAGGCGATAACAGTTCGGGATCGCTAGTCGTGAAACATGATATCGCTCCTCTGCAGCGACAGATGGAGTCTCCAGGGGTCGCAGATGAAAGAACACAATAACCTTGGGAGCGGTGACAAGCTTCCGGATGAATTGACTGAAAACAATGGGTGTCGTTTCGCCGGCCTTGTCGAAGAAAATGCCAAACCCTTCAAGAGAGCTGAGATTCTTGTTCCCAAATCGTTCAGTGAGCTGCACACTGCCATCTTCGAGCGTCCGAACGAAATGAGTTGTTGGGAAACGGTCTGCGGCTTCAGCAAACCATTGTTGCTCTTTGCCAAACCGCCAGAGAATGAAAATGGAGGCTAAAAGCATGGAAAGGAGGATAGTAAACCAGGCACCATCGGGGAACTTCGTAAGAGCCGAGGAAAGGAATGTACCATCCAGGCAGGCAATAGCTAACCATGGAAAGAAAACAAAGTAGGGTTTGATGCGCCATACGATAATAGCCACGAGGGTAACCATGCATGTGTCAAAGAAGGTGACGAACATAACACATACTCCGTACGCATTACCAAGAGACGTGGTATCTAAATAATGGGTTAGCACTAGTTAAGCACGCGGATTAAGTATGAGGCTCCAATGAATGATCCTTTGCATTCAACCAGAAAGCATTTACAACTTACTATTGTAGATGGCAGCAACCAGAACAGTACCCAGCATGAGCAGCCAGTTGACTGCAGGGACGTACAGCTGGCCATGGTAGATTTTGGACGTATCTGGCAGGTTCTTAGTATACGTTTCCAGGAAATGAATTTCAATGTTTGCTTACGGTGGATTTTGATTTGAGGGAAATACGACAATTTCACGATTTGAGATATGAGCTGATTACAGTTAGCTAGAACATCAGATGCCAATTGTGAATGCCCGAACCTGGAAAGTGGCCGTGATGATAGCTTGTGATGCCACAATTGCAGCCAGAATGGCAATAATCAGTGAAGGGATGAGCCACCCAGGAGGCACGCAGTTATAGAACGGGTTCGAATAGGCATCCGGGTGAACGCTAATGTATGCGGCCTGACCTGTGTACGCAAGGAGGAGGCAAGGGTAGGTGTATCCAAGCCAACTCAGTTGAACGGCATGACGGCTGAAGGCACCAACATCAGCGAAGAGAGCTTCGACACCCGTGAAGGCGAGAAGGATGCCGCCTAGGCTCCTCCATCCGTGCTGTTTGTTCCGAATGAGATATTCAAAGCTGTAGTACGGGTTGAACGCCTTTAGAATGGCGTGGTCATACCTATTTACGTTAGTGTGTTAGTCAGGGGAATATATAGAGCATAAAGGTAGGCGTACTTGGCGAGGTTATAGATGCCAAACCCGGCGTTGAATCCAAGCCAGATGAAGACAACGGGGGCAAAGACAACCGATATCTTAGTCACTCCAAACGGCTGGATCAAGAAAAGTAAGATAAGAATAGCGCAGGTGACCCCCACTACAGTCGACTTCGAGATGTTGGGTGCAACAACGTTGAGGCCCTGAACAGCACCAAGGACAGATTGCGCAGGGGTCAGCACACCATCAGACATGACCATGGAGACAGCCAGGACGCCGATCGTCTTCAACAGACCGCGGAAGAATTTTGTATTCTCGATTGTGTGTCGGACATTCCTATTCGAGCGGCCCAAGTCTTCTGTGAGGTGCCGTTCCATGCCTATGGCAAGATTAGTACAAGGAGGCAGATTTAGCATAATATTTGGTTCCTACGTATCATAGTCGCCTCACGAGGATCCCGGTTCGATATGTTTGCCTATGTACGCGATCAGTGCTTGAGAGGCAACAAAAGGGCAATCTATCTTACATATCGTGACAATAGTGAGTAAGTGCTGAATGTGCCACCCTCGCCGTCATTATCGGCTCGCAAAATGATAAGGACGTACTTCACGGTCACCATCATCGTGACCGACCAAATGATCAAAGAAAGGGCTCCTAAAAGGTCGATATGGCTTGGTGGAGAGGTGAATGTGGAGGAGTAGACATAGAGTGGCGAAGTTCCAATGTCTCCATAAATCACGCCGACGGACTGGTAGGCAAGGAAAAACATCTGGCCTATACTGAAGATCTGGGCCATGTTAGCAACACAGTCACGAGCGTTGAACCATGAGCTAGGAGTGTACTTGTTTGCGCTTGAAATCTCGTCCATCTCGTAGGCCAGCGTCTTCGTCTTCGGCATCCTCGGGCTCTCTAGCCTTGTGCACATCGAGAGAGCCTTTCCGACCACGTGACCGGGAACGCGACCGAATGGGGTAGACTCCACCAACAGAATGCGTGTGGGAGTTGTTAGACCTCGTACGTCGCAACTGTGTGTCGGCGAACTGAATGGTGGACTCCATAGTGGTTGATTTGGAAGAGAGAAGAGAGAAAAGTTGCTGAGGCCAGCTGCGTCGCTTTGTAAACACTTATAGGTAGCACTGTGTCACCCCGTTATCTGGCCAGAGGAGAACAGGGAGAGAATCCTTGACGAGATTGCAAGCAGTAACAAGCTCCCACTTGCGGACCGGAGTGTCTTGGTTGGCTGCTTGTTATCGACCCGGCCCAAGCGAATCGAGAAAGGCACGTGTTATGTGTGACATGAGCCATTTTCCTGGGAGGTGGCGCGCGGGCCGCCTGCTCGCTGAAACTCCGCATACGGAATGCCGTATGGGAAATCCCATAGGTGGCTTCCTTTCACATGCGTGCACTTTTCCAAGGCGTAGCAGAAGACTATGCATTCATTTCAATTCCTTCAAAATAAGCATTCACAGTGAAGACACAACTCTAGTTTCCTACCACAGGGACCTATCTGACATGCGGTTCTGCGCAGAACAGGTGGTGGCATGCTGTGCGTCCGCCGGGTGATCCATATCTGCGGCTCCCACACACCAGGAAAACAAGAGCGGCACAGCGCAATCCTGATCCGGTCGGGAGAGGGCTCAGCCTGCTCCAATGAAAGCCCTTAGAAAAGAAGAGAAAAAGAAATAAACGATTGTTGACTAAAGGAGGATGTGGGAGTTACCTGGTTGATCCCCATCCCTGCGCACTCCCTTCTCTGTTACCTACATATCGCCCCAATGGTGCCACTGCAGCAGCGCGCCAGTAGTTGGACGCGGCACGGTTGGAACAAAAGTAAGCTGGAATGTGGCTTAGGACCCGTGTTCAGAAACAGCAGAGCAGCGCATCGCGGTTATATCGGATCCTCAAGGACAACACTTGTGCAGTGTTATTATACGAAAAGAGTGAGGTTCGATTTAAGTTCAGAGATTCGGCAGCGGCGGAAGTCTCTTGAGCTGTGACGCCCTGTCAATTCGGGTGACTGCGTACGCCAAGGCCCCTTCTCGTGAACATGCCTCCGACAACCAATCATTCCGCTGATCCTTTGCCACACACACAGAGAACATTTATCCTACATGAAACACATTCAGTGCTCGTCTTCCAGCTTAAACGTCCTCGTTACACCGATTCCCTTGCTCCTCGTCCGCTAACTCTTCTGGATACTATTTGCTTTATCTCACTACGCCGAGGCATTCCTTGTGCTCTTTGAGCGAGACAAGCTCGTCAAGTTAATATTGGAGTCTCGTGTGTCTGAGCGGCCGGAGGGTTGTTTCGCGTAACCCTGCACACTGTAGGCGGCTCTTTGGGTGTTCCGGGTTGTTCGATAGAGAGCAGCGAAGGCTGGGCAGCAACCAATGATAACAGCTGCACGGAGTAAGTACTGGATCGTGGGTTCGGATGGTAACTTGGGCGGAGTATACCGATAGAACATTCAATGATTGCCCAAAAAGCGAGCCATGAAGTACTGGGTGTTGTGCTGTTATCCGCTTTGACTCCAATCTGGACGATACGGATGATAGCAAAAAATATGCAAACAAAGCCAGTACAGAAGAGAGCGACCACACTGAGCTTCTGGGCACGCGGCATTTGGAGATTCCAGATCAGCCGGATGGGGAGGAACATGACTGCAAGCATCAGTCAGAAGCAGTAAGAGCAAGTGGTAGATTGAGGGGAGCCATACTCATCAAGTCAGAGATAACGTCCACTGCAAATGCATAGTACAGACTTGCAAATTGTGCCCGGACATCCCGCTCTGAAATGCATTCTCCCGGGGTGAACCAAGCATGCATGCTATGGCAAGATGTGAAGCTTGAGGCGATACATCCAATCAGCGTCTACCAAACTATTAGCTCCTGGCAAGTGAGGCGTACTTCGCTCTCTAAACAATGCTTGTGGCTTACTGCAACACAGAACCCGAAGACCCCCCACCAAAGTCTCATGTACACGCTATTCAAACCCATCATCAATCTTCTGGACAACGCTAGCAACGAAAACTTGACTGTCCAAAGCACAATCCAGAAAATCATCGCATTCGCAAAGAAGACTTTGATGATGAAGATATCGTCCTTAATCATAGTAACATCCGGAGTGGCTTCTCCAGACACTATTTCCGACATTCGGAATAAGGTGGGTGCGACAACGATGTATAAAATCGACATGGCGATGAATAGAATGTAAGCTATAAAGACTAGGTAGTCCTCAGTCACTAGTGCCTTTGGCCTCGTCACTCGGATGGCTATTCGCGCAATGGCGAATATTGAAGTCAGCGCTATCATGGCGTAACTCGTGCTGAGAAATTGCTCCTTGGTTACGTAGTTCTGGGTCGCCGACATGTTGATACGTGTAACCTGGGAGGTTGGTAAAAATGAAGGAACCTAGTGACCAAAGATTGGCAATGGATAGTCCGCGGCAACAACGGCAGTTAAAAGAAGAGAGCCTGGTGCAGTCAGTGACAGGGGATCATAAGTGAAAGGAGAGATCGTGTGCAAGCTTCTTTCTATCTTCTTTCTATCACTGAAGTCCACTACAGCCACCGTCAATTTAGATGACCTGGCACCGATGAGGTGAAAGCACAATATAGAGCATTCATGCCTGGTCTTGGTTGCGCAGTCCGAAAAAAGATACAATAATTGAATACAATCATTCACTTCCCCATCTAGGCTTGTAGTGCGGCTCGTTCCATCCATCAGCACCCGGAAATTTTACGACCACCCCTTTTCGGCTTCAGAGAATGGCCGTTGCTGCACTTGAAAGTGAATCAGTGGGCTGAAGCTGAAGCAATGATGTGCCAATCCATGGCTCCCACAAGGATTGCCCACAAGAGAAAGTGGTGGAGAATTTCCCCGTGCTTCAAGTTTTGGATAGCGACCTGGTGAAAATGTTGCAGCGAGATCACTTATTCACATTCACTACAAGAAAACTTGGTATATTTTTTGTGAAATGAGTTGCTAGCTAGGGTAGAAGGCCCCTAATACGATGGAAGCTAGCCTGTGTTCTAGCTTCCGTGATGCTTCAAACGATGTGGCTAGCCGCAACCGGACGAGTGACATCGACTACGGCGGACTGTTAGCTGGTGAAGGGAAAAAACTAATCGCCAATCGCTTAGGAGCATTTTAGGTATAAAACACTATAGTATTTTACTAGGCAAAACATACTATAACACATTTGTACAATGTTTTTTAAAGATCTAAGAAGTAAAGAGTTGTTTTACATAACTGTATTACAACTGCCCTCTATAGCAACTGCCTTTACTACAGCGTTGTACAATAATTGTAGATACTTACTGCCACTACTACTCTTCCACATCCACTACTACTACAGCAGTAGCAGCAATAATAACAGCAACAATAGCAATAACAGCAGCAACAGCAACAGCAGTAGCAGCAGCAACAACAATAATAATAATAATAATGTAGGTATTAAGCCTACAGTATTTTAATTGCTTTTATTATACAAAGCTAACACTTAAAATAAGGCTTTTATTTTTTATAATACTGCTGTTGCTACTGCTAACTAAGCTAGCGCTAATATTAATTCTGTTCTACATGTAGGACAGTAGCAGCTAGCCCTACTAGCTTATAGTCTACAGGCCTGTGCATTACTAGCCCTTCTAGGGCAGGATGTAGAGTTTATATATAGCAGTATATTCTCTTATTAAATAGCTTTACATAGGCTTTTGTACATTAACACTATCCTTATACAATCTTATAGAAGGGTAGTGGACAACCTGTGCAGCGCATGCTATGGCGCTGTCTCAGGCCTACAACTGTTCCTAGAGTGCCGCCGCGCTAAGGGGCACTTTAGTAGAGCATGTAGCAATTACAAATAGCGTAACTATGCTAGTTACTGCTCTATAAAAGAAAGGGGTAATAATAAGCTAGCTAGTAAACCTCTATATTTAGGCTATAACTTAGGGATTAGTAGTACTAGTAATAGTTTATAGTAGTAGCCTATCTTTATTAAGAATAAACCTGCTAAGGCTTTAGCTAATAATGTAATAGTTCTAGCTTAAAGTATATATAATATTTCTTTTAAAGGTAGTAAAGCGCTCTAGCTATAAGGGTTATCTATAGCACCTAGCTATGTAGGGATGTCTGTAGCACTTAGTTAAGGCTTGTACCTCTGCGCAGTAACTAGAATAAGTAGCTATTAAATAGTAAAACTAAACTAGGCTAGTAAATAAAAGAAATAAATTAAATTATTATATAAAATATACTACTTTTTAATACTATAAAGCTAATAGGGCACTTAAGAATTAATATTAGATAGCTAAGACAGTACTTACTTATAATTATATAAAAGCATTTTTTTATTTTTTTTTATTTTTAATAAAGCTTAATTTTTGCTTAACTTTTTTTTTTTTTACTAGCTTCTTTTTTTTCTTAACTTTAGTTTACTTAGTAGAGGGTTTATATAAAAAGATCTTATCCTAAGCTACTATAGTTGCCTTATATACTAAGTATAAAGTTATACTTTAGTTGCTTTTCTTAAAGTATCTACTTTTTAGTAAGTTCTTAATTATATAATAATTCTTAGCACTTTTTAAAAGATATGTAACATAATCTTTACTAACATCTATAATAAAATATAGTTTAGAATAGCCTTTAGTAATTAAAAAATTAAATTATATAAGCTTTTTAAAAAAGCTATTTTTAATAAACTTAGTATAGCTTATAAGAAGTATGTTCTAAAGCTGTATCTAGGTCTAATCTACTATGTATTAGATATTAGCTAATATACAAGAGGGTATTATACATAGCTATTTAATACTATTAATTTACTTACACTTATTAATTACCTTATATTATACAAAGTAGAGGATTATAAGAATAGAGAGCTTAGCTATTATATAGCCTTAAATAGAAAGTAAAAATGTATACTAGATTAACTACTAACATGCTAATTCTACTAGTGTATGTAAAGCAGCTTATATAAAAAAGATAAACATTTCTTTCTTTATACTCTTAGGTGTATTCTCTAGACAGATTATCTCTTCTTTGTCTTATATAATTTATGTAGGTGTAAAAGGTTAAATTTAAATACTATAGTCTAGATAAAACTTATATTTAGTAGACTACTTACTATAAAATTATTTTATAGTAAGATAAAACTTATCTTAGGCACTTATAGTAATAATAGATTATACATTATATAAGAAAAAGAACTAAAAAAAGAACTAAGAAAAAAACTATAAAAAATTTAAACATACTATAAGAAAAATAAAAGCTTAGTTACTACATCTATATAAATCTACTAAGCTAGATTAGAATTAATAAGCATTTTTTTACTAAAGTTAGTTTTAAGATTAATATTTTAAACTATGTTTTAATTACCTTAGTTAAATTAGATACTTTTATATTAAGCATATTATATAAAACCTTACTTACTAATTTTATGCTTTAATAGGTAACTTAAGTAAAGACAGTATAAGCTAAAAACTGTTCTAGATATAGTATTATGCTTTTACTTAAAGCTAAAGATAAACATCTAGATATAGTATTATATAATTCTAAAAGTTAGAGTAAGCTGCAGCTATGCTGTTAAATCTAAGTAAATCTAGTACCCTATTACACTACTAAAGCGTATTCTGTAGAAGGTAGGCATTTATATTCTAACTATTAACTCTTCTCTTAATTATATAAAGCTAATTAGCATTAAATAAAAAAGCCTAGTTCTAAACATAAGCTTTAAGATAGTAATAAAGTATAAAAGGCTTTTTAACTATGCTATTTAGACAGTTTTTCTGCCTTTAAATTAAATATGTGTTTTATAGTTATACAAAGCTATATAGTTTCTTATAAAGTATAAAAATATATATAGCATAAATAGTAAGCTAATTAGCTAAGCTATCTTTTAAAAAAAAGCCTTAAGTTTAAAAGTAGTAAAAGTAATCTTACTTAAAGTAAAATAAAGTAATAGGTATTATATAAAATACTAACTTACTAATAAAAAAAAAGCTTTTTAAAAGTTACTACTACTAAGCTTTAATCTACTAATTTAATATACTTATACTATAAAAGTAGCACTAATTAAATAAAAGCTTAGGCTTTATAAACTTTTAAAGCTAGTAATAAGCATTTACTAGCATAACTATCTCTGTCTCTTAATTAGATTATATAAAACATAGTTACTGCTTTATTTTTTTAAGTGTCTTAAAAAACTAGCAAAGGTAGCTAATAGTAGTGTAGGCAGAGATTCTAACATAAATCTATACAATGTATTGTAAGTACACGTTAATACATGTATAGATCTCTATGCTGTATAGTTTTAGCTTACTATAGCTATTAATAGACTAGATAAAGTTTAGGCTAGAAATAATATACTCTTTACAGTGTTGCTGCAGGTTGCGCTTACAGCGCTCTACTACCTTATAGTTTATTATATAATAAATGTAAAATAACTAGTCTTATGTAATAATATAGCTATGTTAATAAAAGTGTGTATAAAGATACTTTTACTTATACTTATTAATAACACTTTTTTTTAGCTTTTAACTAATAAGTTGTTATATAAGCTTATCTACTTACTAGCTTTATTTAATACTTTATACTCTTTTATATAATCTAAGCTTAAATTAAAGTTATATAAGCATATATTTTCTAATTTAGAAGCCTTTATTATATAGTATATAAAGTATATCTAAATTTTTAAGCCTAACTTTAAAAAATAGCACTTAGATCTAATTTTTAACTTTATTTTTAACCTTAGTAAGAAAGTGTTGCCTTACATTTTATATTTAAAACTGCTGCTTAATTATATAAGAAGTAACATAGACTTAAAACTCTTTAAAAAGGTAAGTAGCTATTTACATGTATGTAACACCTTTATAGAAAAGCCTAAGTAGATAGAGTTAGTACAGTTTAAGGTTAATCTTAGGATGTCCTCCTACATCGCCACTATATTAGTAAGCACTTGTACAATGTAACTATTTAGAAGACACTTACTAGGCATTATAAAATTAACATGTATAAACGTGTATAAAATAATTATAAAGTTGTAAGTAGCTAAAGGCTATAATTATGTGCAGAGTAAAGAATTTTTAAATTAGCGATTAGTTTTTTCCCTTCACTAGCTAACAGTCCGCCGTAATCGACTAGATCGTTGAAGATAATTAGAACCAGTGTCGGACAGTGCCGCGGCACCGGAAACGCCCGCCGAGCCGGATTTGACCCCTCTCCAAAAACAAAATTGGGCGACATTACTTATCCGCTTCAACGAAACGTTCAGGAGCACGCGCAATGCACACCTAGGCGTAGCCTATCCCGCAAATATAGGCGCATCATTATCGCGAGAATATAACCTCTCAGCTCTATAATTTCATTGCTCTACAATTTGACCCCAAGATGAAAGAAGGTCGACCAGCCAATAAGTGCTCATTTTCATCTGAGGTTCCCGCCCCCTGTAACGTCCAAAATGCACGGCGCGACGAGCGCTCAGCCCCAATTCATTTCTTCACCTTTTTACTCGAGCTCTTCAACTACTTCCTCTCCCAATGCGACCCCAAATTCGGGTAATATCCAGGATTCGAACTACTTCATAGCATCTTGTCCTTCGGAGATTTTCCAACATCGAGAACAGGAACTGGGCTCTTCCCTGCTTCTACCAGTTTTTGGATCCCGCAGAACATTCTCTTGCACATGCTCGGCGACTTACTTTGTAAATTTGCTTTTGCTTTGGAAGATATTCCCTACTTTTAATTATCCCTTCGTTTCGGCCTCCTTCCTTCTTCCTTCTCTGAATATGCGGGTCACTTCATTTTTTTCGTCTAGTGCTCTGGGGGTAGGGACAAGGGTGTTGGCGCAGAGTACATTCGAGCCATCCGGTTTCAATGTGGTGGATACCCTTATTGACTATGGCATTAACATTTTATCCATCCCAGCACTGGAGGGGTTAGTGGAACGAACTCCTACAAGCGCGTGCTCGATCGCCATAAGTACCATGTAACCGTACTTGGTATCTTTTCCTAGGGCTCTAACGGGCACCCCGCCATATTAGTGCAGCTCCCTGCGGATAATCTTTGGAAGCAGCAAGGTCATCATCCGACAGAGCTCTGCGTACGATGCTTTCACCAATGCGTATTGGTCAATCCAGCAGGCATCGGTAGATCCATACTGTATCTTCAAGCCCTCAAAAGCTGCGGAGGTATCCATTCTCGTCTTGCTGTCTCGCCTCACACAATGCCCATTTGCAGTAAAGAGCGGTGGCCATGCAGCCTTTGGTGGGGCATCTAGCATACAAGGTTGCATCACAGTGACGTTGGCGAATATTAACGACATTTTTCTCTCTTCTGACAAGAAGACTGTGTCCCTCGGCACTGGCAATACCTGGTATGATGTCTATACCAACCTCCAAAGCCAAGGAGACCTTGCCGTTATCGGAGGTCGAGTAAGAACAAGCACTAGCGTGTCCACAGTTATGCACTATGGCTAACATTTCCGCAGGTAGCAGCCATCGGCGTCGGTGGACTAACTCTTGGTGGAGGCATCTCCTTCTTCTCCAACACGTACGGATGGGCATGTGACAATGTTGCTTCTTTCGAAGTTGTGACCGCCTCCGGCATTATAGTCACTGCTAGTCCAACTTCATACTCCGACCTTTATTGGGCTCTTCGTGGTGGCGGTAACAACTTCGGTATCGTCACCAAGTTCACACTGGAAACTATCGCACAGGGTCAGATGTGGGGAGGAGGACGTCTGCACATTGAGACCGAGTTTCCAGCTGTCATCCAGGCCTTTTACAATCTAGGCAACAATGCGGCACAGGACACCAACACAGCTCATATCCTGTCATTTACATATGTCCAGAGTACCAAATTTGCCAGCGCCGACTTACAGTATGCGAAACCAGTGGCCAACGCATCAATCCTCGCCGAGTACATAGCCATTCCTGCCGTTTCAGATACAACCCGGATCCGCAGCCTCGCGGATCTAACAGTTCAGTTTAACGCCAGCAACCCCAACGGCCTTCGACAGACTTACTGGGCCGCGGCCTACAAGCTCGACAAAGATTTCACAACCTTCATCAAGGACGTCTTCTTCGAGTACATTACTGCCATCGCGGATGCGCCAGCTCTCATCCCCGCTGCTACTCTTCAGGTAATCAGTCTTCCGATGCTTCAAAAGATGACGGCAAAAGGGGGCAACCGGCTCGGCCTCAGCGCCTCAAGCGGTCCACTGCTCTTGCTCAACTTGAACATGATGTGGTCGAACAGTGCGGATGATGCTCGGATCTTGGAGGTGAACTCGAACATCATCGAACGCACTGTTGCCGAGGCGAAGAAGAGAGGCCTGAGCAACGAGTACATTTACATGAATTACGCCAGTCAGTTCCAGGCTGTGGTTCCGAGCTATGGCGCCACAAACCAACAGAAGCTGAAGACGATTGCCAACAAGTACGATCCAACTGCCGTCTCCCAGGAGCTTCAGCCAGGCTACTTCAAATTAGATGGCGCACCGGATGCGAATATACCTTGAGAGAGCATAGAAACGAAGAAGGGAAGTCGCGTGCTTAGGAATATACGTACTGCTTACTACTCACCTAATATATACCACAGGGATGCATTTACTGAACAATTAGAAGAGCGCTTGGCCTCCACGTGTGTTCTGGCCCTTGCATCTTATAAGGTCCCTTGTGGATATCCGATAACTTCCAGGCTTTAGTTGGCACTTCTTGAGGGATACGCACGCCAAGCCCCTTCTTCGGCAAGAAAAGCTCCGACAGCCAATCGACATTGTCACTTGATCGACCCGGTTTCACCGCCCGGCAAATTCAGCCACGGCCGCGTCTTGTTTTCAGCCTTTGAATGACGTATATAGTCGTGGCAAGCATCATCCATCACTACTGAGCGGACACTGCCAGCATATATTAACTCCGACACCATGCACACTTTTCCGCTGCAAACCTGCCTATTTTGCATCCTCATACAATTTCCTCCTAGTATTCTCTAAGCCTTGCATTCATCGATACCATGGCCTTCGCATATGTCCTCCCTCTTCGCGTCGTCCAAGGTGTCTTGACGATCATCGTGCTCGGTCTGACTGCATATGGTTAGTCTCCTCTCCCCAGCCTTCAGTAGGTACAATTATCAATATCTAACGCGCCCTTAGTCGTCGATGCGTGGAACGGCCCCTATAACTGGAACTGGTCTCCATCGAGCGTTAACTTTCTTCTCTTCACATCCGTGTGGACTCTCTTGGCCGTCGCATACCTCGTGATCACCCCCACGCGCTTCCCCGCACTGGCCCACAAGTGGGTTATCTGCGGGGTTGAGGCTGTGACCATGATCTTCTGGTTTGCGGGTTGGGTTGCTGTTGCCGCCCTTTGGGGCGATATTGGATGTGGTTCGCGATCGGGCGTATGTGGTGCTGGCACTGCTGCTATTGTGTTCGGGGCGATTGAATGGTATGATCTAATCAATCCCGTCAGTTTTCGAGTAGGAAGGAGAAGGCTAAAGTATGGCAGGCTCACGTTCGTGGCTACTACTGTTATGGCGGCCCTTCATATCCGCGAAACACCTCGAAGTGATACCAAGCATGACCCGAGGATGGAGATGCAGGGTGTTTAAGGCCCCGATTTGCGCGCAGGGGTAGCATCAATGTCAAGGATATTACTGACCGACGTGGCCAACCCGACTTCCTCTATTTCACTGTACTCCTTATAACCCTACATTATATTTCGTTTTGGTGTTAAATTGGTCCACCAGCGGCTGGCATTTTTGGATTCTGCGGGAATACCCTATCTAAGTATGGAATATTATCACTTTTTCCGAATACAGGCAACCTCTTCGCCAGTATTGTTTCTCTCATTTTCGTCTTGTTCAATGACCCGCGATGCCGCGAAATCGCTCATAATAGTCACTTCCTTTATTAGGTACTGATTAAACACCCCAGTTTTGCTTTCGATGTTATTCGATTCAGCAACAAGTGCGTCCACATCCTTACCAAGGACCGAACATCCTACACAGATTGCGTTTCAAATCTAGGCTAGCTTCACTCAATGAACGCGATGCGACTGGTCCTTGGTCGTGTCCAGGATCCACCACGTGTCTTTAACTAACTGGATGATAATTGCACAGTCTCCGCTTATCGAATAACGTCCTGGAAGGCTTTCAAATCATCCTGCTCTCCTGAGTGTTCGGCGCCCAGTCCCTTTAATGGTTGCGGCAAGTATTGCGCCATACGAAAGCATGCCACCGATTAATCTATCCCCCTGGAACCGTTGGAATTTATCCTATCTCTTGATGCAATGTTCCAACGCATAGCTGATAAGCTACCAAATCGCCCGCAACCACAACTACTGTTGTGGAGTATGCTAGGCCAGGTCCCCACCTTCATGGCCTTCTGTCCGACCGAATCACGCTACCAACTTTGCGACGTAAATCTAAACTTACGAGCCCGTTTCGTGGCGTCTCACAGATACTTGTGCTTTTAACGTTTCTATCTTACGCGACATTTTGAGTTTCTCAAGAGGCCAATTCGAAGCACGAATGAAGCTTTACACCGAGAGTATGGCCGGAAGATTGTTGGGCTCATGAGGCAAGGGCAATTAGGATTACGTGCCCAGTTTCCTTGTTTCTACGTGTACTTTCCTGGCATTGCCCCGCGCTGTCTGGGAGTGGCCCAAGGGTTACCTCTTCGTCTTTCCCTTCATATCATCGCCATTACTACAAAGGACAAAGCCAGTCGGGTATTGGCGCAAGGCGTTCCACCTGGCGTGCCTAAATTGTATCGTTCCCTCGCAGATCATGTCGACGTCTCCCACTCTACCCTCGACCATCGTGCACGAGGCCGTCACTTGATAGAAGAGAAAGCCTAAAACCAACAATACCTTGCCCTGTGGGAATAGGATGCCGTTGTTAAGTTTCTCTTACAAAATTCTAATCTTGGACAGCCTGTGTAGATAAAGTTTATAGCTTTACTAGCCCTCAGCGTTACCAGCTAGCCACCTAAGACAGATCGACCACTTAAGCTACAAGAGGAAAGCATGAGCGGTTCGTACATGTCCGTCCGTTTTCATATAGAAATCGACAGAATTTCTTAGAGAAAACGCACAGTCATGTATGAACGGTCCATGCTTCACTCTTGTACTAAGTAAGAACTGGACTCGGGCCTTTAAGAAACGTCATCCAGAAAACTAAGCGAGGAGAGCTGTGGTGGAAAGGTAGATTAATTTCATTAAGGTAACAGCGCTTAATATACCGTATAATAATTAATAAATATTATGAAGACCCCATCTTACTAAAATAGCTTCTTTTTAAGGGTATAGAGGTCTATAAGTATACCCATTTTGCTACAATTATGAAGAAGAAATACTTTTACTATGTAGGTGCTAAGAAGCATCTTCTTATAAAGAAACACTGCTGGGATTAATTATAGTAGGACTATACCCATAAGAATTAGAGTACTTAGCAGTAGGTACGTGAAACATAGATAAATGAGTTCTTAATTGCCTGTAAGACATTTTAGGAGGTGTATATAATTTAACGTTACTAGGCAAAGAAGAAGTACCTACCTATTGTCACGAGCGGGTTTGAGCTCGGCCGGACGTGTGCTTGTGGGTCTGGAATAGACAAAGAATAATTAGATAAAAGCAGCCAGGCTAAGCTGGATGCGTCCATCCTTAGCTGGGTGCGTCTATCCTAAACTTAGATGGACAAAGAATGGGCAGCTAAATGCAGCATATTATAGGCTAAAGAAGTAGCATGTATATAAACAGTAACAAATCTTTCCCTTGGAGGGTAGAAATTTGTAAAGGTTAGAATCTATATTAGCGGATTTGTTAATTAATTCCCCTATCAAGTTTAACGTGTTATCTAGTTTGTTACACGCCATATGAAGGGCTAGGCCTATGAGGGACCCGCAAGCGGACCAGATCAAGGATCTGGATGGAACCCGGCATCAGAGGGGAACATCCCATCTCACTCATAAATATCAACTATGCAAGCTAAATCCTTGTTGATTCAACTTTTATATGCCTTTTGGCTGTCGTTTACCGCATATAGTCGTGCCTATGATCCTATGGATCTGAGCACCCGTTACATGACACCTAGCTATCACATACTTAAATTTTGAGGTTATTCTATGTATAATATAAACCTGTATAATAAGCCACAGCGAAAAAGATTTGTATAGCAATAAAGAAGAATTAAGACAACATTAGCAGTAAACTCTACTAGAAGAAGATGATACTTACAAGTCTAAAAAGATTTATAAATTAGTAACTAGCAATATGTCACGGTTATGTTCTGGCTATCCAACCCCTGAGTACCCTAAGAGCTTAGCACAGGGTATATAGGCTCCTCAGCCTCCGGACCTCTGTCTCCAACCCTAAGGTTTACTCTCGTTACACCCCCCTATCCTGCATTCACCCTCTGTGCCTCGTGCTTCCTGCTCGATACCTCTCACATTATAGTTCTTATTTTTATAAACTATAGAGTTTTATCTTATAGGGTAAGAAAAACTTTAGCTCTACACAACAAGCTTAAGATTCTATGTATAGAGAATCTCAAAGTATTGCATTAGCAGACTGTTTCTAGAAACAGCTAAAAAAAAAATTATTCTGCTAATACGCAGAGAAGAAGCAGGCTAAACTTACTCTATTGTTTGCAGTTACGGAGCTCTCCATGCGCTAGCCACCAACACTCCTTTGACCCACTGCTGCCTAGCTACGCCACATGCTGCAGCCTAGCGCTATTGGTGGCCTTAAGTCACATGATGGGTTCATCTAGTACTATATAAACCCGTAGTTGCCCTCCTTTAGCAATACAATCCAGTTCCTCATGCCTCTGGTGCTCCACATAGGTTCACATCCATCTAAATTTTCAAAGTTTGTAATAAATATAAGGGAGCGCTGCATAGCTATAATACAAGCGGAAGAATGCTAAACAAAGTACTAGTGGGTCTCTGTTTCTATATAATTAACATTAAATCTGTCACGAGCAGATTTGATCTTAGCCGGGTGCGTGTTTGTGGGACTAGAATGGACAAAGAATGATCAGCCGAAAACAACCAGGCTCGAGCTTGACCGGATGCCTCCATAATTAACTTAAATGGACAAAGAATGGACAGCCGAATGCAGCAAGGCATATGACAAAGAAGTAGTATGTATATAACAACAGCGAAACTCTATCTAGAAGGGCAGCGATTTGTTTAAGGTTGAGAGGTCCTCAAGCTTGGAGTCTGAATTCGTACAATGAATTCACTCACCAAAGAGCAAGTTCAGGCTGCCTTCCAGTGTATTGCACACTTCAAATTGACAATATCGTTAATTAAGAGCATTAAATCTAGCCCCTAAGTAGCGATAACAGGGAGAGAGATGACCTGTACACGAGCCCCCTTGCAGAGCCTGAGTAGTGCCACATGTGGGTCAGCCTTCGTCAATACTCATCAATCATGAGGCTTTTCGGCCGACTCACGTTGCACACGCTCTGATTAGTCTCTGCGGATAATTGATAATCCGCTACCAAAATTGCCTGACCTTGAAAACGATTGTTCACAACCCCGCACCTCAGAAACATCTCTGCACCTGAGAAGCACCAAGCCTCAACTAAATAAAAAAAAAAGAGCCCAGCGACTATCCTTTTACCCTACTTTGAAGCGCAAGGCGCCTTGACGCCGTTAGAAGGATGAAAATATCCAGTACATGCCTTGTGCTGTTGACCGCCAGGGTTTACGGGGTAACTGCGACAGGTATTTCCTCCTAATAACTTTATTGTTATTGACGGTAACATGAGTACTAAAGTAGTGCCAAATACCGCTAGCGTTAACCCTAGCGGGGGTGGCCGTATCTTGACCCCCCAAAACAATTACAATGGCTGGGTCAATCCTGAAGACTTGGCTCCTATGCCACAGTGCATCGCACAACAGGATCAATCCACCTGGTTGAGTGCCATGACGAAATGTACCGGCAAACTATGCACCTCGCACTTTGGATTCATCTGCACCCACCACCAATGGTTGACTCAGCTCAGCTGTCTCAGCACCGGATTCTCCTCTGATGTTATCAAAGGTTATTTCCCGTACTGTGGTAGATCAGTACTCGCCAAAGCGCAGTTGTATCAGTGGATTCGTAACGTTACCGGCCGAACGTGGCTTGTCGATGTCGGCGACACGAACGGGCTGGAAAATCTCTCCCCGGCCTCCCTGACTGAAGGATATGCGGCCGTCAGCGTGATTCACAAGGCACCAACATGCCTAACGAGCTCGATTTCTGCTCTATCGATGGAGCGATTTCAGCATGTAATGGCCTCTTGTAGCTTCACGAGCACTACCCAACATACCGGAAACGCTGCTCGTCCTTGGGAATATAATGAATCCCTACTGTCCATGACCGCTCTAGGTTTCGAAACTGTAGGTTACAATCTCACCCGGCGTAGCATCGGATATGGCGAATACTTTGATAAAGGATGCTTCTGCAGCACCTTCACCATGGATCCGAAACAGGACCCCTGTTCAGGGCCGGAGCAGATAGACTCCACGAGGGAGCGGCTATGGATGAATGCCACTTGTGGGCCGAAATCACTACCTAAAAACTGGACGGACAAACTCAAAACGACAGAATTCGCGTATATCCCCACCGAAGACTGGCACTGGCCCATGTGTGTCACAGATATGCCGAAGCAGGTGACCGAGCTTACCGACCAATGTGCAACCGATGCTTGTGAGCTCGACTCTAGCGGCTACTGCAAGGTGCTCAAGCGCTCAGTAGACAGGGATTGCTTCTGCCGAAACATTAGCTACGATTCCTGTGGAGGTTCATGCCAGATTTTCGAGACCCGAATAGACTTCGTAAAGTGGCTCCACGATCTTTGTGGCAGTATGCGGGACTGGCACGGTCTGCCAGATAATTGGCGCCAGTTAGCTGCACCTACCCCCCTCGACATGATTCCATGGCGATGGACTATCAAACCATCCAACGAGTCAAACACTCCCCCTATCATCCGTTTGGGATCTATCAAGGCAACAGAAAAATGTCCCTCAAATAGGTGGAAGCTCGGAACCTTTGCTCTAGTCAATATGGCTACTTTTCTTGCTGCATTTCTTAGTCAGAGAACTGGAATACGTCGAATCGTACGCGGCTTTCTATGGCAACCGCACCAATGGTGTTGGTTTTCCAGAGGGATTTTAATTGCAGTTCTCCAACTGCTTGCAAACTGGTTCAATGCGTTTCTTGTCCAGAAAACCCTTGGTTATGAGGACGTTCCGGTTATTCAGCTGATGCTCCTCTGGTGCTCAATGCCTCGGCTTGCTTGGCTAGCGACTTTGCTGATTGGTTTACAACCCTTTGAAGCAATAGATTTCTCCACAGCCGCGTCTTCTTTCTTTGTAGAAATGATCCTCCAGGGTTTTTCATCATATTACATGATTATAACCGTCAATTATGGCCGAGAACACAACTTCTACCTTGGAGGGTTGGAAAGCGCAGAGAGAGGAAGATCGGCAAAAATCATGTATGCTGGAGCACTCCTGTGGCTTATCACCATTAGCGTGGCGTTCGTTCGGTTTTTGCAAGCTACACGCAAGATGAATAGGGTGACTGGATCTGGAAGCTTTGATTTGCTAAAGCGGCAGAGAAGCAAGCAGACAATATCTAACATTGCGGAGAAGGTGATGGCCCAGTTGAATGAGCATTTCTCATGGTTAGGGGAGAAGAATTGGGTACATTATTGGGAGGACAAGAGTAGGGATTCAGAAGAAACATTTTTGATCAGTAGCGAGAGGGGAAATTACACGGTGTATGGGACTCTCCCTGTTCAAAGCCAAAATAGCCGAGTTTCCCGGAAAGCATTTGCGAATCTATATGCGGTCACGACCATAAGCATGCCCCTTCTTTGGGTTGCGCAATGGCTCTTTTGGGGTGGATTTGTTGGTCTCAGTTCGGAAGAGTACGTACCCATGCGCATACTTGTCCCATGTTAGCTAACTAGATTCAGGTTCTGTCCCCCTAAGCTTGGGGTCCTCGCGGCTGTCTGGATTGCCTTCTCATTGGGAGGCGCTACGTTTGGAGCTACTTTATAAATGTACATAAATGTACATAGCTCACAAGTGGCTAGAGCACCTTATCATACAGTATGTCTAGTACTATCTTAACCGCATTCCTGCGTGTTTTAGTGAGGACAAATCGATGACTTTACCCTACGATCAACCCGGCTCGTGTCTAGGATGCAAACAGTGGCGAGTGCCTGCAGACCCTCAGTATCAGCAAAGCACTCTTTTGTATATCATTTACTGCTAATGGTTTTTATCGCCACACTCAAATTGGCGCTCTCGTTATTAATGCGTCTAATGCATCATTAGTTTCAAATATAATGCATAGTTTCACGGAATCCTTAAAATCCTATATATCAAGGCGTGGCTTCGAGCTTAGAGGGAGCTTGGATAACAAGTACTTTGGAGAACCTAGTGGGGCTACCCTCAGGGAGTCAGGGTATCGGCCGTGTTATCGAAAACAATCAGAATCGACATTGGATCTAGAAAGCTATAGATGTGCAATGTGAGCTGGACAAGAGAACTTAAGTTAGAAAGTTTCTACTAAGGCAATAATTATTTCCTTGTCTTTTTTCTTTGTAGTTCTATTTCGTGGATAGTTGGGATAAGCATGTATATGTAGTAATGTAATTTACAACTGTGAAGCTTGGGAAAAGCTCCATATCAGTGATAAGATGATAAATAATAGAACCACTTCTTTAGGGATTTGCCATGCTCAGTGTCTAGGTGTTATTGGACGCAGATGAACACCTCAATGACGCTAGTAGGGAGGGCGGCCGACCCGCTCTGGCCATCAGGTTGTAAAGTGGCGAATTCTGTAGGCGTCAGCAGAAAGTTGGCTTGGTTGAGTAGAGGCCTAGCTGGGTCCATAATAGCGAATGTGGTGGTAATATGACCAGACAATAACAATGTTACTCTACACAACAATGAATGGCGCAGCCTCACTGTAAAAATAGACATCAAGTGATAGTCATTAAAGCTTTTAAGAAGAACACCACAGTTAAAGTTTATTAGTATAGAATACAGTACATACCTACATAAGCGCACAAATTCTTTATGCTAAGAGCCACAATATACTCCTTCTCTTGGAGAAGCATAGAGTGCATGTTATTAGAAGCCAAGGGCCTCCAAAGCTTAGTACGGTCTCTCTTCACCTATATATTAATTCTCTGAAATATAAAGATATATTTAAAGGCTGTAATAGAGCGGGGGTGCAGAGCTAAAGCGTATCTAGATACTATGAAAAGAATGACTAGCAGCATGACCAATACTGCCGTATTTTTCCCGCTACAGATTGGTTTCTAAGAAGACATATCTAAACGTAATAATATATTATCTATAACTCGATAGACTTAAAAAGAAAAGACTTAAGATACTAGCCCTCAGATGCGTCTCGGAATGATGGGTGACTCGCTACCCCGGGAGGGGCGGTACAAGAGCACATGTATACCTCATATATCTGCATTGTGTTCTACAATTAGCGCCTTTCGGATTCATATCCATTCTACTGTCCGTCTCGGAGTTTGAAAGGTTGCGATGGAAAGATCATGAATTTGGCGTGTTGTTGGTATTTGTTTCGGGGTTGTTGGGATTAGAAACACAGCCAGATCCTGATAATGATATTTTGAAAACTTGATAGGATAAATCATCAGGATATCTCTCAGCTACTCTATGGTGTTGCATCCTAAGTCTTAAGACCAACTTCCCAAGCACTTCGTCCGGATTAAAATACCTACTGACAATGAGGCATGATCCGAACTTTTGCCTCTAAAATATTATGAGTGAAGATCGTGATTGTATACCTCCAGGTTAATAATTACAACCACTTAGTTGTACCAATTATGGCTTGGGCAATCACGGGGATAAATGTGTCACCCGACCATTTCAAGGAGAGTAATGTTGCATGGTATCTAGATCTGCCACTCTACTTTTATTCCAGCAGCTCCTCTATTGAAACACGGCAATAAACACGAGAGTATCTGCTGTCCTTAGACTCATGCGAGATTTCTGAAGTCTACTATCCCCCATCCCCGATGTGTGATAACGTGAAGCTTTTAGAGAAGCTTTTGATAGCCGCAGAGATGGAGAGCTGAGTTTATTGCGAAGGGAGTGTACCTCAAGGTCTATATATGCAAGAAAAGGGTTAAGTCTTGGCAACATGTGACTATCGTGTGGGCCATGCGTGACTGCTGCAAATAGATATCTAGAACATTCAATATCTGTAAGTCAGTTTAGCTGAAGGATGATGTAAACATACCTTTTCTCAATTTTCAAAACCATCCGCAGACCAGCAGCCTCAGAGGCCCAACTACTACGCTGACTACCTGTTCTATTACTTAGGTGCGTCCTCAAGGTGACTTTCCACTCGTAGACTCTGAACTCGATGTGCCATTAAATCCAGTGCGCTTTCAGCGTGGCCAACAGTACGTAGTACGTTACGTTTGAGCTTTTTTCTGCCAGTAACTTCTTAATTTAGTAGTACTTTTGTACATAAGCAGTGAATTAATTAGCAAGTACGTAACATAATAGTAACTTCTTAAAATCCTTATACTTTTGTACTTTTTGCAAGAAGTTTTGTTAGTCTAGGTTAAAATTGTTCTAGGAGAAGCTTTTTAGCCTAGATAAAGTCCCCTCCTCCTTCTTATTGCCCTCTGTCTCTAGCTTGTTAGGACGACTCTAATAAGCAGGAGGATTAGGATAAGGCTGTACGCCTGCTGTAATAGAGGAATTAAGACATCTAGCTTATTATAACAATTAATAAGATAGGCAATAGGTTAGCAAATAGGCAGGTATAAAATAAGAAGCTTTTCTAGGGCAAAAGTTAACTATTTTTATAATTATTACTTTAAAACGCGACCTTAAACAAAGCTTCTAACGCAGTGGCTAATAGGGTCTAAAAACAGGAGGGAAATCTCCTAAAATATGACCTCTCTAACCTGTACTACAGGACGTACTTGGCAATTCACTGTATAAAAGTTACGTCTCACATTTTAACTACTTTTGTACTCCTCACGTGATTACTACGTTCACGTAGTTACGTTACGTACTACGGACTGTTGGCCACGCTGTGCGCTTTCATCACGCCCCCCTCTTGCATATTGACTCCCAGCTTATATATGTCGCAAATAGCTCAAATTTCCAATATCTATGAGATCTCCTGGTTGTCCTTGGTGACTCGCTATCGCTCCACAAAGTTTGCTGTGGGCTTTGGACGTCATTGGTTCTATGCGCGCAGATCTCTGAATAATTGGCTAGTATCGATGCTGTGCTTTGACGCCAAGGCCTTCAGTCGATCAGTTGCATCAGACGTTTGAATCCGTCGTCCGCAGGTTTTTGGTAATGGCAAAGCGACAGGAGTCCTGGCTCGTGTGAGTAGGGCTGTTCCGGGGACATGCCTAGATTGGGAGTTTATCTGCTGGACAACGCGTGTAGAGATGGATTGTTCTTTGTTCGACTGTAAAGGAAGTCTTGCAGGAGAGACGGCGTCTTAGCTTGACACCAAGCTAGTTCTTACTGAGCACCTTCGCGTAGGAGAAGTGTTACGTGTGCGGAAACGGAGGCAGGATTGATGTGATCGGCCGCCGTCAGAAGTGCAGAGAAGGACGGCCTAAAGAATTTGTCATCATGGAGAGGTATTTTTCGCCGAAGGGTTAGGTTTTCACTTTAACAAAGCAGGAAATCGTTGGGCTGCCTGCCCCACTCAATTTCCGTTTCTTGTGCACATTCGCCTGAGCAGGTGACAGGCACTGACTGTGCAAAAGGTTTTGGGAACAGAAGTGCCGCCATTTAGTGAGCTCCTCACAATAAGCAGTGGACAGTGGAGAGCAGCAAGTCCATCCTCTCCTTTATCAAGACGTAGACGACGAGATAACGAACAGCAATAAAGACCTACCCTGCTAATTACCCTCGGCAAGAATTCTTCTCTAGACTCTATGCAGTCCGCTAGTATTCAATAGCGAATTTAAACACACCATAATCCAATCTATCTCCAGTGCCTTTTCCTGCACTGACCACATTTGTAAACGCTTCGCAGCTTCTGCGAAACCCCTCCATCTCTTTCGACCCTGACGACGATTTCCTCTGCCCCCTCTTCCATGGCCCATTGAACCCTGTGACTTCGGCTTCGTCTTCTTCAAGCATGCCTAGAGTAAATTTTATCCATATGACTAAGTCAAGTTCCGGAGTGAAGGGGCAATGGGTGCGCTAAATTTCTGATATCGAAGAATGCAGCAGAGGATGAGAGAGTGAAGATCAAATTCAAAAGATAGATTCAAAGTAATCAAAACCGTAGACCAAGTCAGAAGGACTGTAGCCAATAATATCATCATCAGTCTATCCATTCGTACAATACGCTGTTTGTATCAAGTGAATGAGAGCAAACAAACATTCATGCAAACACCACAGAAGTCTGGCACAAGAGCCTGCTATCTCTCGAATTGGTAGAGCATCATTGCATATGAACACTACAGTGCGATTACCTTCACTCTCGCCTTTCGCGTTCCTATCCTACCGCGGTGCAGATTTTTTACTACCTGCAATCCTCTCCTCGGACTCCGCGATTTTGGACATATTCCCAAGCAAAAGGCCATCACCTAGATGAATGATGGGCGATGCGATGCGATAGCACGGACAGGATAACAGGAAGCTACCCCTTCACACCTCCGAGCAACCTGCTTTTCTTCCTTCTCTTCTCCGCTGGACAAATCGGCGTATCGAAAACCATCTGAAATAGACTGTCGCCTCTCGGATGCGTGTCGGGCGACGCGATATGATGGAATAACAAAGCAGGTCCCCCCCAATGAGCCTACCCTCGAGCCGCTTGCCTTCCCGTTTTACTCTATTACTCCATTCCTCACAGAGCATATCCACTAATTCGAACGGCCCTCGATAGGAAGAGCACCGGATGGTACGGTTATAGGGGAAAAGATGTCGCCATATCTAAAGGGGAAGGGCCGGCAATATCCAGTACAATCATAACCTAGAAAAGGGCTGTTTACGCGAGAGATCAAGTTGGTTGATAAGATAAAGTTTTGCACTATGCATAATCAAGATAGAAGATAACGTTCGTCATGTGAGAGACGGAAACAAGAAGGGAATGAAGCATCAAATAATTGTTCTTAGAGGAGTAGATGAGGTCAGGAAGAGCGCCACGTCAAAGCCATGTTTGGAGCGATTATTCATTTACAAACATACCAAACAGAGTGCACCGAGAATTACGACACCAATGATAGACCTCAGAATGAAGACGCTTGCTTTTATGTCATGGATTGCCAGCAATCCGCCGACAAACATGGTAAAAGATGGCGAAAATAGTCGCCAATTTTACCAAAACAGCTTCACCCGTCAGGGTAGTGCCATCCGTCAGTAGCCCATTAGCAATCATTCTCGTTGTAAAGTGCATCCTTGCTTGTTTCTAGCGTCAGCTTCCTATATGCACACCTAGGCGCCTCAATCGGCTATCCGAAGAAGTATTTCGTCGAATACACTAAGCCGATCTCGCTCCACCCCCTCCTTGTAGCATAGCAATGTTCACCCAGCGTCGCAAGTCCACTGAAAATCCACTCCCTCTCATCTGGCGAAGCGTCTTTCCAAGACATGATTAGCGGCCAGGCGATAAACATCGATCCCAACGGTTTAAAGCGCTCGGCATATTCATATGACATCAGAATCTTCTGCCTAGCACAATCGCATTGGTTACGAAGAGCTTGGATAGTGGTTTGGGGAGACGTTAGGGGGAGTAGCTGAGCGATAATGGTGTCGAGCATGAGGAGGCTTGCCCAGTACATAACACAGGCATTGGCTAGTGCCCGCGATGAGTATTCGTACACAACAGGGACAAGTCGGTCGCCACGTATCGAGGGTACTTCAATAACATCGACACCATTCTCGAAAGCTGCAATGACAAATTCCGAGGGCATTTGCAGGGCTCGTCGTAGTTTCTGTGCCTCTCGAAGGAGATCGGCACGGTTGCGCGAGCCAGGCGATTGATTTTCTTGTCGCAGTTTCTTGAGAAACGAAGGCAAAGCAGCTAGCTGACGTTCGAGATCGTCCTCTACCTGGTCAGACAAGCAGTGCAGGTCCGAAAACTGGATTGCCGACCAGGACGGTGAATTCAAGAAGCAGTCCTCTCCGCTGATTACAGAGCTCATAATCTACATTCGTCAGTACTCAACTTTGAACTCTACAAAGACCGGGTAAACTTGCCGTTGCCCCTCTCTGATCTGCGAGGAGAAGTCGGGAGAAGCAAGACTGGTGGCGACTAGGACCTCGCAGCTGTATCAATTTCGATGCGCCTCCCGCATGCGCCACATAATTGTGTCCTTCAGAGTTACCGCCCCCCAGGACTTCGACTTGACCTAAAAGGATGACAGCGCACAGTGTGTTGTCTGAATACCCTTCAACAGGATCTGCGATAGCGGCCCGCAGGCTGCGTATTGCCCTGACATAGAGCTTTGATTGGAACTGGCTGGGCATGTACTCTTTCCGGGCCAAACATGATCGCCGCTCGATCAAGCAAGTAACCGCGTCATCTAAAGGGGTAGAGTGGCCAAGCCGCCGAGGAATACTAGATATGCATTCCACAGCACATGCAAGACTGAGGCCAGGTTGAGTAGAACCGAATGATTCTATTAGGATGAGCTGAAGCGATTCAGTGGGAGAAAGTGGAGGGTCCTGAGCCATTGCCAGAGGCCAGCAGTCACCATCTTGCTGGTGCCGCTGAATCGCCTTCCTTCTAGTACGAGCGACGCGCAGCGTTGAGAATGATCCGCCATCCTCCGTGGACGACAGTTTAACAACAGCAACGTGGCTACAAGGATCTAAAACAGGGCGAGGTTTGTCTGCGGGAGGTCTGAAAACAAGATTGATGGGGATTTCCTTAGGCCGAGTGAACTTCAGCTTCGAAATTGGCTCTTCGCACTCTCGGTTGCCTTTCCGACACGGTCTTTACAAAATTTAGCTGCATTCAACGTTTCTCACCATGCATTTACAAGACATACCCGCAGACAGGCTTAGCTTCATCACACTGAAACGGTTATTTCTCAATCCGTATCGAGAGGTGTGGGCGATGGCACCTTGACCTTTCGCTTACGACAGGTTCCACATCGATTGCTCGTAACCACTCCTGTCATGTTTGGGTACAAAGTACCTGGGCGGAGGTCGACAATGGAGGCGTAGGATTCCCAATGCAGTGTTAATGTAGCGAGGGCAAGATCTAGATGAACTCCTTAGCATGCAACCGATGCTGGCTTTTAAGCAGGAGTCTGCTCTGCATCCTGGAAAGACGTGTCTGCGCACTTTAACGAATTAAGGGACGATTCCCACAGCTGAGGGCCATCTCAGCAAGGCTTCCCGCTGGGATTTGGAGGTTGTGGCTAAGCTTTGAAGATCACTTCGCCACGTCGTTAGCGTTGATGACATGCTTCGCAACATCTGCACCGGAAAGGGAAAAGCTTGGCCTTCGGTCTGGGTAGAGATATTGAAACCTCTCAGGGAATGCAGATTGAATCGCCATTTCCCAGAACAGGACAATGAGTCGGGTGTGAATCAGGCCTGAAGGCTTCCAAGGCATCGCTCATTCCATGGCCAGGGTCAAATCAAGGGATGGATGGGAGGTGTGTATGATGCGCAAGATGATTAGCTGGTCAAGAAGAGAATATTCAGGCTTCACGACACAAGGCTGAAGATAGGGATGTAGGTGTTGAGAAGCGGATCGAGGTCGCTCAAGGAAAGAGACTGTTCCGCACCCTTCGTTCGGGATGCCGCGCCGTGGCTGAATCGCGTCAACCACTGTGTCGCTGCCAAGGCGGATCGTCCAAGGACATCAAATTTAATGACCTTCGATTGTGTTGTGCACGCAGGACTTGTCCGTCTAAACTCCATCTTTCCTGGGAATGTTTTCCTGTTTTGACAGTGTTCTCAATATTTTGGCCATAACCATGGCCATGGCCCCGTCGAGTTCGCGTATTCCTTGCTGCGCACCCGGACATGGTCGCACCAATTCCAGGGGCTCAGCTTTCCCCTGACACCATCCTCGAGACGCTCGATTCCCTTTCTCTACCCCGCAAATCGACGAGCGCAATTCGAGTGCTCACCAATCTTTACGCCTGATACAAACATCCAGATGCCTCAAAATAACCCACCATAATAATGCTCTCGACCCGCAAAGCTCGTATCCATCTCATTCCCCGCGTCATCGCCTTCGCGGCCGCCTTCTATGCCTTCTGTTGGATCAGCGGCTTCCCTCGCGAATATGACGACGACGAACTCCCTCCAGATGGCCAGCACCGAAAACTATCCACGTCCCATAGCCCTCATAGCGTGCCTATCGATCAGGTCGTCGTGTCCATCAAGACGACTGCTACTGATGCCTACTCGAAACTGCCCCCCATGCTCGTCCTCACAAAGCCGATATATCACGACACACTTCTCTTAATGAGCGACCTTGAGATGGATATTGGTGCTTTTCATGTCGAGGATGTGCTAAACAAATTTAATACCCACATTGTGGAATCGAGCGAAGACTTTTATCGCTACCACCAACAAATCGATTTCGCCCGCGCAGGTAGAGAACTGAGAACTTTGCAGGAGGTGGACCCACAGAAGGAGATGGAGATCAGGGACAAGCTGGATAAATATAAGTGGTTGCGGATGGTTGGGAAAACATGGGAACTCAGGCCAGACAGGAGCTGGTATGTGTTTGTCGACACAGACACATACCTATTCAGGTCCAATCTCATGTCGTGGTTGGGGCATTATGATGCTACTGAACCATATTTCCTTGGAAATCCTCCCGATAAGACTTCTTTTGCCCCGTTTGCGCTCGGAGGTACCATGTTTGTGCTTTCCCTCAAGGCCATGCAGGAGCTCCTTGTGGAGCGCGAGATGGTAGTTCCAGACTGGGACTCACGCATCGCTAACCACGCTTCTGGATTTGAAGTCCTCTCCTCGGCCCTGTCCTCGGAAATCAGCCTCAGTCTCAACAGCTCCTTTACAAGGGGGATTTCGGGTCTTCATCCCGGCACCATCCCTTACGGCCCCGGGATGTGGTGCGAGCCTGTCATTGCTCTGCACTCTGTTCCCGCTGAACTCGCTAGCGACATATGGCGTCTCGAACGAGACCGAGAGGAGTATAATCACGTACGCGAACCAATGACGTTCGAAGTGTTGTGGAAGAGTTTCATCCAGCCAGAGGATATGTTGAACGCCCGGGACAATTGGGACAATTTGTCATCTGGACCGGAGAATGCGAAATGGAACATTCTGTTCGAGGGGACCCAACACCACAAGCAAGCCGCCGAGCGCACGCATCGACATATACACCGTGACGAGGACGGGAAAGCAAGCAGTGGGGAAGACTCCTGGGAGGCTTGCCGCGATTCATGCTACAACAACGACCACTGCGTGCAATTTTCGTACTCCTCTTTACCGACGCCAAACTACAATGAAAACCCATCTACAAAATGCCATTTAAGCAGCAGTATGAGGCTAGGTGGTCCGATTGACCCTCAAGACGTCGTTGTGGACGGCAAGAAACAGACACGAACGTGGAGCAGCGGGTGGAGGAAAGATAAGTTTGAGAAGTGGGCACAACAACAAAGGTGCAAGGGCCAACAGAATTGAAACGTTCCCAATGTTGTTCCAATCCGACTCTTAGTCAGACACGCATTTCCATTTGTGATTTGGATTTCCCTCACCCTCCTATCATATAGCTTCCCCCCCCAAGTCGTATCAATATCCATCAGGCATTTTGGCGTTATTGTTTACCTCGGTCGACATCCAAAACATCTCGAATGATCACGAGGAAATGCGCCAGGTTTTCGGTAACTCTTGGATTTTATTGGTCCTGAATCTACCGTTAAGCATATCAAAGCAGATTTGATAAATCCGGCAACCGAACAGGATGTTCCACACGAAACAATCACACTGACAGCGAGGCTGTAGCGCTCAATCAGAACGTATCCCCATGGTCTGGGCCGCCCCGTCAACAAGCTATTGCAATCTGCACCACCAACTCCGTTTTCCAGTTGCGAAAACCGTCCGTCTACTTAACGTCCAGCTTCGTACTGTCACAATAGACTGCCGCGTCGACGGAAATCTGAATTACCATGACAACTAAACGTAAGTAATCTCGCTTTCACATACCTCGGGGCCTTCTCAGTCACTGATAGCGTCTACAAGAATCTAATAGCGCGCGCAAACGATCGCTCTCGTTGTCCCAACCACAAACTAGAACGTCTCGAAAGTTTGACATTGCATGCGGCATTAACCGGCCGTTTGCAGATAAGACGAGGGTCCCTGCAGATTGCCTCCTCCAATGCATCGACAAGTGTGCATCATTCCATCCACCATGCGTCGCCTTTGATTCCGCAAATGAAAATTGTTGGCTCAAGAGTGCGGACACAGAGAGACTCCAGAATCAAGGCATTATCATAGTGCAGTGGCAGGGTGTCCTACCGATGTTGAAGAAGACTGTGGTACCTTGCACAACGGATATTCATCCAAAGGGGTGGATTTTGATACCTCCTGCAGCCAAGCCTACTTACATTGACTCGATTCGTACCCATTCTGTATCCTTCAAAGACTGTATTGGTCAATACGCGACGTATATGTCCACATGTGCAGGCGTGTCTTACAAGGCCTTCATGAAACACGGGTATAACAACTGCTACTTCAAACCCACCATATGGATGTCGGGACTAATGATGCAATATTTTGTTGTGGATACTGCCTTCGTTGTGAACAACCCAGCCAGAAACTCGCATTTGGCGTCGACCTCAAAAGTCAGCCCAATCCAGACAGGCTTTGCGGCTATTACGGCCGCACCTGGATCCTTATGTCAGCAAATTTCTAGTCCTTTATCATCGACTATGCCACCAGGCCTGTGCTCCATTTACCACAACTGTCGCCCAGCAATATTTACGCCCAAAAGTTTGGTTCGCAAGCGCAGTGGCCGGGCCATTGGCCGTGATCTCTGCTGTAGCACTACTCTGTCTGGTCTTTTGTCGTCGAGGAAAATGACATCAATCTCCAGGCGTGCCTCCTCCTGCCGCGCCTACTGGTCAGAAGGAGTTGTTTAATGCACACGCCTATCGATATCCTAAAGTTACACCACCTCAAGGATATCCGCCTATGCCCGGGTACTACAATAGACCAGTTACGGAACAGATACCCCCAAGCACACTGTATTAAAGGCCAGGAAGAGAAGGACCTTAGCAAGGAGAGCTGGCGGGGAGACGAATGCACGGGGTCTAATAAATCTGAATGTCTACTTTCTTCTTTGCTTTTAAGGTTGTATGACACACGCTTAGCAAATTCTCAAAGCCCATAGCTAAATAAACAAAAAAAATTATCTGTCAACACCAAACGCCTTCACAAGCAACAACAAATCAAACAAACATACATATGGAGCTAAAAGGGAGCATGTTTAGTTGCGCGAGCTGAGGTTCAGTTCACAGCCCCTAATTGTTTCATACCATCACTACCGGCCACAGGACCTGAAAAGACAGATGATCTACATACTAGGCACCGATGTATCGTCGTTCTCAGGCAACCCAATACTATGTTCAATTTCACTAATTTTGATTCTGAAAACCAGCCACCTACTCCGCAAGATTTACATCACTTCCTAACCAATCAAGATCGCGATACTCATCTTTCCAAGCGCCTTCACGTTCTGTGGCATGTCTGCCTGCCACCTCCTAAAGCATGCCGAGGTGAATCTAACTCCTTTGCCCATCGATGACATGTTACCTCTTCCAGTGAACGGCGCATTCTAGGCATGAATTCATGTGCCCCAGGGTAGTAGGGACTGAAGGTTCTCCTTGCACTCCTCAACCGCCTCCACACGTGAGCGTCACGGCTGAGAAGATATCCCCTACTCCCCTCCTCATTTTATATTCTCCAATCACAATTCATCCTCTTAAGTATTTATCTAACAAGTATTTCCTTCTTCACTTATCTGCATTCCTGGAAGTAGGTGCAATCAGTTCCTTTGTTGCTTCATCAAATGCGGAACCAAATCTCGAAACCAACCACTTTAGACCGACGACATCATTCGAAAAGACATCGCGGTGGCCGGAGGGGGCGCTACCAGCATGTACGCAGCGAATCGGCTCAAAGACCAGGGTAAGAGCATCATCGTCATTGAGCAGAAAGTAATCCATGTCCATTTTGAGCGCCAGGTCTTTCTTAACCTTCGTATAAGAATTGCAATGGCGGGCATACCGAAACCTAAATTGACCCCACCACTAGAATACCCATCGATATTGGCGTAATTGTGTTCCACGGCCAATGACCTCGTACGCAACTTCTTCACATTATTCCGTCTTAGACTCACGAAATTCGCTTTTCCACCAACTCCGCAGCTGAATATCAACTTTCGTACTAGCAAGCAGATTACAGGTCTTCCGACTATTGATCCAGCTGCTCTGAAAATACTTTTGGCGCCTATACACAGCAGCTGCTCAAGTATCCGACTCTTAATGACGCGTTCTTTCTGCTGGAACTCGTGCCCGAGGATCTTCACTTACCGTTTGGCGGCTTTATCACAAAGTATCATATCGAGCCTGCTGTTTACCAAATTTCCCTGCTTACTTCTACTCTGGGTGATATTCTATCTATCCCAACGTTGCAGGTTATGAAGGCTATCGGATTAAGCCTGATGCAGAGTCTCCAGACGGGATTGTTGATGACTATACGCCACAACAAAAACGAGCTGTACAATAAGGGCGAGATCAAGCTGCTAGGCAGCAACTCTCTTCTACTCTCCTCAGACGTTCAACAGCTGGGCCAAGGAAATGGAAACTCCCCTGTCAGGATTTGCGTCAAGACTCCAAGCAGCACAAAACTCATCATTGCGAAGAAGCTTCTGATCACTATCCAGCCAAAACCCGAAGCCCTCGATTCTTTCGATCTCAGCGCAACCGAACGCGCCTTATTCAAGAAGTTTACGAACGCAGGATACTGGACGAGTGTCGTCAAGAATACGGGTTGCCCACAGACCTAACTGTCAACAATCTCGGTCAAGACACGCCATATTTCCTGCCTCCAATGCCCGTCCCTGGCTTAAGCCTCATCTGCTATAGTACCAAATTAGGCGAGGAAATTTCCGACCGCCAAGTGAACTCAGACATCCGTCGCTGCGATCAAGCGCATTCAGGCAGAAAACCCGGGTATTGTGAAGAAGGCCGAGCCGGAGATTGTGGTGCTCAGCAACCACAGTCCATATAATATGATAGTATTAGGCGATGATGTCAAGGCAAGCTGCTACAAGTGGTTTTATGCCCTACAGGGACAGAGGAACACGTAGTAGACGGGCGCTACATGGAAAGCTCATGATTCGAGTATAAGTTAGTTATATACAGAGCAGAGGGTATTACCGTGGTTAATGGCGGGTTTGTGGCGAAGGTTGCGCACCAGATGATGTGCGTTAACCAAGTCCCCAATTATCATGGTCTTTCTCCTAATTGAATATGCAGACTGTAAGGCCAATTTAATGCAAAATATTTGATTTCGGCGTCCCGAATAGTGAATGTATATATTATGCGATTATCGTGACTTGTTTTGTATCATGCTCGAACGACGTGTGGCTCAACAAAAGAAAGGTTGGGTTCGCTTATCCCTGCCTAATTTGTCATAGTGCGGCTAGACTTTGCTGATCCTCGACCCAGCCATCGCAATTTTTGGATATCCTTAGGTCGAGCTCTTCGATGTAGCTACACAAAGAAACCTGACCAACATACAATTAAGCAATGCCTCCTTCACCTGTTCTAAGTTTTGGGTACAATTCAAGCTCGCCTCTCGTTCACTACATACACGATTGGCTCCGCGAGCACGATGAGCTCCACCTTCTTGAAGCTTTCCCGCGACGCCTAGAGTGGCGAGGAAGGATATCTCTAGGGAACAAGATCTCAACCCGTCGAAGTATCCTAATTGGCCGAACGTCATCCGAGGAGATTCTGGCGTGTTTGGTTCGGAAAAGCGACAAAGCTCAATGGGAAATGCGTCTCTTTCGCCATACCCGGGGCCAGGGAAGTCCCGTTACTCTCCCTCTCATCGAGCTCTCCGAATTTGAGGAATATCTGGTCCGACCGTTTAAGCGACTCCCTGGTCAGAATAGTCGGGGGAAAATCCATAACTTCGGTTATTTGCTCAAGTACATTTTCTTGGCTGAAGAGGTCGTGGAGGATGGCGTAGGAGGAGACTTTACAGACTTCACAAAACGACTTCTTCCAAGCTTACGGGTAGTATACGAAGTAGAGCAGCAGGGTCTACCAAATCACCAGGATCAAGGTTCGAATGGAACCGAAGACTCCATTGTTGTTGTCCGATCAGAGGAACCAAGCTCTGCTATACGTGACAAGAGCCCAGAAAGATCTGCCGCAAATACCGAGGTCTCGGAGAGCGAACTTGCCGAGCTCATGCAATCCTTTCAGGAAAACCGCAGCAATAAACCCCAGGCCCAGCCTGCTTCCATACAGGGCTCCAGTCCCGCCAGAGCCAGTAATTTTAGTAATAGAAACCAAGCTTCAAATCCGCATCAACAGAAGCCCATTTCCACCAGTGCCAGTAACGGAATCCAAGTCTCAACCGAAAATCAACAAACCCCACCTCCTGTCGATGCTAGCAGCGGAATCCAGACCTCCGATCCGCATCAACAGCAGCCTACTCCCCGCTCAAGTGCACCCCCTAATAGTAGAAAGCGAAAAGCCGAAGAATCTCTTAAGGAAGGACTGCAGAGGCTTCTCCGGGAAAAGCTTATGGATGAGGAGGAAGCAGTCACGAAAGAAATCAACGACTTAGACGAGGCATCCAGCGCACTCGAGCAGAACGCTGAGGCCGTCGAGTTTCAAAAACAGAAGAATCTAATTGGGTTTGGGGCGAAGGCCGAGGCGTTTGCTGTCATGAAAGATTGGGAGGCTCAGAAGGCGAAGAGAGAGGAATTGCGCAAGACACTAAACCTTGATGAGGATATGGCTACCCAACTCAGTAATTTGGAAGAAGAAAGGAAAAACATGGAGGCACTTCGCGGTCCAATGATCAAGCAGAGACGAAGTATGAGAGCAATCTACCGAATGAGGTTCGAAGAACTGACGTCCCCCAACTCGGACGCTATGAGAAATGAGACTAGTTGAGATGAGTTTCTAACATGGCCGAGCAGTCAAAGCAGTCAGAGCCTGGATAACGTATTTCGCGAGAGAATCTAGCCACCAATCCTCACCTACACCAGACATCGGACGAATTCTTAATTTGGATTCTTAGTTTGTTTTAGTATTTTGGAAACCTTGTAAACGACAAGTTCAGTAGTCTGATTCTTTGGCTTTTCTTTGGCATCCAAACCTCGCTGGCAGGGTCTGGATTTTGTTTGTCTTGTAACTCTTGTGAAGGCTTGTATGATTTTGCAATGGATACAGGCTGCACATCGAGTGGCCTCATTTTTCAGGCTGCTAATCTGCCGAGCTGTTATCAGCTGTTCTTAAATTTTCTTCAACACGTAGCCTCTCCAAAGCCGAAGATGTAAGAATAAGGTGGAACGTGGAAACATAAAACCAAAGCTTTTCAAAGAAGCGTAAGAGAGGTTTCTCCTAAATCAATCCATTGTTTATAGAAGTAACCCCAACTTTCATAAATTAACCTGGAGTATCACCATCGCTATAAGCAAGAATGGCAAACAGCTGTTCCCTAAAGTTTTAGAAGAACTTTATTTGGCTAAATAGCTTAAATAAAAGATGGCGAAAGAGGGTGCGTGGGGTGCGCGGTTGCTGAAGAAGATCAATGTCATCAAGAAGCCCAGAGAGACATATTCGAACTTACTTTGGGAGCAATTTAGTAGCTTGATTGCCGTCGGAGTACGTTGAGCTGCGCCTTAAAATAGTAGAAGAGGCGGTTTCGGCAGTGGGTAGACAGAGGCGGATTATTCCTCGGGTAGAACAAGAAATACATATTAGAGCGAGCTTCCATGCAGAGTTTAGCTGGTAAACATGGGGGCTATCTTTTCATGTGGAAAGTCAAATCTTTCCTGTAAAGTGGCATGCTGACATAAGAACAGATATCCATTTGTCTAAGACCCAAACCCATATTCTCATCTCTGCTCCGTGAAATAGTCTATGGCCAATACGTGGAAGCGAGTCTCACATCTTGCACTTGCCCCCATTACAGTCGAGCCTATCTAGCACATTCACACTCGAAGAGTGAAATCTCACCAGGGGTGAGCAACCCGCGCGCCTCCCCCTTCTGCCTAGCCTGACTCGGGTGGATTTTTTGTTTTGTTTTCCAAGACACGTGGATAAGCGTTTAGATATATAGTTTGAGTTTTAAGTATCATGGAGAAAAGAGAAGTGAGGGTGTGGGGACTAGAAGTGTGGCCTTAGCTCACAGTTTGCTTTTCTGGAGGCCTTGAGGGTTGTGTTGTCGTTGCCGTTCGAGCTGGAGCCACTAAGGAGGGCCATCGTGGTGGAGGCCGTCGTGTTGGAATGGCATCGAGAAAAGCGAGAAACACTTGATGAAAGAGGGGATGTGCCACCTAAAAGGCCCAGTGGATTCTTCGCAGAGTAAGAATGGCTCGAGCTTATCTACCTTGTGATAATTGATAAGAGAGCCCTCTTAGGTTGTCTCGGCTGCTCGCCGTATGAAAGATATCCGTGATATCAACGTAAAGTCCTAGGTATTGTGGGGAAGTCAGCCACAGAAATATGTACCCCAAACTCAGCAAGGTAACCAAGCAGGCGATGAAGTATGGGATTGTAGCGGTAAGCTCTGGGTAGATGATGAAAACATGAACAGAAATTGCTCGGGCCGAAGTCTTGAATGCCTGGAAACCTTAATTAAACACTAGCCAGCGAAGTGAAGACAATCGCTGGTATACACATCGAGATCAGGTGAATAAGCTATGGATGAAGCACATTTATAGATAGAATACTTATATAAGATAGATAGGAAAAAAATTTATTTGGTAGTATCTAAAACATAGAAATGAATGCTCAGGGTAGAGCAGACAAGCCTAACGCCACGCTCTAGCATACACACATCCTCCTACCACCTCTCATATTATCACATCACACGTACCTAAACCTAGCACAAAAAGCTGCATAGCTGTATTACAATCACTAAAAACACAATCTGAACCGAAGGAAAATCTGAATACAAAAAAAGGGTAATGGGTATATCAGCAATTCGCAAACTGAGCCCCCAACAGCTAAAGCAAGACGCAAGTAATTGATCGCTCGACTCTCCCAGAAAAAGACTGCCTTCCCATGCCACCAATTCATGCATGCACGCAAGCAATGCACGGACGACCAAACCCAATACGCCCCCTAACATCTCCTAAGAGATGATTGATCGACATCAGTGAGAGAAGAGAGAGAGATAGCAAAGAAACCCCACTAAAGCGAATGTGAATCGTCTTCCAAATCAAGCCCTCAAATAAAGAAGTCCAGTATCAACCTTCCGCTTCCGCCATGATCTGCTCCCCCTCGTCCAACATCCTCATAACCTTCTCCAAATTTGCCACCATCTCCTTCGCCTGCCCCACTAGCAACAACTTCTCTGCATTCGCTGGTAGCCCCAGATAAGTCGGCGGCTCACGCTCCGGCAAGTCATTCACCCATCCCATGAACTCTCTCCAACCTGTAGAGCTCGGCAGCTCCAAGCCCTCGCTCTGCTCTGTGTCCTTGACAATCTTGAAGTTGTCTTCGAAGGCGACAGGTGTCATACAGTTTTCAACGATGGAGGAAAGTATGCGGAAGTCAGCCTCGTCGTCGATTTTGCCGCCGTACATTTCGGTAATTAGGGTGCGGATCATGTCCCAGGGGATATTCTTGGGAGCGATGTTGGTGCGTCCATGTGCGACAGAGTCGATCCAAGTATCGATTACGAAGCTGCAGCATTCGTACTAGATGCGATGTTAGCATACAGAATGAAGTAACGAAAGAGGTGGGCTTACATCGCTGTCGTTAAACTCCCAGAAGCCCTTCCATCCAAGAGTAGGCGCGTATCGTAGACGCTCTTGAATCACTGCATGAAGGAAGGACAGCAACAAGTAGACGCGAGCTTTTTCGACCGGCTGCTTCGTCGCTTTTTCTGCCAAGGATGACAGTGAATCCTTCATATTGGCACGGATACCTGCGGGCTGTTCATAGGACAAGACGCGAGAGGCACGAAGAAGATTGACTGGGATCTTCGGGCTTGACTCCATGGACAAGAAGAGACGGAAGTCGGGGTTAGGTTTGAGAGATTCAAGCCTCTTCTCAAGCGACTGAAGCCATTGAGGTGCCAGATGAACGTTCTTGACAAGTACCCAGTTGCCAGTAGTGGCGGCGTTGTTGATTGCCTTGTCCGCACTTTCCACACCTTCGTTCGAACCCATGGCAATGTTGGTGCATGTAGCATGTTCCCTCTCAACCAGATTGTCGACCTTGTAGCTTGCATCGAAGCCAGGGCTGGAGCTGAGGGCCACAGGTGTCACGGCCGTGACTTGCTTGACAATCTCGCTCAGATCGCCACTAGCATCCAGTAGACCCTTGCCAAGTACCTCAGTGACAAAGCGCTCGACAGCAGGGACGAAACGATCCACACGGAAGAGCTTGACCAAAACGAGAGATCGAAGATGTCGGTCAAACTTAGGGAGATCCACAGGCCAAGCTTGGGGAACATGTCGTTCTCCGAGCTCCTCTGTGAGGAAATTGTTAAATGCCGCAGCGTCCACTTTGTCCAGTTCACCTTTGAAGATGGTGAGTTTAGCGGCACGAGCCATCGCTTCATCTTTGCGTTCTGGTTGGGTAGAGATATCCACTGCCTCCAAATCCTTGTCGAGAATTGTGTCGATCAGGGTCTTGTCCATCTTATAAGGAGCAGCTTGGACCAAAAGCATAGCCAGGGTAACACGATCCTTCTGCAATAGCGAGAGCGAGGTTCGACGATAGGTATCCACAAAAAGCTCAGTCAGAATCTGATCAATACGAACCGCATGGCCAGTCATTCCAGAGTTCTTAATCTTCCGCAGTACATTTGCAAAGATCTGCGTAAAGTACTGAAGCGAGAATTGGTAAAAGTGATTAAGATGGTGTAGCTGCTCCAGGACAGCGAAGATTGCCGAACAAGAACGAGCAACAACAGTATACTCCTTGGTGATATTATCGACTTCCTTCATAACGTCACCAGTTTCTGCAACCTTAGCCGAGATCTCAGCGGCTTCCTTCTTAAGAGTCTCCAAAGTTTCGATGACACGGTCATCATCGAGAATGTTTCCGCGAGACTCGTTGAGAGCCTGAAGCAGGCGCTTCTCCAATTGTCGGAGATGAACGCTGAACTCTCCTTGCATCTTAATGAGATTGGATCGTCGCTCATCCACATCCGGCCTCTCCGACTTGAGCACTTCGTTGAGCGTTTGAGTCTGCAGACTGCTCTGCGTAACCGTAAAATTGACGAATGTGGTTCGACTGCAGATATCGGGAGCAAAATTAGCCGAAGGATCGCGTGTAGACAAATATAGCTTGAATGAAGGCGAGAAATCGATTTCCTGCTTGCCAAGCTGAATGAGCACACGACCACCAGTCTTTTGGTATTCCTTGTTGAGCACATGATTGAGGATAGGGTCCAAATGCTCGGCGTCCTGAATCAAGATCGGGTTGCCAAAGCGTAGGGAGCTCTCCAATTGCTTAGTGAAGGAATCATCCAAGAAACTCGTGACGGTTAGACGTCGGTCCTTGCACTCGTTCTGCAAGAAGTCTGCGACTCTGCCAGAGGGGTCGATGATCAATGGGTAGCGGTTGAACCTCTTCAGGATGATAGCGTTTTCGGTGCACAAGTCGTCAACTGGCAAAGAGTTGTGCTGCCAAGTCAGTCTCTCATCAGCGGTAGAGAGATATTCGGTTACAGGGTTGAGTGGCTTGAAGCTGATGCCAGAAAGAGAAAGGTGGTGTAGCCAGTCTTCCATCATAGTCTTCCTGTATTGTTGGTCGTAGTAACCTCCGTAGGCGATAAAGGCTGCAGCAACAAGAACGTCTCCGACAATAGTGTCAATCTGAGAGTCGAACGACTTGCTGCTTTCCTCCCATCGAGATCGTTCAGAGGATAAACTATCAAGAAGACGGACGCTTCGGTCGACTTTGAACTGGACAGTCGACATTTCAGACTTGATGGCTTGCGTTTCGCTGATTAAAGCCGCATATTCCGTCTTGTATCGCGTGATACTATCCTCGAGTTCCTTAATCAAGAGTTCGGTTTCCTTCGCCTCATCCTTCGTTGCCTGTGCATCCGCTTCCAATTGGTCAACCTCTGCACGAAGTGGACCCACTCGATCGAGGATATCGGAGTAGTTGACTTGGGCCGCAGTCCACTGCACAAGGGGACCGCAGGCCTTGGAAGCACGGTTGACCCTCTCGAAAGTAAAATCCTCCTTCGAAAGGAAATCATGCTGCATCTTCCGACGAAGGGGAGCTGTCATCTGCCTCTCGTTGTCAAATTGGACAATACTAGCGATGAAGTCATCGCGCCTGACAACGGCCTGTATATCCCTCCAGGCAGCAATCTTGTGGCCGAGAAGGGTGCAGACAGCCTCCAGCGCCAACTTGACACCAGCAGGAGGATTCGCCATGGATCGGACTTCGGTAAGATGTTGTCGCTTGATGTTCTGGACGCTCTTCTGCGCTTCAATCACAGCAGGTTCAGCAGCCGCCAAGTCGTTCATGACAACCTCCTTTCGAGACGCTATCTCCTCCTCTGCTTTGGCGAGCTTGGTCTGGGTCTCCAACGAGCCTGCCTTCTCCTGCTCCGCCTTACGCTGATCCGCAATCATCTTCTGCAACTTCTCGTTCGCTTCTTTGTCCTTCTCTTCCAACTGCGTCTGTTTATCCTTCAAGCTCACCCTCAAATCCCTAACCTTGTCGACAGTCTCACGCAATTTTTCCAAACCAACATTGAGATGGCGTTGCTGTTCCTCCAGGTCTTCGCGCTTCTCATTGTAGAGCTTGACATATTGTGCAACGAAGTCCAGGAAGTGTCGAGGCGTGAGATAAGTGGTCTTATTCTGCTGCTTCTGTAGCTTCGTGTTAAAGTTATGCAACGAGTAATGAATATACACCATAGCATTAACAACGCTCTCACGGTGAGACGGCGGAAGATTGAGTCCACGGTATGCGACAGGAATGCTATCCGGAGCATTGAAATTCGGTCGGTCCAAGTCGACAGATTGTGTGAGTTCAGAGCCCACTTGGTAAAGAGCTTGATCGGACCAGTCACCGAACCAGTTAAGCACGCAGCGATTGAACAACGCGGGACTAGTAGCGGCCTTAGATGACAGACCTTCCTCGGGCGGATTCATTGTGAAGACGACATGCAAGTTCTTCACAATCTGCTCAGTGAACCACTTGTAGAGCTCCTCCTGAGAGTCGAGAATGGTGCCCTGCCTCTGAGCACCTTCCTTGATAGCCGTCATCAACGACGCGTATTCGTCCCCTTCGAAAAGACCAGGAACCTCGGCGTTGGCGAGAAGTGTGTTCATGCGCTCAAGGAAACCAGAGTCAAGGACGTTGGACTCGTCCATGATGAAGCATATCTTTTCACCCTTGCAACCACATCTTCGGAGGACATTTCGCAGGTCCTCGTCAAAGTCCTCGCTGGAGTACTTTCCGTGAACCTTGATCTGGTAAACCTTCAAACCGTTCATCCAGGCCACGAATCGCGACAATGTTGTCTTGCCACTACCGCTGACGCCAATCAAGATCAGATGGCCTTGGGGTTGACGGAATACTCGGTCAATTCGAAGAACGTGTTCCAAAACATCGTTGAAGAGGATCAATGGAACGTCAACCTCTTCCTCACAGAAGGTCTTCAGACGCGCCTTGACAAAGTCCCGGAGCTGGTCGCGTTCGACTGGCACGTAGTTCTTAGAGAGCCAGTTCGAGAAGAGAATAGGCCCTCCAAGCGCCTTCCCTTCATCCATGGTAGGGAAGTGTTCGGCAGCAATACGATGGACGCATTCTTCAGTCCACTTTCTCTCATCTTCGTCAATGAGACGGTCTTGGAAGAGGCGCAAAGCTTCATGGGCCCAGATTCGGATGAGCCCTTCCACAGGTAAGGTCTCGAGCGGTCGGAGTGCTTCGTACACACCTCGGACCCATCGAGTCAGCTCACGAGGGGAGTAGACGTAATGTGGCTGGATATCTGGGGTGAAGCGCTTCTGAGATTCCGCGTAGAGCTGTACCATTGCCTTAGTCAACGCCTCTGAGTAACCACGCAGGGTCGGAATGATCTTCAAGACCGCACTATTGAATGTGCCGTAAATTTGGAGTAGTGACTGCTCTCCAGGATAGTCGACCATAATCAATGGGGCATGACGCAAGAATCGAAGAGCCATGGGGGTACGCCCTGCATCTGTTGGGGGGTTGCATGCACCGACGAACTGAATGCGATCGAGAGTAACCCAAGTCTTGTCAGAAGTCCTCCAGAATCCGTTCTGTTCAACTAATTGCCTGAGGAAGGAGATGGCTCGCTGGGTGCCATACTTGTCGGGAGCTGGAAGGTTGATTTCGTCGCAAAAGATGATGAGCCAACGACCAATCTGGGTAGGCGTGAGCTGAACTCCGTTAAGTGTCTTCTTGTATTCGCAATACTGTTCGAAAGTCTTGATAAGGAGGTCAGGGGTCGTGGCGCTTGAGAAGTTAAGGCCTACGACCTGCATGTTCGGCAGTTTACGAAGTGCGCTGAAGAGAGTCATGGTTTTACCAGAGCCAGGGGGACCACAAAGCAGGAGAGGTTTATGTTCTGCAAGCCAGGAATAGAGGACATCTTCGTGGCGAACGGTGTCGAGAGTCGGAATGACCACATCCGTCTGAATGATAGAGTGAGTGTTAACTTCAACATTGGGAACTTGACTCTGCCACATGATCCAGTCTGCCTTCTCGGGCTGGACATCGAAGTCAATGAGGGAGGTGGTGTCAGACAATGGTGGAAGTTCGACATCTGTAAGGCCAGCGATAAGATCTCCAAACTGCTTGCGCTCTGCCAAAGGACAGTCTCCAACTAGGGCCCATACCAAGGCAAGCAACAGCTTCTTCGAGAGGTAAGCTTCCATCTGAGTATCCTCCAATGGGAAGTCTTGATGCTGGACATTATACTCCAAGACAGTTCGGCAAGCCTTGTTCAGCAGGGAGCACAGCGTGTTCAAAGCGCGGATATCTGTATACTCCATGATGTGGTGAAACTTCTTAGCCACGCTGAGCGCCTTCTCGATGAACCGATCCTGCCTTAGTTTAATCTGCAGGAACTCAGCGATCATTCCTTGAACGGAAAGAGTCTTCTGAGACATCTGTCCTGGGGCGACTGAGTCATCCTCGATATCTTCGAAGGGATTGGTCTTGAGGTTCTCAATATAGTTGGATATCATCATATCAATCTCAACGGTGTCGTCGCTGAACCAGACCATACCGCAACGACTGACAGTGGCGAGGGTTGCGTATTTAAGAGTCTCGACTTCGAACATGATCCGAACGTTCGGTGGGAGATTGAGACGTTCACCATTTGGCAGAGTGAGAAGCTTGTTGTCGTCGAGAACACTGTTCAAATTCTCAACCCATTCGGGATCCACATCACCATCAAAGACGATCCAGTGCCGCTTGCTGTCCTCGCCACGAAGGTTATCGACGATTTTCCGAAGGATGCTTGTGAAGAGGCCGTCAGTCCATTCACGGGTAGTACTGTCCAGGGTTCCGTAGAGGTTCTCTTTGGACATCACTTTGGGATCGATAACGTGACAGACACCCTCCACGCCCTCGACTGTCTGCAGAGCTGCCAGCAATGTCTTCCATGCTGCTGATTTGCCGGAGCCAGATGAGCCAACCATCATAACACCGTGGTGAAGATTCTGGATCTGGTAAAACTGGAGGATCTTTGCCATCCAGGCATCGCTGACAATGAACTTAGACTCGGCTGCTGATTTGCGAATAGCCTCCTGGAGTTTGTCGAGTGGCGCAGGAATATACTCGACCCCAGGGAAAGAGTCGGCTTCGATAGTCTTCATGATGTCAGCATCAGAGCGGATCAGCTTTGGTGCCATTGTCTCCCGCAGACTCTGGACAATAATCTGCGGTTCCATGACCTCCTCATCCGCGGGCAGTGAACCCTGCGCGGCAATGCGAGCTCGCTTGAGTCCACCAGAGCTAACAAGCACACTCTTTAAGGCTCGGAGACCAAAATCGTAATGTGCCTGCTTCGAAAGGCTGACAGCACAGGTGTCGAAGAAAGGTACCACCTGCTTAGATAATTCCTTCGCACGAGAGAAACCTTGAGAGTAAAGCATAACTTCGGCAATAAGTTCCTTGTCAGGTTTAGACATAGCGACGCTTCGGAAGAGTTTCTTCAAATTGTCCGGAAGATTGGAACGGCCTGCATAACCTGGGTTCATGGTGATGAAGATGCCGGTTTGAGAATTGACTTTCAATTGGCGGCCAATCAACTCAATCTGAGACGACTTCTCGTCTTCGGCTCCTTTCCGAAGTCCGAGCTGGATGTTTTGTACTTGCTGGGACACAGCAGATAGGATTCGCTCTTCCAAACGATTGAACTCGTCGAAGCAGCCCCAGGCACCTACTTGGCAAATACCGAGGAAGATACGGCCCATAGCCTGGAAGTCGAACGTATCGTCACAGCAGAAGACCAGAGTGAATCGACCGAGCTGCACACCCAACGCCTTAACTGATTCAGTCTTTCCAGTGCCTGCTGGTCCATAAGGAGATCCACCAAGCCGCTGGCACAAGGCTTGGGTGAGGGTGAGGAAACATCGATCAGTAAGTGGTGTCCGAACGAGGCGCTCTGCTACACCGAGGTATTCAAAGCCATAATCGAGAACAGCATTGGCCATCTTGATTTTGAGTCGCTGTAACAAGTCTCTCTCAGGCTCATAGACGTAGCGCATGGAAAGCAGCCACATGTGGTGGGTAGGTGAGCGCGCGCCAACTTTTTGCAGCTTGTGGATGACATCGCGCTGGTGGACGAACTCTGTGATTAGATGCTCGCATTTCCTCCGTTGGATGGGTTCGAGGTCGCCAAGGACGGAGGTTGCAAGCAACTTCAGGATATTGACTTGCTTATCATACAGTTGGGGCAGGCTAACTCCTTCTTCAGTAAGAGACCTCTCTACGGCTGTAGTCCAGGCGACTTGGGTTCCAAGGACGACAACTTGCGCGGGGTATTTAGCGATGTAGGCATCGAAAGCCTCGGGATCCATGGCATCAGCAGCCGAAAGCGCCTCGAACTCTTGGAAGGCCTCTATAGTTAACTCCGCAAGGGTGCTCTTCATATTCAATTCGAGCGCTCCAAGCCATTCGTTGATTCGAGGTGTTTTCGCCAAAGATATTTCCTTTCGAAGCATAACCTCCTCGCCCTCCTTTGAGGTAAATCCTAGGATTGTTGAGTTTTCGTCCGTAACGAGACCTGAGATACCAGCAAACATCTTCCTCAAATGTTTGGCTATGCGGAGGGTATCGTTGCTGTTGCCAATGATTTCAAGAAGATCTTCATCACCGACAAAGTAGAATCGAGGGAATGATACGCGTTCACGCTCAAGGTACTCTCCCAACGCTTTCTGGATCTTATTTAAAAGCTCGGCTAGACGTTCGAGAGACTTTTGCACACCAGAGATGCCCAGAACATCAAGAACGAATGGTGACCGAGAGACTTTCTTCATGACGGACAAGAACTCGGAGTTAATGTTCTGGAAACGTGATGACTCCATTGGGAGTAGGTGTTTGATATCGGCATTGCCAGTAAAGACTCCTTCGAGATACACCCATTGGCGCTGGACATCGATCCAGACATCGAAGAGGACATGTACACGGTTAAGCTTCTCTTCCCAGGCCGATGCATCCTCTTCAAACTCTTTGTAATATGGAGAATGTCTCATAGCTTGCAGCGAATTCAAATTCTCACTGCACTTAGCGAAAAGATCGTCCCAACCGCGGATAAGACGACACTTGTTCTGGTAGTTGACAAGTTCCAGGGAGTAGTTTTGCCAAGTCTCACGGACTTGCTTCAGGAATTCTTCAAGAGCCATCTCTCCTTGAGCCTGCGTGATGACATCCCGAATAATCTTCTCACTCGGACCAAGCTGTAGGTCCCAGACGTCACCAAGAGTCATAGACACAGCAGAGTATCGCTTCTGGGGTCTCAGTTGCTTGAAAATCTTGGCCCAATGTCGCTCCCTAACAGCGTCTGAACGCATCTCGCTGAGAAGGGAGTTGACTTTCAGAAGCTGCTTCAAGTTGTTCTGAACATACTCGAACGCTGCATACTGTCGCATTCGGCTCGGCATATCTTTGGTCATCTTCACGAGATTGTCGAGATTGTTGCGAAGCTTACGAGGCTGGATGCTATTCCAAAGGGTCTCACGGAGCTCATCAATACTGCTCCAAATCGTGCCCAACGAAGCCCAAACCGACTTGAAATCCTGGACTTCCTCGAGCAGCGACGAAAGAATGTTGTCTGGTGATGAAGGAAGATTCAGGGCATCCTTAGCTTTAGAAATGTTCTCAGACTCCGTACGCAATTGGTTGAGTTTGTGATCGAACGTCGAAAGTGTCGCCGACGCGTCTGCTGGGGGAATGTTCCCAGACACAGGCTTCTCCTCAGCCCATTGTGCCGTTATATCCGCAATCTTCTGATTGATAACTCTGTCCTCTGCAATGATCTTTGCTCGAAGACCATCGGCCTGGTCATTTGCAATCTTCGTCTTCCTTTCCAAGACATCGTTGAGAGTCTGCCACTCATGGTCAATCTGCTCCATAGGTAACCAATCAGGTGGAAACTGATAGCGTTGGCGGTTGAGCGCGATCTGGCCCTGACGGAAAACTTCCACCTCTGGTCCCCAGACCTGGACTTTCCTCTTACACTGCTGAACAGTGGTAATGAATGAGACTGCTTGTGCAGTGGAGGATGCTTCGAGCGACTGGCTCTCCAAGTCTTTACGAGCCCTCTCAATTTCGGCGTACACCTCACTCATACGTTGCCCAAGTCTACTTGCAAACTTCATCAAGATCTCGTGCTGCCATTGATCGTACTTGGCATTGACTTTGACTTGAACCTGGTCATAGTCGACAGTGACGTATCCGAAGGATCGACTGACCTCCGAGGTGTCGAACGTAGCACGCGTCTTTCGGATTTCCTGGAGGAGCTGTAGCCATCGCGAGAGAGCCTCTCCCAGAACATCGTAGACATATTCCGACTGGAGATCCCATAATGACTGGAACTGTAGCCACTCATCGACGTAGGAAGATATGTCGCGAAGCTTGCCCTCAATAGCGCCGTATACCTGCATCAAGGAGTCTGTGCAGCGGCTTGGAAGGTCCACGAATTGGTTCATCGCGGTGTCGTCGACAGCTTCCAAGCGCATCTCGTATCGCGAGGCTTTCACCTTCTGCAGAGTACATATCACAGCGAGCCATTGCTGGAGTTGTTCTAGCCAGCTAGCGCGGGCGAATTCAAGTGGCGGGTCGAGGTAGATGACTTGATTCCGCATTGTGATCTCGTGAACGAGCTTTGTGAGCCTTGGTTTCTCGTCCGTCGTCTCAGACACCGCGGGTTGGCTAATGGGTCTATGATCTTGATCTTCGACGTTGTTGAACACTTCGATCCACTCTGTGATCGCCCGGCTCAGCCGTACCAGCAAGATAGACTCTATTCGTGCATTCATCTCCGAGACCCATGAGGCCAGGTTCGAATAATTCTCCAGGTTAAGTTGATCGACAGAACGTTGAATTGTCTCCAGATTCTGTCTGAAAGACTCCGTATTGTAGGGGCATATTTCCAGGTCCTTTAGAGCCTTCTCAACAGTCACATTGATTGACAGTAGCGTTGCTACTTTCGCCTGCAACAAGGATGTGGCTGCAGCAAATTCACGGACGAATTGAACATGCTTGCTCTCGCTTCGAACAGCACCGGATGTTCCAGGAGGGAAGTTAGTTTGTCGGATGTGGAGATCATAAGCGTGGACGAATGATTCCCATTTAAGGGGAACGCCCTTGCCAACTAAGCCTTGAACATCGTTAAGGTAACCGTTCAAAAGTAACGCGACTCCAGTCATCTCCCCAATGGATCGTACGGTCTGGGTGTAAGTTCGCACGCTCTCCATCAGGCTGACAGCATATGGGTATACTCGTTTCGCCTCCTTGGAGATGTTGTTGATTCCGTGGGGTACTTGGTAGCCGCGCCATGTCAAGTTTCGAACTTCTTTGAAGAGAGCGATTACCTGTGCGTCGAAGTTCACGTTCAGCTCAAGTATGTTGCCGGCTGCACGATTCTTGCTAATCAGGAAGAGTCGTCCAGATATTGATAGTTTTCGTCGAGCAACTTCTTGCAGCCAGGACTCAAAAATCGGTCGGGTATCGAGCTTTTTCTTAAACATGCTAGTCTCCGCTTGAAGCTTTTGGCCTTCTGCGTGGAGGGCCCATTCTTTACCCAAAATGTCTTCGACTTTACCCATGTAGTTCTCCAGCTGAGTCTCAATCTGTCGAGCCCAGATGACGGCACCAGAAACAGGAGGGAAGTCGCGAAGTTGGGCCATCGCGTGTGCCTCGGAGTTTCCATATTGCCGCTTAAACCTCTCATGGAGCGCCGAGATGTCCTCCTTGACATTTTCGATAAGTTGAGTCTGGTACTCAGAAATAGCTCCTCGAATCTTTGGTCGCACAAAGAGAGGATTAAACTTTGAGAAAACGCGAAACATCTCGCTGGCCGACTTGGCGGTTCCAAGGCGATCCCTCAACCTCGCAATGATAGAGTTCTCTACTCGGGAGGTCCGCTCGTTGTACTTTTGCTCAGCCTGCTCAAATAATGCAGTGCCGGCCTCGTTAACCTCCATCACATCAACCTCCTTTAGGAAGCCATAAGCTTGGGCAACTTCCTCAACGGCGTCCACGTCACCAATTTCTTCGACAATGACGGCTTCCCTAGTAGGTGATCCGTCGGAGGCAGATGGGAGAGACGACTGCGAGCCAAGAACATCGACAATTGTTCGCTGCAGCTGCTCGTGGTTCTTTCTGAAAGTTGTAATGTACCGAAGTCGCTCCTCGATTTCCTTGTGACGAGCTGCAATTTTGATGGGGATGAATTTCTCGTTCCTTCGCCTCGTCACCTCGCGGGCAACGTTGGTAAACTCCTTGACGTTCTCCTCCCAGGCGCGCCATATTCCTTCGGCCGTGCCCATAATGGCTTGGAACTCCGGATACTCCATGGACATGAGGACTTTGCCGTTCAACAACTTCTTCAGCCGGTCTTGCAGATCACCTGAAATGGCTTCCACCAGAGGGAGGGCTCGCCGAACGGGATAAGGACAGATGCGGAGCTTCTTGTTCATGTGACTAAAGATCTGCTGGATTGCCTCCTGGACCTTCTGAAGGGAAGTAGCCGACAGCAACTCATCCAAGGGAAAGTCTCGCATCAACTGATTGTATTTTTGGACAAGATCTGTCGTCTCTTTCAATCCAGTGTCGGCGCTGAAACTGACTGTGGCCTGGAATCGCTTTGCATTCTTCAATACATCCAGTGTCAACTTCACACCAGGGCTACTGAGCTGGGCCTCAATGTCCTCCAACCTGGATTCCATAGAAAGCCAGAAATTAATCTCTTGCGTTGCCGTTCCAGTTTGTGCATCTCGCGAAGTCCTGGTGATATTCTGAATTGACTTAATCCATCCGTTCACCGTCGCTTGAAGCCCGTTGAGAAAGCTGCTGTCGGTGAGTACGGCGGCAGGCAGCAGCTCCGGGACAGGCTTGACGTTGCGTTCTTCGGCGCTCTCCAGCGCATTCTGGATGATAGGGTGCAAAGGTAGGAGCAGTTCTGGAATCTCAACATTCTGCTGCAGGTGCTGCAGACTCAGCGCCAGCTCCGCCAGCTTCTTCTTAGTGGCCGAAATACCCGTCCTTGCGTCATTGTCACCCTTGCTATACCCCGTCCGGCTGCGCTGGTCTTTGGTGTATGCATCAAAATACGGCTCAACCGCGTGTTGAAGAAGTGAAGATAAGGGTGCGTAAGGGGACAACTCTTGCGAAGAAGCATTATTATTGCGAAGGGTAAAGCCAGGGAGAGTATTAATCAGCACCTGTTGGCTGATGGGTATCGTAGGGTCTATAGGTATCGGTTGCTTCGTAATGACCATGTACGTTGCGCAGGTAGGAGAAGGCAAAAGGTCTGAGGAAACGGTATAGGTATAGTGTGCTGAAACACCTGTGTCTCTAGTCAGTGGTGACGCTCCCTCATCGCCAACATGCTGCTTGCCATTTGGCTCCAGCCCATCTTTGTGAGTCTCATCAACTCTGTCCTTGATGACGTATATGACCGTCTGCGTCTCAAGTGCGAACCGGGTGCATCGCTGAAGGGTGTCGTGTATTCTGGAGGGTGACAGGAGACTGCCCGGAGCGCGGAGGTCTTGCTCTGAAGCGCCGAGATTGACATCGAGGACCCTCTCGAGATAATCGACGATGATCTGGGGGTCTATCGCCGGTGTCGTTGGGCTTGGTGATCGGATGTTGCCGTTGGCCGCCCCTGGAGCCAGCGGTCCCTCCATGCTGTCGTTTAAGGGAGATTCGGGGGAGAAGACATGTGTTTCGCTGCTTCCGACGGGTGGTGCAGGAAAGCGAGATGGGGTAAAGGTGAGAATCGGCACGGGACGGGGCACGCAAGTCCGGGTGATGATGGGGGTGAATGTTGACGGTTCAGGGTCTCAAAATAATGTCTTGACGCGATCTGGGTGGACGCGCACGGTCGGCTGGTCCAAATGGCTTCCCGCACTCTTGGCAACAGCCACAGGGGAACGGTCCGATCGGAACACCAATAACAAATCGATCTGAAACGAAAAGAGCTGCTTCGAGAAGAGTTCGGGCGTGGCGTGCTGCTCAGCTGACGGTAGTGATCGAGTTGGTGTGTTTTAATGGCGGGAAACAACCCTTCTTTCCAGTGAAGTTCATCTATGGAGTCGCTGAATCCCAAACCGGGAAGTCACGACAACGCTACATCACGTGAATGTCTGAGGGCCGGTTCACCCCCCGGCCAAATCGTCTGCATGCTCCTGCATGGACGACCAGGTTCGGCTGAACCCGTCTCCAAACGCATGCGAGCTGTCAACATGGAACTCTTGAGTATAAATCTGACATGACGTGGACGAACCATAATCATATAAACTCCCGAAGTCCGGCAGACCACGCGAATATTTACCGCAGACAGGCATCATACACATTTGTCACAGCCAATACCGCAACACCATACCTATATTAACAAAAGATGCAATTCCTAACAACAACCTATCTGCCTCCTCTCCTTCCCCTCTCCTCCAACTCCACCTCTACATCCACATCCACCCCCTCATCACTATCCCTCCCTCTCCCCAGCCCAGCATCCCTTCCCCCATCCTCAGCACCACTCCCCGGACTAACCGGACTCAACAACCTAATATCTCCGCCTCCAATCCTGAGTCTCTTCCTCACCCAATTCAACTTCCCATCCACCCACCCCGCCGTCTTTCTAATAACACTCCAAACCATCTCCTGCCTTTCATCCAACAATCCACTCCCCTGTTGCGGATTCTCATGCGCCTCAACCTTGAACTGGTATTTTAAGCAATCTTTAACCGTCACGAGTCCCGTTAGTCTTCCGCGGTACTCGATGAGAATGACTCTCGGTCCCATTTTTTTAAAGAGCTCCATGACTGTTTCGAGCGGGAGGCGGGGGTGCACGGTGAGTGGGGTTGGATCAATGAATTTGGAGAGGTCGATGCGGAGGCTGGAGGATGTTGCGGACATCGTGTCGAACGTGACTGCGGGGATTGAAGACGACAATGTACGACTATCAACCCCAGTTCCTGAGGCGGTGAAGTAGCATTTCGCGTGTCCGGGGGCGAGCTGGTCACGTTTTGCGCGATCGATAGCGTAGCGAAGCTCAGTTCGACCAATGTAGCCAATGAGAGTCTTAGAGTTGGCGTCTTCAACGATAGGGTAGCCTTGGTATTGGTTTTCATTTACGATGCATTCTAGCGCGCGGAGCTCGAGGCCGGTGGCTGGAAGGGAAATTATGTGAGACGCCATGACCTGGGATACGGGGACGCCAAAGGTGTGTTCTTCTTTGTTGTCGAGGAAGGGGAAGCCGTTGAACCAGATGGTGCGGTCGGCGATGCCGCCGTGGCCGAAGCGCTCCCCGACGGCTTTTGTGACGCCGACCACGATCTATGAAGGTGTCAGTACGTGCAGGATATGGATGGCTATTCAAGTGACGTACCATAGTCGGAAGAATATATGTCAAAGCTCCAGTGAGCTCGAACATAATGACCACAACAGACACTGTGATATGCATGATCCCGCTAAGCGCAGCTGCAGCACCTAGAAATGCATACGTCCCGGGTGTAATACATGGTCCATCTGGCTCACAAGCGGCGAAGAATGCGGAGCTTGGGAAGGACTCATGTAAATGTTGAACGAATATGCCCACCATTCGACCAAAGGAGGCCCCAATAGCCATCGAGGGTACGAAAATACCCGCCGGGACTTTGCAACCAAAAGAAATAATGACGAGCAAAGTTCGAACAACAGTTGCAATCGCGAGTGAGATGATCATGTGCCAACGATTTTGGTGGCTACGCAGTTTAGAACATGATTCCAGAATGACAGTCTCTAGGAACCGACTTACTCGCAGAGCTCATCATAGTCATGACCACCCTCACATTCCAGAAACAGGATCTCCATACTCTCAGTCATATCGATCCTGAGAAACATGTTCGGGTAGCAAATCATAGCCGTAATAACAGCCAAAGTAACCGATTCCAAAATCGGATACTTTGCCAGGTATTTCTTCCTAAACGCCTGCACCCGCAGATTCCACTTGATCACGAAGGCTCCGTAGAGACCGCCAAATGCTCCGATGATCAAGTAGAAGAGGATCTCGAAGAAATGCCAGGATCGATCGTATTTGACTTGGAACATGACCAACTGGCCAGTCCGGAAAGGGTTCATTGCCTATACTCTGTGAGCTTTAGAGTAGATTCTAGGAAGGTCAGTCTTACGGCTAAGACAGCCGTGGCTACCAGGGCGCAGAAGTAGCTCCTCCACATCGTCTTCAGTGGGAAGTAGTTCGACATCTCTTCCAAAGAGAACAGCACCCCACCTATGGGACTGCCGAACGCAACCCCAACGCCTGCCGCAGCACTCGCGCTTAGGATTTCTCGCGTCTTCGCAGCATTCCGTCGGTATTTGTCGAAGAACCGTGATATCACGTTCCCAGTGCATACAGCATAATGTACGCTGGGTCCTTCTTTTCCCACCGAAAGCCCCGAAGCAATCGCCAGAGGCAACCCGATCGACTTAATCACCAGCGTCCAAGCTCCCAAAAACCCTTTCATCACAAACCCCGCTATAATGCATTTGATCTCCGATATCCCTGATCCCGCAGCGTAGGGAGCGAACGACTTGACGAGCGTAGCAGCCGTCAAAGAAAACAGCGCGGCGAATAGTATGTAGAAAACGTAGTTTATGGGCCAGAACCCACTCCAACGTTTCCATTCAGGACAGCCTATTCAAAGATTAGCCCTTCCTCTCAAATGCCAATCCCAGCACGGTATGCAGGGCCCAATGTCCAAACCTACCACTCTCAGCACCCCAACAGCAAAAATTCTCATTCAGATAAAACGCCGTGGTACAGTGCCCCAACTTAATATCACTCAACCACTCAGTCACGATATTCAAAAAAGCAGCGTTCAACCCAATCGCAGCTCCCACCAGAGTCACCACTATCCAAGCCTGTCCCGCGTCATAAGCTTCGCTAACCTTCCCCCTCCAAGATAGCCCTCGGCCATCCGCCCGCTCCCAAACCCCCGCTCTTTCCTTCCTCCTTGCGCGTCGACGCAACTGCTCTCGTGCTGCATCCTGCACCCAGTCTATTGTTGTGAAGTCCTCGTATCTCTTGATCTCCGCGATCTCCTCATGTATGACATGTTCCGCGCTGGCGGCAGTAGCTTCGGCGTTGGCTTGCTCGGGATCGGAGCGGAGAGAGACGGAGGTGTTGCGGCGGCGGAGCGAGGGCGTGAAGGACGAAGAGTGTGTAGGTTGGTGTCGGGTTTGGGTTTGGGTTTGGCGCGTCTCAGAGGTGGATCCGGAGCGGCGATTCATCTCATCGTGAGGTCGTCGAGGGCATGGGATATGTGGAACGTTGGGCAGCTTGCGAGCTAGAGCTTGAGGTCTTTGAGAGGCTGAGGTTGAGGCTGGTCGCAGGTCGTAGCTTGACTGCGCCACAACTTCGATATCGATGAAGAGATTGATAGTCTTGAACATCAGCACACAATGGCAATAATTATCTTGCCAAGATGAGAATTAAAAATAGCTTCATAGTACCTAGGATCGCTATGGAAAGGTGCTTAGTTCTAGGAATTGTAGGAGCTTCTTCCTTATCGCGTATTTGGAGTTTCGGTCCTGAAAGCAACGGCTAAACACAATGAAGCAGACCGAATCTCAGCAAAACTATCTCAGAAAAAGCCTCTTACTAACTTGTGCTATCATATTAGGTGAATACGCATACAACAGACTATTATCTGGATAGTACCCTTCACAAGAGAATAAAGTGCAGTCTTCATGCACTAAACTTACCCTGCAACTTGCGTCTCACCGGGTTGATAGATGGCGAAATACTGTTAGGAGCGAACATGGTAGGTTCCAATATAATTAGAAAGTGACATCCTTTAACACTCTAACCTAAGTTGGCATTAACGCCAACGAGTTATATAGTTCTAGCGTATATTCTGTGGCAGCGGCGATGATACTAGGTATCCGTTTATTTATCGAAGCCTTTTCTCTGTCTAGTCCCTCAGTTCAAGTTCCGAATATACTATCCATTTATTTATCTTTACCATTTCTTTGCTAATCCCCATAGTTCATATTCCTAATATACAAGTTAGAAACCGCAAAATCTCCCCCATTTCCATCCTCACTCTACATTACTAGATCCACCTCCTTTTTCTTCCATCCACTCCACAAACCCTCCAGCTAAGCAAAGCTTCTATCCCCCAGCCACCTTGACACCAACGCAAAAGCCTCCTTCGGTTTATCATACGGCACCAAATGGCCTGCCCCATCCACCGTACTAAAAGCAAACGTCGTCTCCCTCTCACCCCCTCCCATCTTCACCTTAACCTCCTTAAACCACCCTACATCCCTCTTTCCATCCTTCCATGCACGCGGCGCCTGCGCTACAAACGCCGGCTGTCCACTCCACAGCATGTTACTCGCCCAGCGTATATTTCCCGCGGTATTACACGCGAGGTCGAGATTCCCCTGGTAGAACAACACATCGATTTCATTTTCAAGGAGATACAAGACTTGGGGTTGTGTGCTGATGCCTTCGTCGTTCGTTAGCGTGAAAGCAATAGCGACTTCCTCCGACAAAATGGAGTAGTTGTGGAGCGCCTTGGGGACCTGCAAAGCCTCCCACACCCATGGTAGGTTCAGATATTCCTGGATATGTGGGATTTCGGGGTAGCAGAGTTCGTCTTTCGTCTTACATGGAGTGGTGATGTCAAAGCGATTGCGACCGCCGGGGCCGGATTCACTGTCGTAATGTGAGATTACGCCGTTCCAGCATATTGTGCTAGCGGCGGCGCAGATTGCAGGGTCCGGGTGCTGGTAGCAGACCTGGGCGAGATTCATGCAGCGGGGGAGATTGGAGGCCATGATGTCACAGCGTGTGCTATTGAAGATGGGCGATTTGATGCCGGGGTTCGTGGTGCAGAGGGTTTCCCAGTAGCCAAAGGCTGTGTCCAGGGGTGAGACGTAGCCGTTGCCTACGAGGATGGAAGCTAAGTTGACCTGAGGGCGGTGCGGGTACAAGAGGTTTTGGGAAACGATTTGAGCTCCGAGAATTGGGACGTAGTGGCCCTGATTGTATGATTAGATAGATTAATTTTGTGGTTAGGGTAATCTTACTGCATAACTTTCTCCTGAGATATGGAAGTCCCGCCCTAACAAATCAGGGAAGACTTCGCTGACAAACAGCTGCAGAAAGTGATGCATATCTTCCGCAGCCGTGAAGCTAGTCGCAGGAACAGGCATCCCCTTATCGATATACGAAAAGCCTACTCCAGCGGGCTGATCCACAAAGATGAGATTCGCGTTCCTGCTCCAACCATATTCGTTATACTTAGTGCCATTGCCATGCTCATTGATTACGCAAGGACCCATCTCCTGCAGCATTCCAATCATCGAAGAGCCGCCAGGCCCACCGGTGAGCCAGAGGAGGAGTGGGTCTTCTGAGGGAGAAGACTGAGATTCAAAGTACCAGAAGAAGAGATGCTTTGATCCAACATCGAGCCAGCCGGTGTATTGCTTCGAATGGGCATTGCAGAGGGTTTCATTTTGTTGCTGTTTGATGCGAATTGAATGCTCAGAGTACTGGCTTCGGTAGACTTGAAATGCGTTGACTTCTTGCTCCTCGGTCGACTCTTGGAGGGGGATTTGAGACGAGAACGTCAGATGGGACCCCGCAAAAAGAAGAGAAATGGACTGGAAGAACTTCATTGTTCCAATTGCCCTCAACTAAGCTTTGTGTATGTCTTGATGGTGATGACTGAAGCGCCACAGACGCAATTCATTGGGCAAAGGAATGCAATGCTTCTGAGGATGGATTTGGTCGGCTAACGAAGAGCTCCTGGGATCTGGAGGAGATATTTCTTGCTTAATGATGAAGTCCTAATCGATGAAATACGGATTGTGTTTGTGTTGATGATTGCCTGAAACACCAGCCAGACTTCCATGACGGTGCTGACCATTCTTACGGATCGAGTCCTTGTGGCTGGACGCTCACGCGCCACAAGTTTGACAACTGTGCAAACACTTCAACTTTTGTGAGAATGGTCAAGTGAACCTCCTCGCCCACAGCCCACGCGTCTCACCCACGACATTTACCTTTCTACCCGCAAATACCGCGTCAAACCAATCGCGAAACGTATTGGACTCCCATATATATTCCAGCTAATCTGTTGTGAGAATCTAAACACCCTCAATTCAACTCTACACGGCTCCAACTTCAAGGCTGCGCGCGAAGTTCGGGGAAAGCTCCTTCCACGATGCCGTACAACAACACCCCAATCGCTCCTCCCCGAGAAGTCAGTGGCCAAGTATCGCTGCCTCGTAAGTTCCCCTTCTTCTTTACATATTTTCACCTTGTTCTTCCTCCATTGTTCTCAATCGTGCGCCACGATCAGGCACACCGTGGATCATGCCTTCCCCAGACTTCCACGTGCGCTGGGCATCAGAGGAGCCTCACCGACTGAATATACTCCCTCGTACACGCCCATTCCATACCCAATCACAAAAATATCTTTCCCATTCACATATTGACCATGTCGTATAAATACCGGACTAACGGCCCCGCTACCTCAGTCGCCCGAGTCCAAAAAATCATCGCCGCAGATCCCGACCGCACCCATGTCTCCAAGAATGCCTCCTTCGCCATCGCACTAGCCACAGAGATGTTCATCCAACACCTAGCAACCACTACCCACAACGTCGTCAAAGCGGAGCGGAAACCGCGTCGGAATATCCAATACCGCGACGTTTCGTCTGCGGTCGCTAAGACGGATAATCTGGAGTTTTTGGTCGATGTGGTACCGAGAACCGTTACGTATAAGGAATATAAGAAGAGGAGAGAGGAGAGTGGGAAGGCGAAGGAGCCCGGAATTCAAGCCGTGTTGAATGGGGTGGATGCGGGGCCAAGCACTGTGAATGGGACTGGGGCTGGGGCTGGGGCTGGGAATGGGGTGAATGCTAATGGGCCGGTGCAGAATGGGCATGTGGAGGAGAAAGTGGCGGAGGAAGAGGAAGAGGAGGAGATGGGTAATGAACAGGCTCCGGAGTTGATGGACGTGGATCGTGATGAGACGATGTCTGCGCAGGAGGAAGAGGAAGAGGATCCTGCAGCTAAGCAGATTGAGATGGAGATGCGCGGCCCGAAGGCAAATGGATCGAGTCCGACGACGCGACGTCCGAGTGGCTTCACGGCTATTAATGGGACGAGGTAACGGGGCTGTATTTGAGAGAGTCTTTCCGTCGGTACTCGCATGGCGCATGGAGTTAAGGGAACATAAAGTCTGGCGTTTGGGGCAGACTGATTCTTTGAAGGAAAGACGAACTCTATTCCGAACAATCACGGCATGAATGCAGGTACGATACCAAAATAACTAGTACTCTCATGTCTCCAGCAAAAAATTATACGCAATTGAACCCAAATGCCATACCCACAACCTCACAAACCAACGTCTTTTCAAACCGGACTCCCCAAATCAACAAGTCCCTTTAGCCCCTCTCACTAATCAATAGACCAAACCTCCGCATCCCCCTTCCAGCCTTCCTCAACAACAATTCCTTCCAACACCTCCACCGTCCTATGCCACGGCACCCCAAATCTTGCGGAATTAATCTTACACATCCTTATCCCACTCACCACCTCCCCCTCTCCTTCGGTCCCCATCTCCCTCGCCCTAACCTCCTCCAATAAATCTCTCATTGCCGGCCCGGTATTTGTTAGAATAACATCCGGCCTGTCCTTCGCCCTCCCATACTTTGCACTGGTAAACAAACACCCAATCCAATGCCTCGGCACATCCCCCGTCTCACAAGGCGGAATCAGGAGACAAGAACCCGTTGGCACTGGATTAGCCCTCGGGTCGTGGGCTTTGAGGCAGTGGGACCGGTATTGAAGGTAGGCGTTGGGGTAGCGGTCGCGAAAGGCGGCCGCGATGCCGGCGCCCCAGGAGCCTTGCGTGTTGCACGCGTGGATGAGGAGGGTGTTTGGGGGTGCGGAGAAGATGTCGCCTGTGTGGTTTGTTAAAGTGAGGGTTGGAGCGGTGGGCTTGGAACGTTTGGGTTCGGTGCGTTTGGATTCGTTGGGTTCACTGGATTCGGGGTTGGGGGATGAGGCGGGTTGCTTGCGTTTGGTGGGGAGGGGGTTTGAGGGTTCTGGGATTGGTGATGGCATGGCTGTGGGGTGTTGAGAGTGGTCTCGAGGGTTAGGGAGACTCGCAGTTGAGGCTCTATTCAGAAGTCTGGGCGAGAATTTGAGGACGAGCGTGTAAGTAGTCCGAAGGTCTGGTAGTAAGTGTTATGAGTCAAATAAAAGGTCGACCTTGCAGGCAATAGAGGAACTTGCGGATGCAGCCTTATCTGTGAACCCTGTGTGATATCTGCTGAGGTTGAGTTGAGTAGCAAGTACTCGCCAGTAAGTGTCCTCAATTCCTGCTGGGGGAGATCTATTGATGATCGCAGGCTGCTTTAAAGACAATTCAAAGGTTCAGTTCGCAGGTTCAGCAGGCAGAAGCCAAGCGTTGACGGAAGCAATATCCGACTCAGTGACGCCGCCTAAGAGGTGCCACATCTGATTGGTATAAACCGTACCAAACAAATAGGAGGTCATTCCAAGTTCCGGGCTGCCTGTGATTTTGAGAGAGTTCGAGAGAGTTTGCTAACCTTTGGAGTTTGTTGGTCTGTTATGGATTGGAGCCCGTTTCAATCCCCGTAAACGCACATGTTATACAAGGTAGAACAGAGTCTATAGCCAGTGCGAAGTTTTCAAGGCGTAAAAATATGAATCGAACCTCCATCCATGATGACGATGCACACAGTGTTTGTACCAAAGTCTGCGGCTCCTTCTTGGCCAACGAGCGGCCCGGCGAATTCCGACCAATCAACGCCTTCCCGATCCCTCTTCGTCTTTTCCAAACTTCACCTCACTACCTCATCAACGCCCGCCGTCGCAGCTCTCTCTTCCCCTTATCCTTCCACCCACGCATCCGCCACGATGCCCGCCCTCACTACCACAACGCGTGCGCTCGCCCGCACATGGACCGCCCACCAATTGCCCGCAGCGCGCGCCTGCACCGCCGCCGTCCAGCAGACCCGCTCCGTGTCCGAGGTATCCAGCACCTCGTCCTTCGACAGCCCGTTCAAGGGCTCCGGATCCTCGACCAAGATCCCCAGTTTCGCTGCCTATCGGAATAAGAGCGGGGGTGAGACCGGGCCGAAGGTGTTTAGTTATTTCATGGTGGGGACGATGGGCGCGTTGTCGGCTTTGGGCGCGAAGGCGACTGTGCAAGGTGGGTACTGCTCTATCATCACTGCTCGAGCCCTGGAATGCACTGGAAATGGTATAATGGAGGAGTTTTGAGATGTGGAAGTGCAATTGGCTGCTAGGACGGCGGTTTAGGGATATGGTGTGATGAACAAGACAGCGCTAACAAATCCCGCAACAGACTTCCTCGTCAACATGTCTGCATCCGCCGATGTGCTCGCCCAAGCCAAGGTTGAAATCGACCTCGCTGCCATTCCCGAGGGCAAGAATGTACGCATCCCCGCTGCTGCTAATTGAGGATTTCCGGATGGAGGGAAGCTGATCGAATTGCAGGTCATCATCAAATGGCGAGGCAAGCCTGTCTTCATTCGACACCGCACCGAGGATGAGATCAAGGAGGCTGAAGATACAAAATGGGAGAGTCTACGAGACCCGGAACCGGATTCTGAACGTGTGAAGAAGCCGGAGTGGTTGATCATGCTTGGTATGTGGACAAGTCTAAGCCTTCGCACGCACGGCAGGGCAATACCTATTCCGCCTCGCTACCCTTCGCTTCCTAGAGCACGCGAACAACGTACTAATACATTCAGGCGTCTGCACCCATCTTGGCTGCGTCCCCATCGGCGAAGCCGGCGACTTCGGCGGCTGGTTCTGCCCGTGCCACGGTTCCCACTACGACATCTCCGGCCGCATAAGAAAGGGTCCTGCACCTCTCAACCTTGAAGTACCCGCATACGAATTCCCAGAGGATGGAAAGGTAATTATCGGATAGAGAGTTCGCTATGTGTAAATTAGAAAATATCATCCGAGAATGGAAGAGAGGTTGAGCTGGAATGGGCATGGCAGGCTTGGTGTGGCACTGTGTTGATAGGCGAAGCCATCACATGTTTTCTGTCTCTGCGATTCATAGATCTGGATTGTGTGGTAGGAATGTATTGCTTAGAGTCCTTCACCGCCGAGGACATGGACGTGAGAATTGTGAGTCTATATCAGGCGAAGTCTTCACCATACCCGCTTCCTATATTCGCCCATTTGCGTTCTCCAATGCTCCTTCCTGTGCATTCCCCAGTGCTCCTGCCTGTCAATTCCCCAATGCTCCTGCCTGTACATTCCCCAATGCTCCTGCCTGTACATTCCCCAATGCTCCTGCCTGTGCATTCCCCAGTGCTCTTGCCTGTGTATTCCCCAGTGCTCCTGCCTGTACATAAGTTTCTGACACCTGAATGAAGGCTACTCCGACACCATATCCGTACGGAATCCACTACTTTCCCTGCTCGTATCCCCCATCTCACTGCCCACTGCCCAAGAACTCCTTAACTGCATTCACGGCTTCCTCAAACCTCTTCCCCTCAATCAAAACCAAATGCCCCTTCGGCTTAACCCCCAGCTCTTGGAATGCCCTCTTGCTGTCACTCGCCCCCTCATCCACCTCAGTATCATACTCAAAGCTCCCCCAACCCAGACTATACTTCTGCAACACCTCATCTTCCGGGTGGAAGTAAAACGTCTCTTCCTCCTTACCCTTTCCTCCTGCTGCCCCTCCTTTCTTCTTCTTGCTAGGTGGTGGTGGGTCGGGCGACGACAGCGACGAAGCGACCTCGGCGTAGGTTTTCGAGAGAATGAGATAGTGGGTGAAGGCATATGGTTCTTTTTCCGACAGCGCCCACGCGATTTCTTCTAGCAGCATGGTGTACATGGGTGGTACAGTTTCGTGGGGCATGTTGATGAAGCGTTCGGTTAGGATGAGGCCGATTTGGGAGGGAGAGGGCTGGGAGAGGAGGGAAGACAGGGGTGCGAGGGACGGGGTGGAGGATGCTTTTTTGGTGAGGTAGGTGGTGAGGTCTTTTATGACTTTGTTGTCCTGCGAGGAGTGTTAAAGGGCGGGCTAGAAGAGGTAGGGAGAGGCGCATAGTCACTTTATGGGTTGAGAGATTCAGCACGGTGAGGAAGGCGTAGGGGTCGCTTTCATTGCCATCGACCTTCACGGTGCTGCCGAGTAACGGCTGCGAGAGGATGAGGTCGGCAAGCGCAGAGAGGTCGAAGAGCTGGGCGTCGACGTCAAGGAGCTGGCGCAGGAGGGTTTTGAGGCCGTGGAAGTCGACGGCAGGCTGGGGGTCAAACCATTCGAAGTCGACATTCACCATATCCATATCCTAAGCGCATCCATCATAAGCTCTAGGATCGAAGACTGGGTGCATGGCGGGGCTGTGAGGGTCGCGAGGGTCGTGCCTACCTCGTCGCTATCCGAGTCCTCATTCTTCCTCTTCCCCTTGCCTTCCGGCGCATCTGGCAGGTCTTCTGGGTCTTTTCTTGGTTTTCGTTTCGGCATTGTGGGCTGCGTGCACAATTCAAGGCTGGACGTCCGAAGCAGAACATGAAATTTTGGGAGCGTGGCCCACAGACCCCTGCAGTCCCCCCCACCAAAAAATTTCCTTCCTTCTTCCATCCAGTCCTTCCCTCGCGCTTCCCTCCCAGCTTCCCACTCTCTCCCCGCTGTACCCTCCCCTCTGTGCCCTCTCCTTCCCCAATTGCACCTATCGTGCACCCGCTTTCACGATGGCAACCAACGCCATTGATCCCATCCCACCCAACAAAACCTTCGACACCATCCTCGTCCTCGACTTCGGCTCCCAATACTCCCACCTCATCACCCGCCGTCTTCGCGAACTCAATGTCTACTCCGAAATGCTGCCGTGCACACAAAAGCTCGCCGAGCTATCCTGGACCCCTAAGGGCGTCATTCTCTCCGGCGGTCCATATTCCGTATACTGGGACGATGCCCCGCACGTCGACCCCGCCGTGTTTTCCCTCGGCGTCCCCATGTTGGGGATATGTTACGGGCTGCAGGAGATCGCGTGGCATTTCGGGAAGAATGTGCTGGCAGGCGAGAAGAGGGAGTATGGACATGCATATTTGAAAGTGGAGAGTCACGGCGATGCGGAGATGGGCGGCCATGTGGATAAGCTGTTCAAGGGGCTGGAGGGTGATATGGAGGTGTGGATGAGCCATGGCGACAAGCTGAGTCATTTGCCAGATGACTTTGTCACGACTGCCACGACCAGTAATGCCCCATTCGCCGGCATAGCGCATAGACATAAGATGTTGTATGGCATTCAGTTCCATCCTGAAGTCACGCATACCCCAAGGGGCAAGGAGTTGCTGAAGAACTTTGCTGTCGACATCTGCCAGGCTAAGACGGACTGGACTATGGGCAAGTTTGTGGATCAAGAGCTTGCGAGGATCAGAGCTTTGGTTGGCGACAAGGGACAAGTCATTGGAGCTGTCAGTGGGGGTGTCGATTCGACCGTCGCGGCGAAGTTGATGCAAGAGGCCATTGGCGAGCGCTTCCACGCTGTGCTAGTCGACAACGGCGTGTTGAGGCTGGACGAGGCAAAGCAGGTCAAAGAGACGCTGACGAAAGGCCTCGGCATCAATCTCACCGTCGTGGATGCCTCCGATCGTTTCCTCGGCCGACTAAAGGGCGTCACCGACGACCCCGAAAAGAAACGCAAAATCATCGGCAACACCTTCATCGAAGTATTCCAAGAAACAGCCAAAAAAATTGCTGCCGAATCCCAAGGCTCCTCCCGCGCTGGTGAAATCGAATGGCTGCTCCAAGGCACCCTCTACCCAGACGTCATCGAAAGCATCTCTTTCAAAGGCCCATCCGCAACCATCAAAACCCACCACAACGTCGGCGGCCTCCTCGAAGGTATGCACCTCAAACTCATCGAGCCCCTACGCGAGCTCTTCAAAGACGAGGTCCGCGAACTCGGCACGAATCTCGGCATCCCTGAAGATCTGGTCTGGCGACACCCGTTCCCGGGTCCGGGTATTGCTATCCGTATCCTGGGCGAAGTCACTCCGGAACAAGTCCGCATTGCGCGGGAAGCGGACTATATCTTCATTGAGGAGATTAGGGCGGCGGGATTGTACAGGAAGATCAGCCAAGCATTTGCGGCGCTGTTGCCGGTGAAGGCTGTGGGTGTTATGGGCGATAAGAGAGTTCATGATCAAGTTATCGCGCTTCGGGCGGTCGAGACGAGTGATTTCATGACGGCGGATTGGTATCCGTTTGATGGTGCTTTCTTGAAGAAGGTTAGTCGCAGGATTGTTAATGAGGTTGAGGGCGTTTGTCGGGTTGTCTATGACAGTAAGTTCGCCCATCATCTATTCCCTAAGTGAAGAGAGAGAAACTAATTACCGCCTACTAGTTACCAGCAAGCCTCCTGGCACTATCGAGATGGAGTAGACAGGTGTCAGTCTACTGTGACAGAACGAGCCATATGCAATAAAAGCAACAGGAGATGATGTACAGATGCTGGCAAACGGTAGATTGGTACTTTGGTGTTTGAGCGAATATATGATAGATGATAGACGAAGGTGTTATGATACCCAGTTACCCCTTCTTATTATGAATATATAGAAATAGAAGGATTCACTTCCGGAATGAAACTCTGGCGGATTTTTACCAACGTATATTACTTGCTCTTAGGGGTGTTAAAATCGAACTAGATTGGTAGTGTCACTCTTCAAGCATTGTCGCAGGTGAGTGTATGGAGTTGCTGGGTAAGTTCTTTCTGGAGCCGTGGTACAACACCAAGCGTGCCTGAAATTTCAAAGCAGAGAACACCACGCGCAACATCTGTTGAAAACTGGGCTGTCCTCCAGCTTCATTCCTCGCAATTCGTCCAGACAGTGCAGGAGTAGTGCATGGTGTTGACCCACATATAATATGCGTTCATCACGACGTCATCGGTGTCTAGACGATTTCTTACCAGCTTAAAACTCAATACAACCGCAACCGCAACTACACTTGAAAAGATCATTGCCTTACAACGTCTTTGGAACCTTCAAGAATCGTCCTCAGCCTCTTAGCCCACCCATCTCCCCAAACCTCACAAACCCAATCCCAATCCATCCACTATGTCCGGAACCTCCAACGTCGGCGGCCCAGGTGTATATGAGGCAGGAGACCAAGTACGCTCACCCAATCCAACCTAGTCCATAACTTGTCCTTCTACTTCCTCCACTCACTCAATCCAACACAACTCATAACTTGTTCCTCTACTTCTTCCACTTAGCCCAGGCCCCAGATGTGACTTTAATGTTAATTCACAACCTTCAGAGGAACTACAAAGACTCGGAGCTCGACACAGTATCTCGCTTTCACGAAGGCAAACCTAATAGCCATCTGGCCAACGACTCCAAAGACGAGCGTACTATTGCCAACAAGCTCGCGCGGGAAGAACAGCGTGCTCGAGAGCCGGAACAGAAAGATATCGAACAAGAGCGTTATGAGCGGGATGCAACGTTGCCGGTATATATGCCTTGTCTTCTCTTGTCTTTCTAGGTTGGCTTGATTAGAGGAACTGAGGCTAATTCATCGACTGAAGGCAAGAGCACATGGAAATGAGCCGAGTAAGGGTGCGAAAATTGATCAGGAGTTGAGGGAGGAGGAGGAGGATTATTTGGCTAGGAAGGGGAAGAAATAGATACTCGGGAACTTATGGGAGCATACATATAGGGAGAAGCGGGGCATCTTGGGGTTCGGAAGAGTTGGGATGTGTGACATTACATAATGTACTATGCGCATGGTATTGCCGCGATGGCAGATGAATTGTTTGTTAGTCTGTTGACGTTGGTGCTATGCGATGCGTGTCAACATGTCCCCAAGAATTCTGGTTGTCTTCCGCTGTCTTGTGATTCTCCCCCTCTGTCTATAACTTCTCCCTTAGTAGCTTTTTGTACATAGCGCCTCCCGTCCCAGCCTAGTAATTGCTCGTCAGCACATACTCCTCACTGTGCAGACTTTCTATACATAACCGTCGCAGCCGCCTACCCTAATCAGTCCAGGTCCATCTACACGACAAGCAAATTCGGATTCACGTACCTGATGATTCGGAAAAACCAACGTATCAGCAAGCACAACATTCTCCCTCCTACCCGCCGCAAACACCACCACCTCGGCAATATCCTCTGGTGTCAACGGCTGCACCCCCTCATACACCTTCCTCGCCTTCTCCTTATCCCCATAAAACCTCACCACGCTAAACTCCGTCTCCACCTGCCCAGGATCAATCTCCATAACGCGGATCCGTGTGGATATGAGCTCACGGCGCAGGGCGTCTGTGAATGAGCGGACGGCAGCTTTTGTAGCGCAGTAGATAGAACCACCTTGGTAGGGTTCCCGGCCTGCGATCGACCCAATGTTGATGATGTCGCCGCTGCCACCGTCGGGGCGGGACTTGTAGATAGGTAGGATGGCTTGGGTCATGTTTATTAGGCCGGTTACATTGGTGGAAAACATGGTGTCGATGTCGGCGGGGAGGATGTCAGGGGCTTGAGCCATGCCTTTAACCAGTCCTCTGAACGACTCCGAGTTAGTAAAGGCATGAACATGTGCAGACAGGCGTCCAATCGCATATAAAAACGCCCTGACCTGCCCACCATTTGGGCAAAAAATAAAAATAAAACTCGTGTGAACAGAACATACGCATTATTAACCAACACATCGACGCCCCTAAACTCCTCGGGCAGTCCCTCCACAAACCCACTCACTTCCTCGGGCCTACTAACATCTAGCTTCACCGGCAACACCTTCACGCCCTTCGCAAATCCTTCTATCTCCTTTGCAACCTCTTTCAATGTATCGATCCTCCGCGCTGTCAGAACAATCTTCAAGTCCTCGGGACTGGTGCGCGCGAATTCTAGAGCACAGGATTTCCCGATTCCAGAGGATGCGCCTGTAATCACGATAGTTTTGCCTTTTAGTCGTTGGGCCATGGACGACATTTTTGCGGTGTGTTGGTAGTGGGAGTGCAGGCGGAAGAATTGGGGGGGATTGCGCAATATGGAGGAGGGGTGGTGGTGGGGTCGGCCGAGGATCGAAGCTCTGACGAAGGCGAGGGCGGAAGAGGTGTGGAGGGTTGTGTTGCGTGAAAGGAGATTCATACGATTGAAATTCGGAAACGGGGTGGTCAATTGGGTTGTAGATAAATAGGTGGGAGAGTCTGAATGTACCTGCGGGTTGCGGAAATAGAGCAAATGTGGAGATGGAGGGGTGGCTTCGGAGGAGGGCATTCGGTTTATCGGTTTATTTCCGATGCGCGAGTCATGTAGAATGCTTTGGAGAATTATGGTGGCTTGGCGGGAATTTCAACGTCGGCTTGACTCTAGTGCCTTGAGAATCACTGATTTGGAGTAGATTTCATGATTCTTTTGGCGGCAACGAGTGATGCGGAAGGCAGCCGGGTTGCTATATGCCCATTTTGATGCAGTGGCTAGACCAGTGATAGTGTGATTGTAGCGAGGATGTTTGGGTCGGATGCTACCAGCTGGTTCTTCTTTAGTTGCCTCAACAATCTCCTCAGATGTAGGAGAGGAGGCCCGGGTAGAACCTGAAGTTTTAGAGTCCGATGAGCTAAACCCTCCACCAATATTCTCGCTGGCGCTGCTGCTACCGTCTCCAGCCTCTGTCCCTGGGGATTGTATCTGATGTCGCAATCTGGAAGGCCACACAAAGTGTCCATCGATTGGATAGCCTAACCACAACTTCAACTGCACCCAGTCCTGGTATGTCGACGGCCGCCGGTTTGGGATGGTGACGGCGGAGCCATTAGCGGCTGCGATGGTGGTCAATGGAATGCTTGGATTTGGGCCTGGTGGAGGAGCAATCGTCAGAGGGGTTGAAATTGAGATTGACTCTTCGTATTTGTCTTCGCTGGTCGAATCTTCATGGGAGCCGAGCGTGATGATCTCGGTAGCCATATAAGTGGTATCGACTGTAGGGTCATTCTGTTTGGGTCGCTGCAAGTGGACCAAGCTCTTCAATCGATGGGGGCGTCACCTCTCCGTGCTCTTTCAGGTATTCGCCTATGGAGAAGTCGTCATCTTCGTCGTCATCCCAGCGGGTGCAAACTTGGGAGCTACGATGAGACATTACGAACGATGATGAGAGGTCGTGTATGGGAAGCTATGGATATAGTTGGGGAATTGACCGATGTTGAGGAGCCCTGAAAGAATTGAAGATGGTGTGATTTGTGTGGACGTGTAGAGAACAATCTGGAGGCCCAGAAGGGCTTGATTTGAGGGAGTGTTGGACGTAGAGAATGGTCTTGAAAGTGCAGAAGTGCTTGGTGCGAGAGGATGTGCTGGAGAGGTAGACGTTGTATGTGTGTGCGTGTATAATAGAGTTTTCTGGAGAGATAGATGTTGAATGTGGATGCGTACGAAACTTGTCTGTAGATGCAGAAGGTCTCAGTGTGAGGGTGTATTCTGCCACGGAAGATGCATTCTCGTTTCTGACACTCTTGTGGCAGATATCTATCCTGAGGTGACCGGACGACAAATGGTCAATGTTTTCATGGCAGCTCTACTTGCTTAGCAGCCCTTAGTTGACCTGACGACGAAGTTCGCCACAGGTCGCTAATTTGTCCTCAACGAGGAGGTGGCCACCACCATTGGAAAGTGATCGTGGTAGTAACCGGTCAGTGAACGGGAAACGATCGGGCCTGAAACGGTGACTGATTGCGCTCAAGTGACAGCCGACTACCTCAGATTTTTACCCACACCAGCATCAGAGTGAAGATCAAGTATCTGAGGCACACACCACACCTCTCCTGCTCTTTGCATTTTCATCTCTAACTCCTTTAACATCCCTCACATATAGCATATAACTTCTAACAATTCTTTAATGATCAATAACGGCAGGGTGGACTACGAGTCTATTATACCTACTCCCTACTGAGACGTTGTTTTGATTCCGGATTAAGACGTTTCCCCATAATTCTCAAGTACGTTTTTTTCTCTCCTTGAATAAGTCTAATTCATCGTTTCTAGCCCGCTGAAAATCGATCTTAGGTTTCGCATTTTTTAGTGTATTTTTGTGAGTGTGACGGAGACCTGGGATAAATGGTCTTGAGATAGAAGATGGAGAAGGAACCTTTTAGTTGTGATGAAAGAACAAAAGTGGGAGTGGACAGATAGGCAAAGGAAGACTATTGCAAACTGGCCATAGACTAGGCAGCTGCTCCCGGCTTGCCTCCATCTTCTCTTCAGCGCCCAATTGATCTTCACATCACCCAGTCTCCCAATCCAGCCATTCAGGCCACCAACTTGGATTCCTCGCAGGATCCATTGGCAGAAGCTGTACGCGGCCAGTCTGGACCTCGCTTTTTCCGTTTTATAGAAAATCCGTATTAAACTAGTAACTGATCCCCTAGGGGAGCAAGGCTCCGACGAAGTCATGAGTGAGAAGGGTAAATTTTCCATGCGGATGCTAGGCCGGGTCGATTGGGGTCTGAGATGTGGACGAAAGCGCTGCAAGAATTGGTAAATTTGGGTGAAAATGATAATGTGGATGATACCGAATAGAGAGGATGGGTTTGGCTCCTATTGCGGTCCTGATTATCGGCTTTGAGGACTGTTGGGATGGTTGTACCCGAGCTCTGGCAAAAGAAGAGGGAAGGCTTTAGAAAATTCACGATTCCGCAGAATGCCTAGGCTGTTGACTGCGCATCTTTATTTCCAAGATCCGTCTCTCTTCACTCCCTGGGTACAATTTCTGGATATTGAGTTGTACAAAGGATGCAAAATTATTCTTTTAGTCTTTTTGGAAGGGTGTTTATGGAAATAGCAATGATATGGCCGCAATGGCGTTGAGGCAGTTTGGTTTGATATGGTTTCAGTGTTAGATTTGCATTTTTTGGATATGGTATACCCATGGGATTTACGACTAGAAAATTGAAGTCAGTTTAGTATTCCAGCTTCCCTTTGCATAGATAGTGAGCTATTTGAAATGTAGGGAAATGATGTATGCATATGTCCTACCTGTATTGAGAAATTTTCTCAATGACCTGTACCTCAACTGAAAAACAACACCAAACGCCACACTTCGACCATGGAACCAACCCTCGCTTACCCCGCAAGCTCCAGGTTCCCCGTTCCTAAAATAAAAATAAAAATAAGAATGCCATGAAAATATTGAAACACGCTGTCCAGGTCAGCGCCAAGGAAAATCATGGAGTAATATTCATGATAAGGATGACATACGAGCCGTGGAACGAGATCTCACCACGGTGGCATCAAGGTTTTGAGAGGGAAAATGCCTTATCCTGCCCGTTTTATCTTCGCTTCCTTCAGACATAGACATAGACAGATAAACAGACACACGCTATCGACATCAACATCAGATAACATGAAGTACTACCAAAATATACCCCAACACCAGGCCTCTGCTAACTAGCCACTCCGTACAGCATTCGTCATGGGGGCAGCTTGCAAGAATTGCCTACCTAGCTTTTAAGATCAGCAAAATTGTTCATGGGGGCCGTCCCAAATCCACCCTCAAACTGACCACCAACCGACCACCACCCTCCTGCCAGCCTTATTATCTGGCACCTTCACTGTGATCACCTACCCTGACTCCATACCCATTATTAAGATCTCTAAATCTGTAAAAAAAACCCACCTTCTGTAAACCTCCTCGGCCTTTAAAAGGGGCCAAAATGGACTTCCTAAACGCCGAATACGACGAAATGGGCGAAATCTACGAGTCTATCATCGAGGCCGTGAAAAATGGCACCGCGACCGATACGGATATCCAAGGGCTACCCGAGGATCTGCGGCCGCCTAATATCTCCTCCTTATCCTCTCCGGCTGCTTCCTGGTCTCTACCCCCCCCTAGCTCTCTATCTCTGTCTTTATCTGCCTTCCGGTCCCCATCTCCCTCCCCGCCACCCTCTGGTCTAGAAGATGCTGGCATAGAGATGGCGGAGGATGTCTCTGAACCCTCAAGTCTAGATCTAGCACGGGATTTTTACGGCGTCCAATGGGGTTGCGGTGGCTGTGAGCGCTATTATAACGGCAGGACACATTGTGTGCTTTGTCACCGGCGATGGGAAGATTTGAGGAACAGGGATGAGGGGTATGGATGGCGGCATTTTATTCTGTTTCGGGATAAGAAAAGAGTAAAGAATGGGGGTTTTAGGTATGGGAGGTCCAGGTTAGAGAGGGAGATGTTAGTACAGGATGTTGAATATGAAGAAGCTGCTGCTGAGGAGGGAGGTCTTAATGAGTGTGTTGTCGAGGATGGTGATGACGAAGAGGAGACGGGAGATGGCATGGACGGAGAAAGGAAGAGGATGCGCCCGCAGAAGTAAAGCAGCTGCAGCCGCTGACAAAATTCCAGATTTCGCTTGCCCCGATTGACGCGCGAGCCAAATCTAGGTACTGTCAGAGGAACCTGGCTGATACGGATGGGTGGCAACGTCAGAAGTCGTGTTTCAAACAGGAGTCGGAGGATGGCCTGCCCTACCTGCAGGCTTGAATTCGATACCGTTGATCTGAGATTGAATTCGATATTGTGGCCTCCGGATGACCGCCGAGGAGGGTTACGGTCTGTGGACCAAGAGGTGGCGGAGCTGCAGGTCTGAAGCCGCACTCTACATTGCGGCTGCAGAGGAGGAAATTGATGGATGGGCCCAATGGGGGCGGGGATCGAGATACTACGGCAGCGGCTTCTATCACCCATGCTGCCAAATAGAGTCCTCAAATGTTTCTCCTAACCCGCTTCTTTCAGTAACGGCTAATGGCCAATGGCGCTCTTACCCCGGCCAACGCGCCTCCAACAGTCTTCTCAAGGATCAGGATCGAAGCCAACATCCACAATCTTCTTGACGGACGGGCCGTTTTCCTCCAAGTCCTCCGGTATAGTTCCATTGAGAAAGTAACGGGAGAAGCAGGACTGACATGGAGAAGGAACACAAGAAACAAAGAAAAAAATGAAGCAAATAAAGAGCTAAGAGAGGAATACAACAATCACCCAAAACATACCGGGGTTCCAGATATAAGAAATACATGATCTATTGGAGGTTTGCTGGAAAGTCACATGGAGGCAGAAGGATAAGCGGGGACGTTGAAGGGCAGGGGCAAGTTTAGCCGAGCAGATCGAGATCTTTTTTTGGCAGTGTTTCTCGATGGAGATTTCCTCCGGAATGGGGCTGGTGTACTTGGACGCAAAGCAAAAGGAATACAAAGTAAAATCCACGCCCGACAGACAATATTTCATGGTGACGGTCATCAGAATTGACCATGTGCAATCGGACATGGACATGATGACTACGAGGGGGCTCTCCGTAACTGAGAGGTGGCGCTTCGGTTGGGAAGGGACAACAGGAGGCGATACAGAACGACTCGATTAAATCTCCGAGTCAAGACGTCGCGTCGTTGCATCGGGTTCCTGGTGTGTCACCCCCGTGACGGCGACATATACTGCGCAATCGGAGTCGAGCCCTGGAAAGATTGGGACGGGCATGTCAACGACGGGGAGGGAAGGCTGAACGATATTGGCAAAGGAATTGGAATTACAAACTTACCGCCCATTGACCTTCTAAAATACAACGGCGAAAAGGATATAAGCTCGGTGTTGGGTGGAAGTCTCTCCGACATGGATGCAGATGGATGACACTAGCTCTGCAGTGCCAAGGCTGGCCCCTCGAAATTTATTGTGTATGCACCCGCTGCACGGCTCAACGACACTGGCCCATTGCTGTTCTCTCTTTTTTTCTCGCGCTCTGGAATGGCTCGCAAGAAGAAGAGCCAGCAGACTGACGCGCCCGCTGACGGCCTCGGCCACGGCAACAGCAACGGCAACGGGCCGCCACCACGGCCAGCTAATGGCTCCGCATCGACTAAGAAGCCCGCGAACGAGCCCTCGACATCGGCCCTGATCATCTGTCGCAACAAGTAGGTCCCTATGCAGGCACGTCGCGGATTGTTCTCTGGCAGTTCTTTCACCTGCATTGCTCTCTCTGCTAACTCCATCCCTGCAGGCATTGGCGCTACATCTCTTCCTTCCACGGGCCGTGGTTGCAGCTCCCCCCCGAAGTGCTCGAGTCGCTCGCCCACAGCAACTACCTCTCCCCCCGCCCCCACCCCATCGACCCCGCCGTCTTCTACGACCTCGTCAAGATCCGCAAGGCCGTTGACGAGGCCACTAATCTCGCTGTCCGCGCCACCAGCGGCCTGACCTCGGCTGCCCTCAGCAACTCCCTCAATGCCGGAAATGGCATGCTGGGGAGTGCCGCTTCCCTGGGAATTGGCTATGGAGGCAGCGGCGGGAACGCAAAGCTGAGCAGGGAGCGCAAGCATCGTATGCGGGAGCTGGCGACGGCTAAGCTGAGTCAGGCTTACCATCTGGATGAGATTGCGGCGAGCGTGGCTACGATGCAGTCGGCGTCGACGCTGGAAGATGTTGCGCAGCTGGTCTTGCAGAGGAGTCCCGGGGATGTGGACGCCAAATACGTGCACTTCTTCCACGAGAAGATTCCGTCGCGCATGATGGCCCAATGTACCCCACTTACCTCCCTCAATGAGATCATCTTGGACCGCCCGAACGACGGCTCGCCCCTCAGAACCCGGGCTTTGACACGGATATTCAAGGAAGACTATGTAAACTCTGCAAAGGACCTGTCAGAAGGATTAGTGCTTGCTCGGTACATGCTGGCACAACACCGCGCGGGCAAGGACCAGCTGGTTCTGGCCAAGTCCATGCAGGAGCCGTCCGGTCGGGATTGGAGACAGGAAGTCAAGATCCCTGAAGAAGACCAGCCGAACTCCTTGGAAACACAGCTTCTTTTCCATCGAGCTGGAGTCTATTTTACCATTGCCTGCCAGCACGTTCACACCGCTCTCGATGGGTTGAAAGAGGAGGAGGAAGCAAAGGCTAAAAGAGAGGCTGGCAGCGCTGATGGGGCCGAACCAACACCCATATCGGCCGAAGAAAAGGAAGGCCATCGTCGGCGCTTCGAAGCCCGCAAGCAGGTGAGAATGAATGCTAAGCGTGCTCTTCGTGACTACATTGCCTTCTTGTCCCACTTCGACTACACCCCTGGCATCTCTCCTGAAATCGCCGAGGAGTTCATCCGCCGTATTGGAAACGCAACAAACGGCTACTCCAAGGACAGCAAGCCAACGCCGACCAATCGCCTCCTCGACTCCCCCTCAAGCCCATCCTCCTCCCCCATCTCCGAAGCCCTCGTCCCCCACCGCCGTCCCCACTCCCACAACAGCGATCGCACATCCTGGCCCAAACTCCCACCTCCCGAAATCTTCCAAGTCTCCCAGCTCTTCTCTGCAACTCCGCCATCCTCCCTCCCGCCATACCCACACCCAACTCCAACCCCCGCAGCTTCCGCCGCCTCGGCCGCCGCAACCGCCTTCGCCGACTCCCACGAAAGCATCACCTACCACCCGCTCCTCACGGATGCCCTCCACTCCCTTCTCCTCTGCCACGCCCTCATCCAAACCCCCGCAAAAGAACTCCTTCGCCACGCCCACAACGCTGCACGTCTCGCCCGTGTCTGCGATGGCTATCCTATCTTCCTGGCTGCTCGTTCCCCCGCCCGTGCAGATTGGATCGAAGTCCTGCGTCGCGCTGGGAATTGGATTAACCTATCTACCGCGTGGGAAAACCTGTGTCGTCCCGCACCGCTACCTGGGCATGTGAAAACCGGCTCTGATGCGCTGAGTAAAACCGGCGATGGGAGTGGAGGTGGAGGCGCAGGTGGTGGTGGTGGCGGTGGTAGTAGACAAGAATCTCCAACCCAAAAACGCGAGCGCCAGAAACACGAAGCGATTCTCGAAGCTCTGGCAGATGAGCGCGTCGTTGATGAGGAGTCGTTTCAACGTGCTGTCAGAGCGCGCGAACGCAGGTTTCGCGAGGATGAAGAGGCTGAGAAGGTTGCAGAATTGAGGGCTAGGAATGGGAACTCTCATAATCCCTTTGACTTGATCTCTTCCGCCGCGAATGCGAGTACGGGCGTGAATGGGGGCATGAGTGGGGGTGTGAGCGTTAGTGGGAATGGTACGCCCAAATCCCCACACTCCCCGTCCCCAGCCCCAGCCCCAGCCCCGCCGCCGAAACGCTGGGCCCAGGACGATGGGCGTGAATACCCCATTTCTACAGAACGGGCTGAGGCGATTAGTCGGTGGGTGAGGGATGCGCCATTGGCGAGTGAGAGTGGGGGTGGTGCGAAGAAAGGGAAGAAGAAAGGGAAGGGGAAGAAAGCTGCGGGTTTGTTGAGAGAGGAGAGTACAGGGTTGGAGGGAAGTGTGGGCACGCTGAGTGTGGAGGATTTAGGGGAGGAGGAGGTTGAGTAATGGGTTTAGTGGGTGGAGGGGGGTAGGAAGGGTTTGAAGAGGCTGTTATCTGCTTCCTAGTGCCTTTGCAACAGGCCTATGTATGTGTCTGTTAGAATTTACGCTACTTGCTGTAAGAGAGGCCGATCCTAATTTTGACATACATAAACTCAGCAAGATACTAATGTGGCCAACGGATATGAGGCCAACGGATATGAGAGCAACCAAAAGCTACCCACTTACTGTAAAATAACATCGTATCCTACAATATAAGAAAAACTTAATGTATCGCATTTGTACCCATGTACTATACTAAAGACGCCATTCACCCGCCAACCACACCCTAAAAGAAAAGAGAGGAAAGGCAGTGCCAAAGTAGGCAAGGTGTGGTAGGGTAAGAGAAGGCAAGGGCATCGACACGTACGAAGGTACCCGATCGATCACTTCTCTGTCGTCCCCATATCTATAAAGAGTAACTCCGTCGGCGGCCCATCATTCTCAACCTTACAACACTCCTCCCAAATCCTCTCTGCCTCATGTGTCTCAATATCAACAGCACGTTTTGGACCACGAAGCTTAAGTACCACGTCTTCAAGCCTCATTTTGTCATCATTGCTCTCGCCCTCCACGTCATCACCATCGCCACGACCATCAACCTCCACCGGACTCCCCTCCCCAGCCTCACTACCCGCGGGCGTCCCTCGCGTCAACAAAGTGCTATAATCCATCCGGTTTGCTGCAAGCCAATAAGCCTTATGCCACCGCCTCTGGAACGATGAAGTATCGTTAAACGCCCATGCCGCTACTTCCTCAACCCACCCATCCGTTAGCAAACTCGCGACCAAGTTCCCAAGACCCGGGGTGTATGTCGTCCAGCTGATCTCAGAATGAGCGAATTGCGACTCGCTACAGAAGCCCAGGGTTGTGGAACTGGAGTCCAGAACGCCGTCGTCAAAGGGGTCGGTAGCGTTATGCAAGACGAGGAATGTAGATGGTGTGCCGGAAGGAATGAACCCGTAGGTGGCGTGCGAGAAGGATTTGTGGGATTGTGGGAATGGGGGCTGAGAGAGAAAGGTTGAGAGGAAGGCATGCGCGACCGTAGTGCTGGTTTTGGCGGCTAGACAGTAGAGTTTTATGGTCCATTTGTAGTTGGCGTAGTCGAGGACGATGGGTTGAGGGAGCTTGTCGTAGTCGGGTGGCGGACGGGGGGCAGGTGGAGGAAGAGAGCGGTGTTGATGGTATGGTGAGGTGTAGGGGGTGCGGGTTGGGAGCGTCATAGCGGGTTGGAAGGATATTGTTGCTGCCATCTCTCTCTCCTGCTGTTGCTTCTGCTGCTGCACTTTGCCAAGACGTGCGCGTTTAGGCTTAGCTCTGGGTTCCGCATCAGGCCCTCTGGCGCGCTTTTTGGCTTGGGCTGGAGGTTGCTTGAAGTTATCATTGATACTGAAGGTAGAACTCACAAACGGTGCATCCGGCCAGGCATGGGTGGTTGTAGATGCGTACGGAATCATGGGGCCGGGTATATGACCACAGCTGCCTGTGAAAGGTGCGCGGTCACCGAATGGCGATTGATAAAGTTGATAGAGCTGATTTGGCGCTCTCGTGGACATTGCCTGAGTGGTCGGCTGAGAGTGGTAACCAGATGAATCTCTTCCGGCGAAGCCACTGTTCAGTTGATATGTGGCCAATTGCTGTGGCTGCTGTGTCCATGCGGATCGATTTGGAGCTTGGTAATATCCTTGAGGTGGTTTCTGGGGCTGGGCATATGGAGCAAATCTAGTCAGATGCTGCCGGTAGGCATGATTGCTCGGTCCTTGAGGGCTCACAGGGGAAATAAATTGCTGTTGTGGGGGTGGATTGGTATAACCAAAGTATGCCGGATAACCATGAACAAGAAGTGGCTGCTGCTGCTGCTGCTGCTGCTGTTGGTTCTCTTGGGCCCACCAGTCGACGAGCGGGTTGAAGTCCCCCTCGGTGCTTCCGGACAGATTCGGTGTGGAGCTGGGAGTTGGCGGTTGACCGGCATTGGAGGAAGGAACAGCCGCGTAATTCGATGGGACCGCGGGGTAGTCTGGAGGGGTAGGGTGAGATGTAACTGGAGCGTACCTAGCGTATGGAGCGATTATACTGTGACTGGCCGGAGGAGAAGCGGTCAAAAATGGCAGATGTGCGCTTCCCAATTGCGGCCGTCTGTCGTCGTTCGTGCCTATCTGGGGAGATGTCACGGGCTGACTTGAACGCTCCATAACGCCCTTCAGTGGAAAGAGCACTGCCGATGTGAAAGCAAGATCGAATGTTAAGTGGGGTGGGTCTGACTCGATGCCTGATCGCAACGTGCAGGTGCAGGTGCATGTGCAGATGCCGATGCGGGCGCCGTAGGGTAGTCGTGCTTTGCCCTTGTACCATAGTGACGCCGTGTTTATATACAAGTCCCCGGCAACAGACGCGGCGCAACAGATGCAGCGGTGGCGTGTCGGAAACTCTCTCACGGTTTCCGTTTTAGGAAGTAGCGGTGGGTCGTGGTGATTGAGGTCTTGGCCTGCTGGCTACCTACTCACAGCCTACCTGTCCTGAGAGGTCAATTATGACTCAACGATAATGAATCGGCGGAAATGAAGAAGAACAACAACAACCACAACACGTGAAATGAAGCTATGAAGTGAAGACTTGATTGTGCTCCGTTGAAACTGTCCTGATTATCGTGGCAACCACCGCCTTTACTCCATGCAGGTGCTCTTTCCCTCCTGCATACCTACCCAGCATGCGTATGAACGCCGAGAAGCCAAAATGCTACAACTTAAGGGTCTAACATGGCGCACCTGTGGATACAGCCAATGAAGATCCAGATCCCAATGATAAGATATAATATTAGAGAAGTGTTTTACACTACTCGCTTGACCTGTGAGGAACAGTTAGTAAGAACAAGGGCCAGAGGCGCGCTTGGGACTCTCGAAAATGGAGGACCTCACCTCAAAGAACCTCTTCAACCACCACACCTGGAAAATTCCCTCGCCACCCAAAACAAACAGCTGGAATATGCTCCACCACTTGACACGAGCGTTAGTGCTCTCAGCCGTGTTCCTGTGTGTCCTTTCTCGAACTACGATATAGCCCTGCTCGTCCTTGACCTGAGAAATGAGCTCCGTTAAAGTACGAACTGGCAATCCGTTAGCACAATGCCCAGAGGTAAATCTTGCTAATCCGCTTACCCTCCTTCTCCAACGGATCCTGGGGTGCCTCTGATTCAGGAACATATACGATGCCGTGTACATTGAACGAGACTTCCTTGGTGTTTGCACCCCAATGCTCGTTGTTGAAGCAGTATGTATATTTCCCATCTTCTTGTGCGACGAAGGAGTGGTCGCCCGAGGATACGCCACGTTCGTGGATTTGGTTGGAGCCAGAGGGAGCTTGAATCTGGACCTGTGTTAGCCGTGACGCGGGCACGGGTACCCAGGATCTCAATTGACGTACCCAGAAGTCAATCTCCAGGTTTCCGCTGCCTCCAAATTCCCGGTCACCGACCTGGAACGTGACCGTCATCTTGTCGTCCTTATGCAGCTGCTCGTGGAAGCATTCGCGCATGTACGCCTTCATTTGGATGTTGTGGGTGGCACCCAGTGAGAGCAGGGTGCTCACTGTGGCAAGGAGGCTGAAAGATGGAAGCAGCATCTCTTCGATTGGCGTGGTGCTCTTCTGGACTGGTTGTGAGGGATGGCTTTCTTTTCTTAACGTCTGCAAGGGTTTAGGAGGTTGTTGCCAGCTTTCGGCTCGGCACGGAAAAACTATACGCCCGCATTTCGTGCTTTCACCACATGTTGTCTGTGATCATCAACATCATCATCGCACTTGGCATGCGTCCCGCTATTGCGTGATATATTGTCATCCGTGTCCAGGAGTTTACCCATAATTGTTTCGCGCCACTGCCCATGACTACTATCGAACCCTGGGTCTTGACGATGGCTTTTCTGTGCATTCCTGATTTGAGAGAACCAGTAAAATTCGTGGTAAAGGACCTCTGGACATTGCCGGGTAACGTGTTGGAGACACATATTCCCGAAGTGGGAATTTCTTTGGAACTACCGTCCATTCGATGCGCTGTTTAAGAGCATGTCCTTGCCTTGTTATTCCATTCAGCTCGAACTTCAAGCAGTGAACGTAAATGCATGGGCTTCATTCATGCTCTTAGTCTGGCACTTGGGTTATGTATACGGCTGCCGTCTTACTCTTCTTTCTTCTCTTTCCATGTTGCAAAGATCTTACTTGAGTGTGAACGCTAATTGTCCTCTCTATTTGTTGTGAAACTGTTTAAGATGTGGGCTCCCACGGTTCTTTCCTCACCCAGGAGAGTATTCTAGTTAACCTTGTACATAGCCGCCAGAATGTGAAGGCGCGTAAACCCGCCGCTTCCCTTCGTTCGTCGCTGCCACAGGGGCCACCGACTTTTCATGTCGCCAAGACAATACCATCCAACCTCTTCGTCGTATAAACACACCGACAGAACTTCTTCATGTCGTAAACACACCGACAGTCTCTTGTCACGTAAACATTCCGGCAGAAAAAAACCCTTGACACTCTACCTTTCTGTACACTGTCATGTGAATTACTACGCAGCCTCATAGTTGCCCAGCTGCACCTCACTCAACTCCAATCTCATTGCGGCATCATCCTACCTATTCATCTGTCTTTGCCTTTAAGAACCACTTCTTCATCACGTCACTTCCAGCCGTAACATTGAGAACTGTCCACTATGACCAAGAACGCTGAGAACATCCCGCCGAAGTTTAGCAACCGGGCAACGACTAGGTATATCCTCGGCTTGCAGGACACTCCGTACGAGAAGCCAAAACCAAAGACTCCTGAGAAATCTCCTAGGCGTCCAGTCCGTCCGTCTCCGTACAAGGAACTCGTCAGTGCTACCATTGTCTCCGATCCTTACCGTACTACTGAACTTGTGACGATGCTGAACCCACCAATAGCTCCAACAGCCTGGCGCTGTGCTCGAATGGCTCGCGTCCGACGGCCGCAAGAATGCCTACACTAAGCCAGCCACCCCTCTAACGGTCAAAAATCTCGCCAAAGTCCCGTCTGTCGCTCTCTCCAAGAAGACTCCCTCCACGGTCGCCCAAGCTGCCGCCGCTGGAATTACTCCCGCTGTACATGCCGCCCCAGCCACCCAGGTAGCTGCTACATCTCCCCCAGCCGTAGCCGCCGGAACCATGGCCGTAGCTGAGCCGGCCGTCGATGAACCCTGGGGTATCGTTGCAAATGAACACGGTCCATCCGCTCCTCCTGCCGACGGTGAAGTCGCCGCTTCCGTTACCAATGCTAAAGCTAGCCCTAATGTCAATGGCGATGCTAAAGACAACGGGGATGCCAATCCCAATCCCAATCCCAATTGCAACGAAAATGGTAACGAATCTGACGACGCCTTCACCGCCGAGCAAGACGCCGAGCTCATGCGCTTGAAGAGCGAGAATGCAACTTGGAACCAGATTACTGAGGCGCTCGGAAAAGACCAGCATGCGTGTCGCGAGCGCTTCAAGACTATAAAGCCGGCAAATTGGAAGCCAAATGCCCGTGAAAAGGGCGGCCAAAAAGACAAGCGTCGTGGGAAGAAGGAAGAGGAGGCAAATGAGCAGGCGGGAGGCGAGAAAGGAAAGGAGGCGAAGAAGGACGAAGACGTCTGGGGTGGCTTCGGTGTCGGGTTCGGAGGCGGTGATGGCGATGGCGATGGTGTTAAAAGGGGTAGTGAAGCTGGTGTAGGTGGCGGTGGGAATGGTGGTGAAGGCGGTGATGGGAATGGTGGTGATGGGAATGGTGGTGAAGGTGGTGGAGGAGGGGGAGGGGGAGGAAATCAGCCTGGTGTGGAGTGCTTTATAATGTTGCACCCAGATGAGGATTTCTCAGAGCGGGAGTTGAGATTGATTGGGCAGATCATGGATCATGATGCCCGCCGGCTTTGGCAGAGGGTCGCGGACCGGTTTTTTGACAAGACTGGTCGGCGCACCGACCCGGCTGTCATAATGGAGAAGATCACTGGCGGCAGGTAGTTGCTAACAGTGGGGGTACTCCGGGGAATTTGGGGTGCGTGTAATAATAGGGGTGTAAGGAAAATTACTTGCTAATATCCTGGAGATAGTAGAATGAATTCTTGTAAACTACAATCATTGTAGCATCTCTCTCTTTCTATCTACCTTTAGTAATACATTCAGAATCTTCAAGCCACAATTTTGCACTACTAAGTATTCCACGATCACCTTACTAGCCCTCCTACCCGCCTACTCCAACAACCCTAGTAGTCCCTCCCAAGGTCGCAAAGTTACGCTCTCACTGATCTCCTTTTTCTCTAGCCCAGACTCATCATAATTTCCAGCAACCCACTTCTTAACTTTAAACCTTCCTATCCCCTTCCAGCTCACATTCTCCCTGGAAAAGTTCAACACTGTCACAAATGCCTCATCTGCACCCCACCGCTTATACGCTACTACCTGAGCATGATCTGGATCTAGCAACTCAAAGTCACCATATACAAAGACGTTTTTATTATTCTTGCGGTTTACTAATGCGCGTTTCCAGAACGCGTGGACAGATAGCGTACCGGGTGTAGGACTGGGATTTCCGAGCTGGGCCGCAGCGTTAATCGTTTTATAGTCGTCGTTGACCCGCATCCAGGAAGTGGAAGACGGCAATGTGAAGCCAGCATGGGGAGATGCATCCCATTGGACGGGAGTGCGTGCATTATCGCGGGCTTTCTTCTGCAGGATTTTGCGGGCTAGTGCTAGCTTTTCTTCGTTGCCGGGGTACATTTCGTTACATCTTACTCAAAGTTAGCCCACTTGAAAATTCACTTGTGACGGGGGGAGGAATGTGGCTCCTTACTTCTTCCAAAAATTGACAGATTCAATGTCTTTGTACTCCTCCGGCATCCACTCCGCTGGCACATTCCTCATCCCAATCTCCTCACCCTGGTACACATACAACGTCCCCGACAACGTCGTTTGCATCAAACAAAGCAACTTTGCGCCATACTCTCGCCACTCGTCACTATCATCTGTATACCTCGACACACTCCTCGGCTGGTCATGATTCTCACAGAAAACAGCATTCCAGCCATCACGTTCAATCATCAGTCTCTGCAGCCTGTTCACAATTTTCCCAATATCTCGCGCATCCTAAGGATGTAGCGTGAATTTGAAATCCCCGGGGATATTGTCGATGTCCACGAGATCGAAGGCGAAGATCATGTTGAGGGAGTTGGAGGTCGCGCCTACGACACGCAGGATTTCATCGTCGTCGCGGACGAACGGCATTTCTCCGACAGTGAGAGTGTCATACTTAGCTAGCACTTCGCGGTTGATTTCTCGGAGGTATTCGTGTAGCCGCGGGCCGTTGGCGTAGAATTTATCACCGGGTTGGTAGGTGTGCGTTGGGACAGAGACCGGAGCGTCGGGGAATGATTGTACTTTGGATATCAGATTGATGACGTCCATACGGAAGCCTGAGGCGCCGCGGTCGAGCCAGAAGCGGAGGATGTTGTGGACGGCAGTGCGGACGGAAGGGTTCTCCCAGTTGAGATCGGGTTGCTCGGAAGTGAAGAGCGAGAGGTAGTATTCTTGGGTGGTTGAGTCCCAGGTCCAGGCGGAGTTGGCCTCGCCGAGGATCATGGCCCAGTTGTTGGGTGGGATGCGGTTGCCGGCGGAGTCGTATTTTGGGGGCTTCCAGATATACCAGTCACGTTTCGGGGAGGATTTGGAGGAGCGGGAGGATAGGAACCAGGAGTGCTATGAGTGCTGGTCTTAGCAGGGCCGTGAAAGGGAGAGTATTCTGAATGTAGATAGGAAAACGCTACTATGAGGAGAGGGAAATGTTGTGGACTCGCTGGTGAGATACATAAAATTGAAGAGAACAATACCTGATCAGATGTATGGTTGACGACAAGATCCATCAACAGCTTCATCCCTCTCTTCTTGATCTCTTGGATGAGATTATCAACATCCGCGAGGGTTCCATAAATGGGATCAATGTCTTCGTAGTCCGCAATGTCATAGCCCATGTCGGCTTGAGGGCTCTTATATACTACAGAAGCATCAGCCTGAAGTGAGTGGGTTCGAGGAGGCAGCTAATTGCATACTTGGAGAGACCCATATGACATCAACACCTAAGTCCTTAAGATAATCAAGCTTCTTCGTGATACCTGGGACGTCTCCCCACCCATCTCCATTGGTGTCTAAGAACGAAGCCGGGTATATCTGTATCCAGTTCAGCCCTAATTGCTTTTTTTTAGGCAAGCTCAAGCCTTACCTGGTACACAACAGCCTCCTTCCACCACCGATGCTTATCAATACCAACGTAAAGGCCCGGGGTTTTCGCTTTCGTGATTGTGGGCATTTTGGTAATAGAAACTCCACAAGGCATCTTAAAAGTCGCTGAAAGAGATTGGTTAAGTTCCGAAGGGACTGTGGATAATCGATATGTACGTCATGTTTTTGTGGAGCCTTTCCAAAAGGCCGTATGCACGATGCAGCTTAGCCTAGCCACTTCCGAACAAGGGCCGCGCCATTGTCTGGCCACCATCGCTTGGGTGGTGGCTGCAATTTTGTTTCGAAGACATCTTGTGTGGCTGACTGTTGGCTTCAGTCCACGGGTGACACCAATAAGGTTCTGTCTTAAGGCTCCTTGAGCTAGCTGCCTGCCAAGCAGGTGCCTGCGGACACTCGTCAGAGGTCACGCTCGCACATCTTGCACAAACCTGGAACCCATCCCTGGAAACAAATAGTAGGACGATACTTTGCAAACTTCCGGGGAATTGCTCCTTCAGATAAAGTTCCCCCCTTTCCATAAAACTTCTAAGTTAATGCGCGCACTCTTCGATCCAAGCTCTCCGGCAATCCTCCCGAATTATGACGTACAACTTCGAGGCTGAACGACCTCTCATCGAGCGCAGCTCATCGACGTCGTATAATAGCCCGCTACCTGGTTCGAAGAGGAAAAGAGCATGGGCCTTTTTCCGATTCCTCCATTTCTTCGGTGGTGGCATTTACGCGCCGGGCGCGTCCGTGCATGATCCAATTGAGATTTTGCTTAATGAAGAGGACCAAGAGGAGCAGGACAGGCTTACTCAAATATGGAGAGATAATAGGCTGAGTGAATTGAGCTTCGTTGGCATAGTGGTAAGTTCTTCTTTATCATGCCCAAGGGCTCTGGGGGCGATGACTAGAGTTCTATTCTTGGAAAGTTTCCACGTCTCCACGTGATTGACTTGCTGCGGACAGCCTTCCAAAAGGGGTAAATTTTCGCCTGTGCATTGAGAGATGGCCTTGAATGCGAATAATGACGAAATATCTAGTCAGCGCTTCTCGCAGGAGTTTTGACTTCTACAGGGTCTTGGCCAAACATCCTCCCAAACGGCATGGAATCACCATGGAGAATTCGTGCATCTTTCTACTGTGGAATTGTCCTATCCTTATTCTCTATTCTCACGGCCGCAGATCAAACAATTCGTTTACACCGGCTATCCTCCCACCGAGACGGCTGGAAAAACATCCGGAATCTCCTAGCAAAGGAAAATAGCAACCGCAGATTCTCGAATCGCACACGGCGCCGATTACCAAGCCCGCTTCATATATGGACCTGGCAGATGCCGGTAATGTTCCTTACGACTGCAGCGTTTTGTATGATTGTGGGCATGTTTTTGCATGTTTGGAGTGCAACGACGCGGTTGGATAACGAAGATTGGTGGAATGAGAATTCGAAAGTACATAACCCGTCCTAGAAACACTAGGAAGCTTTGATCTAACGGATGACACTAGGTTGCTGTGACGTTCAGCATTGTTGCTGTCTTGTCGATTTTCTTCTTTTTCTTTGGTCAGGTAATGCTTACTACTCCTGATACCGATCGAGATTAGTAATGCACACCTAAGTTTATGGGCCTTGCCTTCGATAGAAGTCTCTTTCAGTGTGATCTACTTATATTAATAGCCATTTTCGGGAGCACCGTGGTAATTTTCCTAAGAAGCACCACAAGTACATCGCTTTGGGCAGGAAAGCAATTCAGATATCGCGGTTTAGTTATTAACCCAAACAGAAATTACGATGTAATGGCTCACTTCGAGTAAAAAGTGAGATTTATAATGAGCTGATGTATCTGGGGGATCCATGTACCGATTCTCCCTCTAGTTTGGTGAATATGTGTTCGCGTAAGTAGTACTAATCCTGTCCGTTCTGTTGAGCACCTAGAGGCGTCTTTCGGACCTTGAAATCGAGAGTGAAGGATATGTATACCAGCCGCCTAGATTTGTCGAGAAGGAGCCCAGTGTCGCAAAGAGGGTCTTCGGTCTCCCACTCAACTAACAATTCCTCGAAGTTGAGAAGACCATTGGTTCGTCGCGATTGTCAGGTCCGAGGCATTCGAACTTACCACAATTGCACCCCTACAATCAGGATAACAGCATTACGAATTTACCACTCACTGCTTGCAGACTCGGCTCGTACACTCGACCTCGAAACCCGGACGCTGAAGTAGATTAGTATGCTGACCGTGTGGAAGAAAAGATGACGGACAGTTCACTTGCTCGCGATCTATGCATCTTTCTAAGGCATAAAATCATATCCTACAAGTTGATTAGTAGTAATCTTCGGAGGCTCGATAGACATCGAGGTCGCAAGCGTGGCCAGAGAGGGAACCTGAAGGAGAACGGTGAACTTCATAGTGGTTGGTTGGTAGTGGGACGAGAAGGAAAGTAGCGGAGGCGGAAACGGGCGGGGAAGAGGAAGGGATTAAGCCTTTATATATGGAGAGGGGAGTGGCAGCGTCGAAGACACTATGATGATGAAACCTTGGAAGTATACTAGGCGCATGGGCCAAAACCTACGTTTCCGATATCGATATCGATATCCAGTTGCTGTAACTTCCCGAGGAAAGTGACTTCTCGCCGTGTATTTTCTTTAAGGATTAAGCCTAGACACACTGCACTGCCGTGTACTGTCCTCTAGGCCTGAACGCTTCACATCCTTTGCTCAGCGCATATCATAGGAAGCCCCCTTTAAACAGTAGCTCTAGTTTTAGTACTTAATTTAGAGATTTTGAATGAGACCTCAATTAATAGTATAAATTACATGCTCACCTCGAACAGGGATAGTCAAGTTTAATATGAACCGTTACTCCTCCCCTTCACCCAGAGGCACTGCTTCTGAACGCGACTCCTGGAAATTTATGCGAGAATTTTTGATATTCTCAAACTGTTCCTGAAATCTGTGGAAGTCGAGTGGATGCAAGGGTTTGTCCTGAAATGGTGTGAAATTGGCGCCATCCCCTGAATGTGTTAGAGTACTTCGCACCCCCCTTAACCTGTTATCTACCAAGTGAGTGCTCCACGACATGGTGTATGAAAATCATTAGAATGGGTCTAGAGCCCGTACGAACGCTCGCCGCTTTTGAGAAGTGCACTACCAGTATGACCACCTCCAAAGAACCGCGCTCTCTCTAACCTCGGTCGATTTGTTCCACCCACCAAGACTTCAAAGGCGGCATGAGTTGAAATATTTGGAAGCCAAAAGCGATGAAGAGTTTGTACACCAAAAGGCAAATGGTACGGCTTTAAGATGAAATAGATTCGGAGCCGAACAGATACGGCGTCTTTTCGACTAGCAAGTCGGAGTGGGGTGGTGATGAGGGCGAGACCGAACCTAAACTTGCGGAAAGGGCAGTTTATTTGCAAGCCCTGTCACCTGCGTACGGTAACCGTGTTCATCGTTCGGGAGGCCGTCGCGTGTTCATATGAACAGGGTATGTTTTCACCAATGCCCACCCTTTTCAGTTCCATTCTAAATTATACCAAGACGAACCTGGGACCCAATAGTTGGTAACCAAGACCGATGACCGCATAATTTTCTCAAAATTCCCTGTGTGATCCGGGTTCTTTCAACATCGGTCCGATTTCTGTTCAAGACATTATCAACGCGAACTTAGGAAAGGTGTTGAGGCTGGGGGTCCTAGAATGGAGGGCCCATTCCATCGTAGACAGTATTGAATGAGAGTAGATTTAAATTACGAACTGCTCGTAGGAGCGATTGTATAGGTTAAGGGCCAGAGATCAATCGGTGATGCTCTGGGGCCCAGTTCATACATTCGCTTTCCTACATGCGGCGGCCATTAATGTGCAAGGATTGCTCAATACATCCCTCGATGGATGGCTGTGTATGCTATACCACATTCAAGAGTGCCCGGAGAGGGAGTTCTACAACTACCTGAAAATCTGCATTGAGAGCCCTCTGTACCTGCTTGTGGGGACTCCGGACAACTGTGCGTGGGGAGCCAACTTTCAAGGCGTCGACAATCTATGCCTTTCTGCTCGTGGCGAGTAGGGGAGATTTATAGGGAGTTAAGATATTGAAATTAAGAGAATTTGTAACATTGGGTTTCATCTCGATTGGAATGGAAGATGTTCTGGACGAGGATTGTCATGAAGGGAAAAAGATTGGCATCTGTTGGAGAAGGAGGGGTCACCCACAGGTCGATACTAATGATGAGTTCGTCGAAGGTATACTGGGTTTACAAGTCAGTAAGCCTGGGAATACCGTCCGATTCCTAATAGCCTAGCTGGCTGCCTCTATACTTAGTGCTACTAGTAGGCGAAGCCCTGGGCGGACTGCTCAATTAGAGACCTCATTGCAAAGGTTGCCACAGGCAACCAGTGCAGAATACAGGTTTGTATTAAAATTAAGGAAGTAGTAAGAAGAAATCTCAAATAGCATCGAAAGAAAGGATTTACGCTGTAGGTAAGGTGTATCCTGTTATGGTTAGCTTGAGAATCGCTTGAGCCCGGACAATGTCTGGCGATATCCTTTCACTCCCTCCTGTGTCTCTGTATCTTAACAGAAGAACATAAGCCCACCACCTCGCTCTAGCTAAGATTCTGTCCCCCTTCACTCTACAGCTCTCCTACCCCTCACTCACCTAACCTGTCTTCACTCCTCCTCAGGAAGACTTCTTTAAAACACATGTCGCAATGGAATTACTCGCTTGTCGTAATTAATGATGGGGAAGCGGCTATCTAGTGGCTCACCAGAACCAGCAAAAAAGCGGCGACGAGAGGAGCCTGACGCCATGTCCAGCGTCCACAGATTCAAAATCGGCGAAAAGGCGAACGAAGAAGTAGCCCCTGCAACGCATAAGCCCATGAGCTCAAAGCTTGAATTCTGCCTCACCCAATATGATATCCTCCAGCGGATCGCTCGTCATTCAACTTCGATTGATCTGTTTCGCATAGCCTGGGCGTCAAAGACTGCTTGGAGATCGATTCGTAAGACAGATGAACGCTGGCAGAATCTCACTGACCGGAACCGCTGCTGCGGCTTCGGGGTACGTTATCGGAAACAGGATATCTACTGCGAGGTCTCCATCGGTAATCTCGTGTATGATCCTTCTATCGCTGCTGTTTGTGGCGGGGATCCAAATGAGAGCATGGATTCAAAGCTTTGTGTATCTTGCAAGAGTATGGTATGCGACAATTTCTGAATCTATTGCCTCTACCGCGCCGACTTTTACGATCACCCATCTCGGCTGCACGCATATTGTGCTGTAAATGTATTCCTTGATCTCGACGATACGGTATCCATAGATCCGCGGCCGACTTATATATATGGTTCTGCACCTGATCTGCATGATAAAGGAGCTGTGTGCAAGGCAGTGGACGACATTCGCGATTTCGAAGTCAGTGGTGATCAACCGGACACGGAGGACATAATATCGACCGATTTGGGAATAGATTCCCTCAGACGAGTCTATCTACGCGCATGGCTACTGGAAGCCAATCTTCGTCAGCGCTACATGTGCGTAGAGTGCTTTCACAACAATGGACCGGGAATGAAAGAAGCCGCCATCACCACTAGGAATGGGAAAGAACCAGGAAAGTTCTATTGTCACTGCACATTTAAGAAACACTATCTCGACCGATGGTTGTGTCATCGATGCTATCCATTGACAATGAGAAGGACGAAAAGTACATGGATAAATATTTCTCGGTGTTCTTTCCTAATCATTTTTCTTTGCGTTACGTTTAATGTTTTCTTTCTATTTAGTAGCTTTCCTCGCGCTATTACCTAGTTCGTAAAGCTTTTATCGAACTTTCTATTCTTTTATGTTTTTCCTCTCCAATTTTCATCTGAACATAGTATATCATTCCAAAAGTCTTGATTTTACCTGCTCTGTACCCCCATCCTAATGTGGTTGAAGCCTGAAGCCCTTCTCCCTCTACTGTTGTGGTTTTCTGACAAATCACACATAATTGAAGCGGGACTTTCAAAAACCCAAAGAAACTAGCTGCAAATATTAACCTAGTACTATCGATATCCTTCAAAAACTCAAAGCCATGTACAACTCAAATCTCACACCACGCAACTCAAGCAAATGCTTGCCATTCAGGGTGTCGTTCCAGAACATCTCACGTGACTAGGTAATACGAGGTCGTCTAATATGGAAGAAAGACGACGAACAGGTTTATCGACAAGCCGCCTGATCTCCATCGTCATTCCAGGAACCCGATATTGCATTCCTGCACTTAATGATGTCATAGCTATCTGTATATATTGCATTTAATGTGGAGATGCGATTTGCGAAGCCGACAGTGGCTATTAACCAAAGCTTGTATCAACGGCAGAAAATTGTTGTTGTGAATACGAGCATCTACATACTGAATTATTCGCGTGGAGGCTCAATGATTGGACGTTTAGGTAGAATAGATCCGCCGGTTGGGAATTTGAGCGATGTTTAGAGATTGGCTACGGTACTTAGTGTGGAAGGAGGAGAGAATGAATGCTATCGATGCAGAGTTCGATACGAGAAATCCTGGATATATAAACTAGAAGTTCATGGCTGAGAAGATCAAGACCTCAATCGCATCCACCTGAAATCACGGCCAACGTTCTCAGTTCTGCCTAATTCTAAACTCATATCCTCATACTCATCACACGAAAGCTCTTCAAACCAACCGTCTCTTTCTTGAGCAACTTCCATTACCAAGGCGATCAGGTCCCTCTCGCATCCCTCGCAGGTAATCTAAGGACATTAGAATCCCTTGCTGCATCCTATCGAACGTCGTCTCTTCAGCGCGCGCTTTGCTGTTCTTCCACGCAGCCACATCCACAATTATGAAGCTCCTCCTCATCACCGCTATCCTACCATTCGTGTTAGGCGGTGCCATCCCAGCGGACCCTTATCCAGCGCCATGCGGCCGGTCCACACCATCAGGCCGCTGCTATACGAAGGATTCTTGCTACAAGTTGGGTGGGTTTTACGTCCAGCGCGACTGCACGTTCTACAATGTCCAGGATATTGGTTGCTGTTATGATATACCGGAGAAGGAGTAGGGAGATGTGAAGATTGGAGCGGTCTCTGAACTGAGGTAGTTAAACTTGTGGCGACAATAATTTGAGTGCGGGTTGTGGTTGCAAGGAAGGACGTGAGTCAGTTTGGGGGCCCGCAAGTTTGGGGCGCGAACTTTTTAGCTCTTGCTATTAAGCCTCCTATTTTGTAGTAAAGTCCATAAATACGATGACTAGACCACGGAGTTCCGTATTACCATCCTCCAGTTGAACTCTAATGTTTTCGGACCACAGGGCTGAGGACATCGAGCAGCTCGCACGCAATGTTCTCTCGAAGCTGCCAGATGGCTTTTACCATCTCGAAAGAAGTTACACGCTGTGGGAGCAACTCGTCCTGTCGTCGGTGAAGTATCGAATGACATTGCATGGCACCACGTCCGAAGTGCAGGGGTGGAGTGTGAAGCCGAGGTCCTTGCCGGACATGACTAAGCGAGTTAATCTGAACCACACCGAGAAACTCTCCGACGAAAAAAAGACAGAGTCATCGTCGCTCCGCCCCTCGAATCGTCACGAACGTCGAGACATCGTCTTTGAGGAGCATAAAAAAATCGCACTAGTGCATTCCCAGCTGCGCAGCCGTTCGAGCTGCCGTCTCACCGATCTTCCTCGGATCACGAGGCTGTCTCCTCCGAGTCTACCCGAAGATTCACGGCGCATTGGGGTTTCCCCAACATGGATCCAGATCTCAGCTTCGCACAAAGTGCTCTTAGTCAGGCGGCTTAGATTCGTGAGCGCCACTTGGTAACATCCTCAGCCGGGTGAGTGGTAAAAAATCTCTTTCCATGTGTGCATACTCCCACCCATTACCATCACTCGGATTCCATCGCTTTCAGTTCCAGCAGTGTCAGCATACACGATAGATGTACTTCTAGAAGTAAAACAAAACCTTCTATTTTGTCGCTCTTTGAAGTAGCCCATTTTGAACAGCTCTGAGATGCATCCAATCTCCTACCTTTAAATCCCTCATTTTGGCTCAGGTCGTTCGAGGGTAGGAATAGAAGATCGTCACTCAGTGCTATCTATTCACCGCTATCTTCTTTACTGTCCCCAGACCCCACGAAAACATGATACCATGTTTTGCAAATTAGCGCGCTAGCATCACTCGAATACACTGAGCCTGAGTGAAGGACTCCAATGGTTAATCTGCATTCGAGCGTTTCCTTTCTGGGTTGGTTAGGCTTGGTTATCACTCAGGTCCACCATCACTACAATTCCATCGTCTCCGGCAACAGCATCACTCTAGTTGACATTTGCAAAGAGTCCTTACCTATATACACAATCGTCTACACAACCGTCAGGGTCAGACTTCCATATTGTCTAGGCTGCCCTTTGTTCCCTCCTGCCTCATTGGACTTGACCCCGCTAGAGGGGCTCGAGGACTAAAAAAAAGTGGGTGGTGGATATCAAATCGACACAATGAAGCGAAGGAGAAGCCTTTGCGGGGACTCAGATGGCTCTCAACCTGAGTTATCCCCGGAAAGGAAACTGGCCATGTACCCAGCAAGTCCTATCAACACAAATTCCGAGACAGCCGGCAACCAACCAAACGAAACTCCTCAGCTCCTTCATCTCCTAACACAATACAGTACCCTCGAATGCTTAGCTGCTCACTTGTTTGCTAAGGATCTCTTATCATTGGCGTCCACGTCACGAGCCGCTCACCAAGCAATGTTACGCAGTCGCGAAAGCACATTTAACCTCTTGAAGAAGGCATCGTGCGATGGCTCGGGTGTTCGAATTCGCCGAACCTTTCACCAAAAGTCAAGGTTCTTTCATGACTTTGACTGTCTGGAGAACACTAGGTGTGGTACGGACGAGAAGAATTGGCCCGTCGCGTCTCATCCATGCATCTCATGTGGCGTTAAAACTTGTCAGGAGGTAATATCTAGACTATGCCTAAATTTATAAAATGATTAGCTGAGCTTGGCATAGTGTCGAACGCATTGCGTCTACCAGAACTGCTACCAACCTGCAGATGAAGAGGATGAATTACCAAATTACAGTGGCCATGTTCTTCTCAGCGAGCACGAGATGTCGATCCTCAGCCCTGAACACCTTGGCGAAACAGGGTCTTGGACGTCCTCCACCAGTTTGCCACATCATGACGAGGGGTTTTTGGATTCGCCCTTAGACTCTGGGGCTTTCTCAGGCATTGAACTAATCGACGACATCATCGACACGAATTTGGGAAAAGGAGAGTTAAAAGGCACCGATTCTTCAGACTCACCACATCCCTCCGCCGTTATTCAGGCTTTCTGGGAACTTTCTGAACGACGAAAGCGAATATTGTGCAAAGAATGCTTCGAGCACCACCTCCCAGATGAATACGTTCCCCCCAAGCCGTGCTGTTGCACATTCCGATCTCGTTTCCTCGATCGTTGGTTGTGTTTGAAGTGCTACCAGCGCGAGGAACGATTTATCAAGACGTTTCCGCATGGTCTCAAAGTATACCATTCCGCTGATTATGCGTCCGTATACCTAAAGAAATGCACGTGTGGCGGAAATATAGACGGAGAACCCCGCGTTCTATGCCTCTGGTGCTGGGGGGAAGTGGGGGCAAATATCGTAGAGCGCCAGGATGGGGCAACTAAGGCTTGAATCTATCGATGACTCTAACATGATAACTGACGACGAACACGATGGATTATGGATACTATATATGGATATCCACGCCTCCTGAGAGCAATGAATTCAGATCCGGCGTACTTAGGCGTGGATTTTGGGACTGGTAGAAGCAAGTTCTCTCCCCTTCTGTACCTTACAATGTAGAATAGCGCGTTCATTTTTTTTTCCCTTCCCGACTCAGATTTTCGTCTAGTCCTTGTCCTTTTTTGAGCCTCTAAGTTCTCTTGAGGCAAGTAGTCATGCAACAAAAAATGTACAATGTAACCTTAGACCTCAATTTTCTTGCGTATTGTGAGTGCAAAGGGCTCCTGAAGCCTCATCTATTCGTCCAATATTGCCCCATACGACTGGCCTTGTCAACGAAAGAGCAGGAGAATGGGTCTCCGAATTTAGGAACTCGTATTTCATCCACCATTTCATTTCTTCTACTATGGATCTTGGATCTCAAACGCTAACCATGGCCCTCCTCGATTTGGATAGTTCGATGTCGCTGGATGGCCCTCTAATAGTGGAGGCAACCTAGCGTGGCGAGGCTCGCAATCCTACACACGTGGAAATCGCGCTTTAAGGGAAGGAGCTGGGCGAAAATAAGAATGTCTACGTTCTGATGCCGGAAGCTGATGCCGATGGCTGAACCGAGGGCGCTGCCTCTTGGCTATCACCTAATATGGCATATTAGAGAAGATTGTTCTCAATTCCACGTCCAAAGACATAGTTCACCTCGGTCAGACCTGCAAGGCGCTAATGCAAATATTTTGCATAAGGGCAGGCAGGACGCACTGTCGAAGGCTGAATGCCATGGGGTTGGAATTCGCTTTCGTTCAATCCAGCTTACGGCAAGTACTCGCCTCGCCAGATCTTCGTTGATTAGGGTGAAACGGATTGAGGTTGGGTTGAGTTACCCTTGTCTTCTTTGGCAGCCTCACCCCAGCGACGTCTTCAGTGCCTTTGTCTTCCTAGGGTTCTCTGCCTCTTAGTGATAATGAACTGCCCTAGCGTCGGTACAATTTCTTCAACTCTGCTAGCCCTGTCTCCGTCTGCTTCTCTTTTTCCTCTTTGCCTCTACGCAAATCCTCTCCCTTTCACCAAGAGGAAACGACCGTAAACTCTCCCAATGATCGTACAACCTGATTACACCTATAAGCCTCTCCAAAGGCCTCACTGGAGAATAAATTACCGTGAAGCCGCATCTTGCACCCTCCTCCACGGGGAGTTATTAGGGGAAGCACATATATCGACCCGCAAACCGTGTCATCAGTGTACAATCATAAGTCGTGCGCTTCTTCCCTTTCTCTATTTACAGCTCGGAGCAATGTGCCTGCATAAATTAAGAGCGCCTTGCAGCCTTATAGCTAATTATTACTTCTTAATAGTGCTGTAGAGTTCTCTAGATTTAAAAGAGACACTTAAGGGTTACAAAAGTAATGCAAGCTTGATTATAATATTCTAGCGCAGAAGGCTAGTTTTCACTTAACAGGAGACTCTTTGCAAATTATGCAGTTGCACTTTAACGCAAGCGTAACTTTTTAGTAAGCAGCATAATAGCACTCAAGAAATAGTCTTAGAGTCTAACATAAGTTAAGTATAGTTAAATTTAGGACGTAGGGATAAGTTTCTATCGCTTTAAAGTAAAATTACCTATGATTTGTTCCGTCACAGCAGTTGTCCCGTTATGCGTGGGTGCACGTTAATTGTTTCCTTTGAAAACGTGTTGATCGGCGAGTGCGGAAAAGGGCATCGACTTCCCCGATAATTGTGCTGTGATGTGCGCATCTAGTCTGAGATCTTCCGCTCCGTAAAGATCCATGACCTTGCGCTCATGGACCGCCCTGAAAGAAGATCCCTTGTTCGGAGTACTAGGTTCTGCTGCGAAGCCTTGTTTGTGGTGAGCCTGCCGCACTTTCAGTGCTTAAAGGAGGTATTCGTAGGAACCATTCGAACCCTACTTCTCAACACCGTGCACGGGAAACATCATGAGCACTATACACACGCATATAGGAATCGCAGTACAGATTGTTTGAACCAACACAACCGATACAGTGCAGCGAGCTAACGGTGAGATTTAATGAAAGAAAAGATGTCCCAGTAGTTGGCATGTCAAGCCCAAAGTCGACGCCAAGTCGCTGCCTAATGAGAGGTGTTTAAAAACAAGAAAATAATCGAAATAAACATCACCCTTGGAGTTACTTCTGCTGTACCAGCACGGAATTGCTGTCAATATTCCGAAGGGAAATCCACATACTATTCATGACCCAGTGGATAAATGAGGTTGAAGACTGAGTCAGTATCTTGTCGAATGTAGAAACCCCGCCCGTGCCAAGTACCGAGGTAATTTCCCGTTCTGCTTAACATCCCACCCACGGCTCGCTATTCGGCCATCATGCATCTGTCAAATCCACCTCGAAGAAAACTGAAATTGCTTTCTTCTTCTTTCTACATCCCTTCTATGACATAATGACACCTCGGCCCTACTTTGATGAGCATGGTCGCGTTCTTCCCTTTGACAAGGTCTTGCAGCTAGAAAGAATCGATGATTGTACATTCCGATCTATAGTAAAGGCATACTCGCCCACGGGAGGAGAAAACGGGACTTACGGCGGCCATGTTTACGCGCAAGCAGCATGGGCAGCAGCGCAGACCGTCGATGAGGGTTTCTTGATTCATGTAAGCTCCACCTAGCCATGGTCATAACGATCTATGAACCTGGTTAATTGATACTATAGAACATCACTGGCTGGTTTATACTAGGCGGCAGACCAAACGAGCATTTCGTCTACACCGTCCACAACGTAAGGGATGGCTACAACTACTGCACGCGTTCCGTAACAGTCATTCAAGCTGCAGAAAAAGGCACTATGTTCACATGCACATGCTCCTTCAAACGCGAGGAAGGGTCACCGTTCGAGTACCAAGATAAAGTTAACTTAAAAGAGAGGTTTCGTGACGTGGTTGAAGGCAAGGAAGGCGAACCAATAGAGCATCCTGCTGCACCAAGTCAGGACTCTGAATGGTTTCGTGAGACATTTCTGAGAGAACATCCGGACCATTTCAATCCGATACCAGGCCTGCATCTTCGTAAAGTAGATATGAGAAAGTATAACTATACGCGTACAACGATTGATCGGAGACAACTCACATTCTATTCCCTTCGAGGTTCTTTGCCGTTACCGACCGCTCCGTACCCGCTAGAATCTAGCTCGAAGTCAGCAGCTTCCCCAACAAGAGAAGCAAATCTTCACGCATGCGCACATCTGTATGCCTCAGACCGAAATTCCCTCTTTATTATTCCTAATCACCTGTCTCTCGGCAAAGAATACACTCGAATGGCTTCCCTTTCACACACCGTGATTTTCCACGTGGGAATTAAAGACCTCGTTCTCCCGCCGGAGCCTCATATCAACCATCCAAACGCTGACCCGACACTATTCGATGAAGACTCACTCTCCGTATGCAATCTAGAAGGCCACTCGGATGGAGATAAGGACGGACGGAAGTGGTTTGTGCAAGAGTCGTGGGTGACAAGAGCAGGAGGCGGAAGGGGACTGCATATGAGTCGCCTTTGGGATTACGAAAGAGGAATACACATTGCCAGCACAATACAAGACGGTCTGATTAGATTTAAACCTGGGACGAAATTATAGATGGAAGACTCACTCAAGGACCAACAAAAGTATGATACATAAATGAGCAACAAGACTTACCATTTTAATGGCTTCTCACTTCTTTCAATAGGCCTGGAAGCCGACAAATCTATTTGTATTATATCTCTCAAGGAATGTATCGAGATGCACTCTTCGGAACCTTGCGATTGGTACTTTGAGCCTTCCCGTGACGCTGCATATCTCCAAGCATGAGGCCAAACGAAATTTGCGGTAATTGACTCTCATGTTCCAGCTATGCATGAGCAGAAGATCAGTCTTGTATCCTCCGAAACTCCTAACCAACGAATACTCGCTATCTGCTCCGTTATCCCCAGCTATCATTCTAATGTGCAAAATGGGGCGACCGAGGTGCGCCGTTCCTCATGAACGTAATCAGATCTTCAGGGTTTTGTATTCGAATGAGTAGCATACATTTTAACACAGCCTTATGTTGAAAGTATGCTACAAGACCAACAAGAAAACGAGGGAGACGAAGCACAGAGCTCCATAACGCACGCTTCCACTTCCAAACGATATCCCAACCTCACGTTCTTTCCTCCCCACAGAGGCAACAGGGCGGAAAGTTGGAGCCCCAGTTGCCTTCCCCGCAGCTTCCGACATGGATGATAAGGAGCTGACGATGCTCTCGGAAATGCTGGCCTCCGCTGCTCCAACACTCTTGAAATAGCTCTGAGCTGCCGGCGGAAGCTTGTCGAACCACGCTGGTGTCGTTGTTGCCACAATCAATGCAGATGGATCCCCAGCAATAGACGAGAGGACGCGAGGATCGACTCCAGTGGCTAAGAGGTTTAGCACAGAAGTGTGCTGGGGTTGCGCTGTGAGGTGAGTTATGTATGTGGCTATCCCGCTGGAGACTGCCGAAGCCTTTCGAAGGGTGAGCGGACTCATCCTCAAGCTTTCAAGGAGACCTACATATGGACCCGTTACGTCTCTTAGCTCAAGTGGTCCATTTGCTACTAGCGTAGATGTCATCCTGATATCTTTAAGCAGAACCGTTGCGAAGTCCTCCGAGGTTGAGGATACTTCGAAAATGTTTGTGCGCAAGCGGGCGACTTACCAACGCTCTTAAAAGAGCCCTAGCTTAGATAAATTCGTGGGCGAGGATTACGCCCTTATGGTGTGAAATTCTACCTCGCAAGATACATCCGCTGAAGGATATATGTTCCTAATTGAGGTGCCGTGCCTTGGATGTGGCGTTTCGCCTAGCGAAAATGGGTCACCGTGGTTGGGTGCTTTTTGAGGATTGTGTATGCTGCAGCAACATCACAAACCGATTGCTCCGGCTGCAGCGTCGGAAACTTAACGAAGGGCTTAAGTTCAACCTTAGGGTCAGCGCCCTCAAAGAATAAAGTTTCAGGGATTCAGATTCGACATCTTTACAAAACCGACTCTTTTTTTTTAGCATGCCATATTAAATTAATCATCACTGACACCTTGGCCCTCAGCTAGAGTGGTCAGTTTCTCTAGGCGTGCACCTAGACCAAAGCTGCCATGCTTTAAGTCTATTCGCGTTCCACTCAGCACTCTTTCGATTACGACAATCTGATGCGGTTCAACTGAGATCCTCAGGATTGTAATGGACCCTAAGCGATGTCCTACCATCGTTGCGGTAGTATTCTTACTGTCCTTTTCTGCAACCGCCAGAGACCTCCGCCAAGCTCAACCGCAAAACAACCATACTGAGATTCCCCGAAGATCCTTAGTAGGTTGCAAAAACACGGCCGCTGAGCTATACCCTCTCGTTGGACACTCCAGGTCCAACAGCTCCCAGAACAACTGGATGGATGGCGCAGAGCCTCCTATTTGCATGGAAGAGAAGGCAGAAGAAGCATGCAAAGCCTTTTCCACTCGCTGGTTTGATTCCGTGCTGGATACGAAAAAATTGTCCTCCGAAATTAAAGCCAACCTGTCTTTGGGTGATACCGACCTGGTCCTAGATCGATCGAAATTTTGCACCGCTTCCTTTACAGACATCCACAATTCTTGTGAGAGCAGCTGTTCAGAACTCGAGGAAAATAACGACCTTCTTCAATGGGTCAATCGGACATGCACTAGATATTGTGGGTTTGGCATGCCAGTGGACTGGAAGAACAGCCTGGCTATTACCAAGATTAAGGACGATAAGAACGATTCAACGGTTCAAAGCTTCTTCTGGCCAACTTGCCTGGATGCAAGTCCATGGATGTCATTTCTCAACTCAGCAGTGACTAATTGCACACGAAATTGGATACCAGGCTGCCCGGGCAGTGCGTTCGGATGCTATACTTCTTTTGGAATCGACATGGAATGCTTATGCCGGCCTCCAGGCATGAATCAGAATCTCTTTGACCCACGGCAGCTTGTCCTTCGAGACAACAGCATTGGCCCATGGGAGAGATCGGCGCTGGGGGACTGGGTACAGGCAACCTGTGAGCACTACGGTGGAAGTGACATCTTGTCTACTGAATGGAAAGAGCAACTTGGCATCCAATACTTCAATGTCACACCATTCAGATGGGAGCTGCGACCGGGCACTCAGAAAACCGATCTATGCAGTGGAAGTTACTATACCGTTCCGAAGCCAGGCTATCAATGCCCGTCCGCATCCAAGAAGTTGGGGGCTTTCGCAATCAACAACGTCATAGTTGCACTACTAGTTCCCCTTTTTGGGCGACGTACAGTGCTCAAGAAAATTACCTGCAGTTTCTTCGGCAACCCTCATTCGCGTGGGTTTCTTTTCACTGCACCCATAATGATCATCCTCAACATTGCTAGTAACTTGATCAACGCTGTTCTTGTTCGCAGAGTTCCAGGGTACTCTGACACGAATACCAGGGAACTGTTCCTATTGTGGTGTTCGCGGCCCCGGTTTGCCTGGTCCATAATTCTCGCTCTTCCATTTCAAGCAGAAAAGCAGATGTACTTTAGCTGCGTTGCCTCTACACTCGCAACCGAATTCGGACTACAAGTCCTGGGAGCTTATACCATGGGACGTGTTGTTGACTATGGACGCAAAACACACAAGGTTTACACAAACACGAAGGCTTTTCAGGGATTCCCCTTTCGGGACGCCGCTTTACTCATGTATCGAGGTCCTTTAGTCTGGCTTATTTTCGCTGTGGTGGGCTTTCTACCTCTCCTTTGGTCTGTTGCTGGTATTAACGATCGAATTTCCACCATCAGTCAACTTCGCCCCAAACGAAAGGCTCGGTCAGGAAAGAAGTCTTGCACAAAGGCGGTATCAGCTGTGAAACTCAAAATGACGGACACCGATTTGAGCACGAACTTTCCACAACTACACTGCACGTCGGTTCAGACCATCGCCAACCAGTGGTCTTCCCTTGCCAAAGAATGGGAGCAGCTACATGGCTACTTGAATAGGCACTCTTTGGCCCTGCGCGCGGCGAGTAGACAAAATGACAGAATGCGACGACGGCAACATGAATCGAGCGAAATGTATATCCGAGCGGTGGTTGCGGAGAATGCAGAATCAACCTTAACTGAGAGTGCTAATTCTATACCTACAGCTCGCGAACGGAAAGCACAAGAGAATGCTGCTGCGGTTAAAATTTGCGCTAGCTCTATTTGCCTACAGCTCAATCAAATAGAGAGACGGTGGGAAAATGCGTCTCGGGAGTTGGGAGAGTGGACGAAACAGCTGGCATTTTTGGACTGCGAAATCGAATTCTTGATAGAGCAAGCTCAGGCACACGCCCAATCATCATCACTTATGCAGCAACTTCCTCGAGATTTTCCTCGGTATCAGAAAGAAGCGATGGGGAGGGCGCCTTTGATAAGATCACTCGGCAATGACGAAGCGTGGCGGATTCAGCAGCTTCAGGAAGACAGACCTTCAGACTACGCTGCAATTGTGCAAGATATCTCTCATCTAGTTGGAGACTGTGGACAGGAGAATACAAGTGGAGGAATAGCTTCACGGTGGAGACGGAGTAAGATCGTCGCGGACGATCTAGGCGTGAAAAGAAACATACTCAGGATTTTGCACCAAGAGATAACCAACCAAGAAAGGGAGTGGATCAAAGTAGAAGCGGGATGGAGATCTCAAATCGACCGCCAGGAGAAGCTGGAATTGAAACGCCTTCCCCAAATTAGCTTTATTACGTTCTTCGCGCTGCTACTTGGGTGGATCTGTCAGTGGATCTGGTGGGCTGGATTCATACAGGTTGCAGGAGACACGTAAGTTCTTCCCCCGATCTGAATGAGCTGAAGCTCAAGTTCGTCTGCAGATATTGCCCGCCAAAATGGGGCGTAATCACAACAGTTTGGACGGTATTTTCTGGTTTAGGTATGCTGATTGTCTCTTTTCATCAGCTTTACTAACAAGTTCTCAGGAATTTTAGTGGGATCGAGCGCGTAGCTGTCCAGAATCATCTGTATTTCTGCTTAGTCCAACATAGAATGCAAGCACGAAATGCCTTACATTTCCCAACCTTAGATGTTGACCAAGTTATTATCTTGGTAGCTGATCCGCGACTTCCTTGCGGAGCTTGAATTGCAGATACGGTCCCTCATGAGTACTCGTAAAATGATCCTCAAGCTGGAACTCCTTCATTCGCTTCCTCCCCTCTGGCCCGTCGGAACTCCCCTCGCCAATCGTACCAAAATGACCGCCTGCCACAGTGAAATCGAAGTACCATATCGTCTTCGCGATCACATTGCTCGTCTCCATATACGCCATCGTTCTTCCTGCACAGCCTCTCGTTCCTAATGAGAAAGGTGCAAAAGCTCGCCTTGCTAGATCTACGCTTTCTTTCGAAGTATCTGTAGATACGATCCATCGCTCTGGCTTGAATGTAAAGGAATCCGGGAAATATTCCTCGTTGTGGTGGAGTGCGTACGCCGAGCAACCTAATTCGACGCCTTCGGGGATACATTGGCCATCAATGACTATTCCCCCGCTTCCTGGGCAAGCTTTTCGCCACATGGTACCACCCACAGGTGGGGACATACGTAGCGTTTCGTCTATGCATGCTCGAAGGTAAATACACTCCACCATTTGCATACTAGAGTGGATGTCGCTCGCATGGTCGAATGAACCACGAATCTCAGATGCCAGCTTCTTGTAGCACTCTGGATACCTCGATAAATAGAAAAATAAGGACGTAATGGTAGTGGATGATGTATCAGAGCCGGCAATCAAAAGCAGCCTTCCCTCAGCCCAAAGCTCTGTGAATGAAAATCCTCGGCCTGACTCCGGATCTTTGGCATCGATGACAAAGGAGAAAAGGTCATGCTGTGAATGTTTCTCAGCCGTGACTCGCTCAGAGACGATCCTTTCCATCAACGCTTGCAATTCCTTCCGGAGTTTCAAGGCGCGGGATGCAAAGACGACATGTAGCCGCGCTTTCACCAAATCGGCGAACTGAAAATAAACACCTAGGAGAATTGCAGAAAGATTGATCGACTCGACTAAGAAGCGGTTATCTGGCTTGATCTGCAGCTGGAATGATTGCCCGAATCCAAACTGTCCCATGATATCGTAACCCAGGTATTTGCAGGGAGTAGTCATGTTTATGGGTTCCGACCACTCATCTTCCGACTCCTTGCAGGCTCTCCTGATGTTCTGGATGAATATGTCTATTTGATTATTCATGGCAGGTTCGAAGTCACGCATCCTTTGCTCGGAGAGTCCTTGGTTTATAATCTTCCGTTTGAATCGGTGGACGTCTTTGTCAATTACGTTGTGAACGTTATACACCCGTGGGGATGGAAGCATGGCCACATAGCCTTCGGTTTTCTGCAGAGTTCTAGCAGAGTATATTGCTGTTAAATGTTAAATTGAAAACAGGCTCCGCTTTCGAAATTAGACTTACTGTGCAACGCGCTAATAGTGTTGAAAGAGATTTTATTGGGTCCGATTCGAACAACAGAGCCTACGAATATGTAAGCCATGCAATCTTATTCTCGAGGTCGGAGGATTCAGACCATAGCGCTCATGGGCTTCGAGAGTCCGCAGATGGAGGCTACCCAGGGCGCTGTAGTATGCGCCATACCAATCACTGAACTTTGCCGGGAAAGGCCCGGGGATGTGCGAGAGAGGGCTTATAAGCCATCGGTATGTATATACAACTAGACCCTGCTCCGGAGAGTTAGCGTGTTATGTAACGAAGTAGGCCTACGATAGCTATTCCACGAAAAGAAGACAAATCATTAGAAGAAATAGCCGATACATACCCGAAGTGCCAATAGATAGAAGCAGAGCTTCACGAGCTGAGAGAACAATCCTGATGTTACCACACCTTCCATTGTGCCGTTGTGAAGTGAGAATCAAAGACGAAGCTGTGGCCACAAGACGTAAGGACTTTACAGTCTTCAATCTATAAGCTTCCGATAAAGTTGATGTCGTGTCAGCGTTTACCGAAAGAGGTCTTCAAGGCGCCTTGGCGTAAGCCCCGTTCCCGACATCACCCTGGTGGGGCTAGCAATAGAATTTCCGACAGCTGAAGCCGAATGTGGGGAAGCTGCGCGCTTTCAAAAGATCTGGATTAGGTGGATACGATGGCCCAGAACAGCGCTCGTAAACATGATGGGGGTAACCCAGGAGAGGAATTTGCACTCTGTTAGCCTTCTCCCCAGTGCCAGCAAGAGATTCAATAGCTAGACTCTACCCTGGTCACGATCCAAGTTATGTAGTAACATGCTGTAGATAGCCGCTTTTAAGGAATTTCCAAGGGTGATGCGGTTGTACAGCATCTTCGCAATGACCTAACTTAGAACATATCAAGGGAATTCAAAAATTCATACCTTCTTCCTACTAACCGAATACTTTAATTTAACAAGATGACTAACAGATAAACTCCACTCTAGTTATGTTCCACAGCATGGCATAACATTTTGTAGGTCATGGGAATGGGAAGATTGCGCAGTTTTCGGATTAGACAACAGAAGTGAATGGGAAGGTGTTTGCAGTAATCACACGATAGTCGGATGGGTCGTCATCATGGTCGGATGGGTCGTCACCATGATCGGATGCGTCGTCGCCATGATCGGATGCGTCGTCACCATAGTCTCACCATGGCCTGTTGCCAAGACTCACCCACTTATTTCGCATGTATATAGACTCCTACAAAGGACTCCTCTAGCAATGAATTCAATCCAGTTCCTCATGCCTCTGGTGCTTCACATAGCTTCACAGAAGGTATTTATTATATTACAAATATGAGAAAAATCCTTGGGCTCTCATAAACTGGATCCAGGGGAAGAGCCAAGAGGGCATATAATTATGGGGTATCCAGGTTCAAGCAAGAAAGCGGGAGGGTTTTCATAACCCCTTTAGGATTAGGAAAATCTGACTGCTTGAATGCTGGACTCCCGTCTTACTTCGTAAGAAAAGGCATCGCAACGATCACAATTTTTTTGTTCCGCTTATGGAAGACATCCGGAAGAGCGCTCTCGAATTCCCACTTCATCTTTTCTGCCAGAAGGTTATTTCCTCGGTATGTTACGGTGCGTATCAAGTAGCCCATTAGAGGCCATTCTCTCTTACCGAGGACGACCCGCAAGCACAGACACTCAAGGTTTGACATGCTCGCGAATACGGCGAGAAATTCCTTGGAGTCGCCGGGGCCGAAAGGCTGAGTCCCACTCAGGAGGGCGCGGATAGATGGTAGGGGATTGATGAAAACCTGTTCGTAGTCCATGTCCATCTTTAGCTGGCGTAAGTTGGTACACTTTGTAAGGATGCTAAGGAATTGCTTGACCGTTCGTGGTTTACTCCGGAAGTCGTCGCCACGTAGCTCTAGCTTTGTGAGAGATGCACGGCCTTCCTGTCGAATAGCTAAGAGGAACTTCGCCGACAAGGGTATGTAGCTGTCGTGACGTCGCACGACCCTGAACCAAGTATTAGCGTAGAAGAAGGTTCGAGCCTCGAGGCTGATTGTGGAGCTAAACTGGCTTAAGGCCTTGAGTGTCTTAATTTTCTGTCTTGCGACATGCACCGCGGGATGCAGAACAGGGCGGAGTTTTGCTTTGGGGTCGGCAACCTTTGCTTCGATATTGGCTTCCTTCACCTTCGACACGGCGAGACCCTTCACCATAGCGGTCACACCTTTATTCGTTCTCTCAATGTTGTCCAACCCCGCAAAGATGCCCATTTGGTTGAGGAGTGAAGGCATTATAGAAGCGCAGAAGAGCTCGATTCGAAAAAAGATATTGGTGGCTCAGCGGCGTGGGGATGATGGAGTTGTGAAAGGAGAGTGGGGGGTTTCAAGCCAAGACTGTGATACCATGATGCAGTGATGGTGAGAGAACCAACGAGACTGCCGCGCTTGTAGTGGTTCCCACTGCAATCACCCAAGCGAATTGCGTACTAAGTCCGATTGCCTTGCCGATTTAGAGTGATGCGTCCTGGAATCTGGTCGGAACGCCGTAGGAATTCGCAGAACCCAGGTACTAGTAGCGTAAGTTAGAAAAACTTACAATATCAAAGCAACAACAAGAGATTAAGCTTTAAGGAGACATCGAGGAGATGCAGAGGACGACAGAACAATAGATATTTCCGCTCAACCAAGAGCGTCTTTTGTGTTGTTATGCTATTGCTAGAAAGAAAGCTGCGTAAGTTTGTCGTGCTCAAGGACTCTCAGCCGCGCAACCAATTAGAAAGATTCTGCCGCACCGCTTCTCAATCAGGCTAGCAGTGCCGAAGTTGTGCGAATTCCTTCAGTATTGATGTGATCCTGCTTTAGAGCTCTCTGGAATGATCAATTCGGACAAACAAAATACCCTGCACGAGGCAGTCATATCCAATAGCCAAAAAAAAAAAAAAAATCTGATGAGAGTGGGACCTGAACTGAATTAGAACGACTGTATGAAATCAGTGACAGCGAACTCACTCGAACCCACGCCACTTACGTGACCAGGAAATCTGCTAAGGTGCGACCTTAACCTGGGAGGTATTAGCTTGTGGATTCAGAACATCACGTGACTGAGACATCCCTGGCGCCATAACCAACTCGGCCATCTCACCATTTGATTCTGATTGGTTGATAGGAAATATTTAAATTATTTTGTATATAAACTAAAGAGCAAAAGGATTTTTTAAATCTTTTGAGAGAAACGGTGGTGATGTTAAGGAGTGGGCGGTGAGGAAGCAGCTAATGAGAAAATTTGCGGTACCCACATGCAGCAGGAGCTTCCATTGGCTTATGATCACCGGTATTCGAGATATTAAAGTAGATGAGCGACAACGAAGTGAGTCAAGGAAGCGCATCAGACCTAAGATTCGCTCCTAGAGGTAAACTGTCCCAGCCCACATAATGAGAAACCGAAATATATGACAAAGCCGGACAGGAAATTCAAAACTGTCAATAACAACCGCTACAAAGCTCTATCCTTCTTGGCACGGTCTCCGCCGAGTCCCTAAACTTTTTACCGCACTTCTTGCAGGCGTAGACAACCGTCCGGAGTGCGGTACCCGCTGCAATAACACTACCTGCCACGATAGGTGTAACGAAGGGGTCGATCACAGCGAAAGGCGTAGCTAAAGCTCCCGCACCTATCATAGCCTTACCCAGTGTATCTGCAGCCTTTCCTACCATCTCCCTCTTACTCCTTTTCCTTCGGAGCTGGGGTTCAGCAGGAGGAGTCAGGAGGGCTTGGCTTGAGTTTTGCGAGTCATAGGAAGGGCGAGGTGGCTGTGGGTCATATACAGGTCGAGGAGGTTGCGCGTTGTACGCATTGTTGTTGATCTGATTGCCGTATTGATCGTAACAAGGCTGAGGTTGTTGGCCATAGGAGTTATTGCTGTAGGGTGCAGAGGAGCCGTAGCCGTTGTAACCGGAATTAGGATAATTAGAGTTGACTCCGTTGCCGTAAGGCTGAGGGCCTTGGCTGGACCAAGGCATGGCGATGAGAGCACGTGAGCGGGCTGTGAGTTGATACTGTAGCCTTTAGCCTATGGTGTCAAGTAGGTCTCCTGGATGAATGTTTATAGCTACCAGATAATTCCCAACAATCTCGAAGGTTTGGCCCAGTATTGCACAGTCTGCGTGTGTTCAAAGCTAGAGAATGCTAGGGAGGGACGACTGATATACATAGATAGCCTGGAATGGGGAGCCGCAAAGGGCGATGGAGGCGGAGGCATCGCCCTCTACAGCCGCATGACTTGCGCAAATGTATGACTCTCGACTGGAGTGCGACCCGACTCCCGTACGCCTCACTGCAAAATGCAGGCTGATCAAAGACTTCATGAAATGCACTACCAATGAATTGCTACACAGCCCGCCAAAGGCGGATGGAACGATATTAAATAACAGTGAGTGCGCTCCCTCTTAGCGCAGAGTCCGTTCAAGGCAGTCTCACCACCTTTGACAAACTGGATTGATATGTCAGCGCAAATGGAAGCACCGAAAGTAAAGTTTTGGCAGAAAGAAACGCCGAAATGACTTTTGAGGCGTCGCTATTGGCGGGTAACAATCTCCTACGCCTCAGCCTTGTGTCCTCCAAAAGAAGGCAAAAATTCGTCGTCTAGGCAGCATCGTACAGGGTGTTCGGATAGTATAAGTCTCAAAGGCTCGGAGAAGCCTCTTTGTTGGAGAGTGCTGCCTGGGCAAGCAACGCGCGATGGATATATAATTGCTTTTTCTACCCTGCCAAGTCCCCGCGTGCGAAATTGGCCCTGTGCTCAGCAAGGTCGCCTCATGCATCCTATTTGTATTGAAACTTTTCCGCGGTCTGCGGCGTACCGGCTTGAGGTATCGCAATTTAAGGGTCGAACAGGATACATATTCCTCTTCGAAGCGGAGAGATCAAATGGATGACGTCGAGGTGAGGCTTTGAAACCATCAGGCTGAGAGGAGGCTACATATTCATTCCAAAGAAGATGATGAGCGGGTGAAGATAGTTCGAGGTGGCCGGTGGATGGTTCATTTAGATGGAAGTGAAGGGTGAAGCGTCGAGGTGGAGGTGCCAGAAGATTAAAGGATCAGCATTAGCTCAGCTAGCTCAGCTGGGGTGATGAGAGAACCGAGGAAGCACAAACCACCATGCATAGTGCTACTTTAAAGAGAGTATAGCCTAGGGGCCAGCAGTTTCTAGCCCCTGTAGCCAGCGTTTCTCTTATTAGCTGTCTAAGGGACTTGTGTAATTGTCAGATATGCGCACCTACTGTCAAGACAGGAGGAACGTTTGACGAAAGCTGCTACATAGTACGAGCAATAAGCTCGAACAGTATGTTGCTGCAAATTGCAGCATTTTGCAGCATTTTGCAGCATTTTGCAGCATGTTGCAGCAAATTGCAGAATTTTGCAGCATGTTGCAGCAAATTGCAGCATTTTGCAGCATGTTGCAGCAAATTGCAGCATTTTACAGCATGTTGCAGCAAATTGCAGCA
>NW_022985169.1:346851-351322 GCF_010093535.1 Lindgomyces ingoldianus | reverse complement strand
CTAAGTTGACCATCCAAATGATCTCCAAACCAAGAGCTCCAGAGATGCCGCTAATAGCTGAGTTTTCACCAGCCTCCAACGTCGAAACGCCTACGCACCTGAACGAGCTATCGACGAGCGGTGTCAGAGCCTTTAAAGAAGCCATTGAATACTACAAGATTAAGGCTGACAAGTACAAGAGTGACAGACATAATTATAAAAGAGAGCAATTAAGCCTCTAACAGATTATTGTCTTTATCTAGTTAACAGTTAGCCCGCATCTGCAGTGTACATGCTGTTCCCTAGATTAACTACTTAGACAGTAGATTACAAACCTTAAAGCTACAGTAGGCGTTAATAACTAATTTAAACAAGAACGTGCGCGTAACTAATATAATGCATCCCTAAAGCTGCTAAGAAACGCGAGCATATGGGACCTGTGGCTAGCAGAGTATGACTACGCTGCCACAGAAGCGGAGACATAAAATGTTCTAGAAACAACGCAGTTTAATGCTGTAGCAAAGGACTTTCTAACTACTATAAATAAAGTTGCCCCTTATTAGTCTACAACCTTTTAGGAAAGCAGACAGTTTACACTAGACATAAATTAAAAAGAAATAATAAAGCGCTTTTAAAAACATATAATATTAAATTATCTAATACATACAAAAAAGCATAAAGCTGCCTTTATAACAGATAACTTGTTATACCTTACTAAAAGTAGGAAAACCACCTAGGGCATAAATAAGGACGCCTGTAGTGCAGAAGTTGTAATGTTAAGAAAACAGAGTAGACTTTAACATTAATGTTATTAAAAAGATAATAGGAAGTTATTTTTAAGCTAGAAACCTGCTAAAACAGGAGGCACTAAATGTCCTACATGCGGACACATCTATGCACTAAAGGACTGCTTCTATGTCTATCTAGACAGAGCACTAGACTAGTAGATGCTAAATAAGAGAGTTAAAGAGCTTATAGCATTAAAGCGTAAGCACAACTTAGAATTTTAAGGCTTACTAAAAGGGCAGCGTAGACATAATTTAAAAATACTAATTCTAAAAAGTTTACATACACTTATACTAGAGATACAAGAAGACTAACTTAAAGGCTAGAAAGTATTAAGAGTTAAGGTAGCTACATTACTAGCTATAGTTAATTTAAACTAGAACAGATATCTGCTAAAAGAATTATTTATCCTTAACTTAAGCTTAACATGCTATATTATAAATAATTTTAATTAGATCTACAACTATTATCTACTAACACTAGAAGACTTTATCTAGTCTAGAAACTTTTACATATAGATTTAAGGCTATAGATTAATTACACTAAGCTTAAAAAGTAAGCATAGAACACATAGTTAAGCATATAGTCTTGTACTTTATAACACTGCACTGTGCCTAGACCTGCTGTGCAACCTAGTCTTGTTTTGCCTACTGCAACAGAAAGGAATCTAGTAGGACACACAAGCAGAGCTAACTACTTTAAAGGCCTTAGATAGGATAATAATTAGAGATCTTATAGAGATCTATAGCTAATAGGTGTTAGAGTACTATCTACTATAGAAGGGCTTATATTATACACATATAATTAACATAAAAACTAAACATAGTCTATAAAAGGCATTAGCAGAGCTATAGCATAAGCGTCTATAACACCCTAGACTAGCTACACTTTAACACCTTATATAGTAAGCTAAGGGGGTGTAAATTAAAAGAATTATAATAGTCTAATATAACTTATGTAGTAGAGCTAAGATATAACAACAAATTAGCTGCGCACTATAAATTAGTAATAGTAGACCTAGTAAGAGACTATTAATTAATTTTTATGCATATAAAGCATAAAGCATTATAAAAAAGCAAAGTTAAATACTAATTACTAACAAGTATTCTAGCCTTTAGTAGGACCTTTACTTTAAAGATAATAAGCTTACTAAATTAATTATTAAAGCTCTTATAATTTTTATCCTCTTTTTAAAGAACTATTATAATATTACTATAAAAGTTATTAAAGCTAATAATAAGATTATAACAGTAAAACTAAAGGTAAAATGCTAGCTAGTATTATATAAAATAACTGTTAAGCCTTTAGCACTAGATACACAAGCCTAGAACAGAGAAGCTAAACGCTTAGAGGGTGTAAATAAAGAGAAGTTACAGGCTATGCAACTAGATGCTAACCTACTATAGAACATATAGCTATACATTACTAGAGCTAGCGTATATTTATATAATTAGACGCTAAACTATGCTAACAACTAAAAGACACTATATAAGATCTTCTTTATATAAGTAGCTTTAAATAATAGAGTTATTATATTAATTTAAAAGCTAAGCTTTACACATTTAAAAGCTTATAGCTATAAAGTATTTATAATAACTAATAACATGTATTAGAATAAATCTAGGCTATAAAAGCTAGACCTAAAGGCGTAGATTAGATATCTAGTTAAGTACTAATTATTAAACATCTACTATGTATAAATACTACTGCTAGCAAAAGTAATCTATACACATAATGTTATTTTTAATAAACACTTAATCTTTAGTAGTAAGCCTAAAGACTTAATAGATAACCTTATGTATAATATAGTAAAAAAAATTACTATATATATTAAAATAATTAAGCTTCTAACACTTAGTTATTAGCTAAAAACAGAGTTATTTTATAAAGATAATACTGTAAATAATACATTAAATTTTAATAAAGTAGACCTACTAGGCTACTATTAAAGAAGGAAAATTAGAGATAACTATCTATCTTCTTTAAACACTCTACTACCTGCAGCATTGCTTATGTAGTTAATAGCTAGAGCAGCACTAAAGCTAAGCTAAATAGAGTTATTAAAGACTATACTATAAGCTACAGCCTTTATAGCTAGCATAAGATTTAGAAGTGTAAGAAAGTATAGCAGTAAAACACTAAATAAAGCAGCATTAATAAGAATGCTATTTAAAAAAAAGACACTTTATAAAAGCTAGCTGCTACCTCTACTATTAACCTAAAAGTAACTAGAAAAGCACTCTCTATATAAAATGTTTAAGGCAGTAGAAAGAACGCACCTAGACAGTTATTAGATAATAAAATCCTAAACAGAGGTCTAGACAAAGCTAATTAAGGCAGCTAGACAGCAGATTTTAGATTATATGTAGGTGTACACTTATAAGCTTAATAAGCACTATAGATTACAAAGATGTAAGGCGCAACTAGTAGTCTATAGTAATTAATAAAAAAACATTACTACATAAGATACCTACGCTGCCACCCTAGCAGGACGCTTATTTTAAATGCTAATAGCAATATCTGCACACTTTAACTTAAAGCTTAAATAATACAATATAACTAACATGTTTGTACATGCAGCAATTAACTGCAATATCTACATGCAGATGCTAAGAGGCTATTAGAAACTAGGTATAATACTAAAGCTTTAAAAAGCACTATACAGCCTGTAAATTTCTTCTTTACTCTAGCAACACTATTTTATAACAACTTTTAAAGGCCTTAGGTTCTTAGCTGTCTTACATAAACTCTGCTGTATAACTAAAGCTAGAATATTTGTCTTTTTTTATGTAGATAACCTTATTGTTGCGTACAAAAAAGGCTCTAAAGCAGATGCACAGCGTGTAGTAGACTAGTTACAAGAGAAGTATACCCTAACAGAAGGCAAGGACTTATAATAGTTCTTAGGAGTTAAGATTATTAAAGATTAATAGTAATAAATAATTTAGCTGTTACAGGCCTTATATATTAACAAGATAGCTAGGCTAGCTAACAGAAAGGACCTGCAGCACGCTACACCTATAAGTGGGATTAAACTTATGCCGCAATCTAGTTTTGCAACCCTATTAGAAGTAAATTAATATTAGCAGAAAATTAGATCTCTGCTCTTTGCAGCAGTTACTATAAGACTAGACATTGCCTTTGCTACATCACGCCTTGCACAGTTTCTTATGAATCCCGCATCTGACTATTAGGATGCAGCTGATCGAGTCATCCTGTACCTACATGCGACACGGACGTACGCACTCTAATTAGGAGGAGAAGACTACCTTGTAGTAGCAAGCAATGCGTTATTTGTAGATAATACACTAGATAAAAAGAGCTCTTAAGGCTATGTTATTTAACTATTTAGCAGATAGATTGCATAGTAAGCAAATAAACAAGATACAGTTACAACATTAACAACAGAAGCAGAATTACTTGCACTGTCCTAAGTTGCTAAGGAAGCTATGTTTACAAGAATGCTCCTTAACAAACTGCAGGTTAAGATGCCTAATTTAACTATTATAATCCAGTGCAACAACAAGCAGACAATCTGACTGGTAAACAAAGAGATATCTTAACTTCAAACCAAGCTCCGACATGTCAACATCCATAACCACTGGCTCCGACAGGAAGTCTCTCGACAAACGATCAAGGTTGTCCATGTCCCCTCCAGCGAGATGCTTGCGGACGGACTCACTAAAGCGCTTCTAGCCAGCAAATG
>NW_022985169.1:115953-346651 GCF_010093535.1 Lindgomyces ingoldianus | reverse complement strand
TGCAGCATTTTGCAGCATGTTGCAGCAAATTGCAGCATTTTACAGCATGTTGCAGCAAATTGCAGCAAATTGCAGCATGTTACAGCATTTTGCAGCAAATTGCAGCATGTTGCAAGCTGGTCGCGCATAGGGCTAGTGCGCGAGGGACTCGGATCGGCAGAACAAAAAGCCGAGCAACACGAGTAGAGCAGAAAAAGGTTTGATAAAAAAAAAAGGACAATCAACACAATTAATCAATCATCCCATACATCATATCCAAACCCATCATTCATCTCAGGAAGCCTAGAAACAGTGCTTCAATCTGACAGTAATTTTCTCTATGAATCCCCTAACTTAAAAGCATAACAATAGAATTAGATTTACAATATCTTTACTACTATATATCTAAATAGGCTTAGAAGTTAATATAATATAGAGGCAAGCTATAACTAGCTATAAAATAGTATTTTTTTTTACTAAATTCTAACTATTATTAGTAAAAAAAAGTGCAAATGCCTAAAGAATTTTAACCTATCTATACTCTAATTTTAGATTAACAGTATTGCTCTTCTAACTAGAACTTAACAACTAGTAGACTAAATTCTATAGATTTTTGTAGGCTCTCTAACAAGGCTAGTCTAAGGTAGCTTCTAGATCTTTAGAGTCTTTAGACAACAGCTAGTTAAGCTGTAGACATAAGACAATTGTAATGTCTCTAGCCTACTATCTAGCTTAACAACTAGTAGCCTAGATCTTCTAAAATTTTACAGCCTCTTTAATAAAGCCTATCTTAGATAGGTCTTAAATTCTAATAATAATATATTATATAGTTAAGAAGTTGTATTAAGGTGTAGTTATAAGGTTATTATAATGTCTTATGTAGAACTTAGTAATACAATACTTTACTAAATCTTCTTAAAAATAGGTTACAACAATGTTAGAATATAGCTAGAGACTGTCTCTAATACCTATTAAAATCTAACCTAGTTTAGACGTATAGTAGTAGAGCTATAATAATTCTTAGTTAAGCTAGTGTATGTAAGAACAAGGCTTTGTACTACTCTGCTAATATAACTAAAAAAGTGTAAATAATTAACTAGCAGTGAATTCTATATACAGAATAGCATATATAGCTGTTGCGTGGAAAGACTATCTTAGCCTTACATTATCCTCCTTCTTACAAAATACTTATTCTAGGCCTTACCTAACCTAGATGTTACCTAACTTTAACCTATAGCTTAAGGCTAACTACCTATAGCTTAAAAGCGTAGAATAAACATAATGTAACGGCACAGGCAAGACAATGGGTCCGAATGCGGTATGAACTCACTCAGAGGCATATGGGAGTGCGTGGGGACTTAGAAACCTGGGAATGCCATTAACACCTATATGTAATGAGGTAGGCGCCCTGCCTGCCAAGTCGATACTATACGACTTTCCCCACTGTACCAAAAGGTACGCACGAGAATACTTAAGCTAAGTATTCTCGCATAGTATAATATATATATATAGATAATGCTAGGGCTAGCACTAGCACTAGAGGTTGTCTCTAGTCTAGCCTAAACCTCTATAAGCGAGAGAAGGCCACGTGGTTGACTGTGCCTACCTCGTTACAACTGCATGCGCTAAGCGACGGCTAAAATGCATGCACAAGTTGAATCAGCGAGGATATCACTTATATAGTTGATATTTATAAGTGAGATAGGATGCCCTCTGGATGCTAGATCCCATCTAGATCCTTAATCTCGCCCGCTTATAGATCCTTATAGATCCTTCCCATCACAGACTCTAGCTTAACAACTACTAATATAAAGTAGCTAGAAATCTATAGGTTATCTAACAGAGCCTATTAGAGCCCTCTATTAAAATTATTAGCCCTCTTAGACATTAAGTAGCTGAATTGCAGCTAGGTAAGAAAACACTCTTAATTAACTTAATTGCCTTAGAACTAGAACTTAGCAACTACGTATTAGATTTATCTAAGAATTTAAACAATACATAACAGAGTCTGTGTAAGATAGCTCTTCAAGTATAATAACTACCTATTGCTTAGTTGAAGAGTTGCATTATGTGATGTTTATAATGTTATTGTAAGAGGTACCAAGCAGGAAGCAAAAGGCACAGAGAGGGAATGCAAGAGAGGGGTAGAAAGAGAGAGAGAGAGAGTAATCCTTAGGGTTTAAGGTAGAGTTATAGAGGCTGAGGAGCCTATATACCTAATGCCAAGCCCTTAGAGTACTCAGAGGTTAGATAGCTGTAACATAACTGTAACAGTTGTATATAGGAATATACTAAGCTTTCTTACCACTAAAACAGGTTACAACCTAGTTAAAAGCTTGTTATTTTATAGCTACTATCTAGATCTACTATTAATTAAAATATAACTTCTTTTAGATATGTAGTTGCAGAGGTATTATTATATATTAGATAGGCTAGAGTATTGTAAGGAAGCTTAAAATTAGTTGCTAATACACACAATCAGTAATGTCTCTTAGACGTCTAGGACACGAAACTAAACCTGCTGTCGGTTGGCTCACTCCTCTAGATGGCTACGCATCTGGTAGTGGGTCCCTTCTCTGCGTGGCTACGCACGCGGTAGGTGGATGGACAGCTGTACGCTAAGCGTACAGCCTATGACAGGGTAAGTAGGCAAAGATCTTCTTATTATTAACTACTGCCCTCTCTCTTTGTATAAAGAAAGAGAGCTTTTAAGTACACATAGCCTCTAACACATAGGCTAGATAGCTAACTGTTTTAGGCAACCTAATTTAGCTATACACGTGTACAGACGTAGCTGTACTTATATATAGACACTAGCAACTTTTTCTTTTTATAAATTAAGTTACTTGCCTATTGCCTTTACTTTAATCTTTATCTTTTTTTTATACTACTTCTTATATTTTTTCCTTTTCTTTATATAGGGCTAATTGTGTACTGCTAGTTTGCAACACCTACTAGCTTTTTAGCCTACATACAGCATCTCTTTCCTATAGGATAGATCCTGTGCTTAGCTAGAGTATAAAAGAGCTCTTACCTAAACGCATAAAATAAGTTGTTAAAATCCTGTTATGTCTAGCCTTTAAGTCTTCTATAAAGTTAGATAAACTGTACTTTTTTATACACATAAAAATAAGAGTATCTACTACATATAAGGTTTATTATACTTAAGAGAGATTTGTTAACATATTAAAATAGTCTACTAAAAAAGTAAGGTTAACCTCCTTTTATAGTGTTATTCTAGACATGTAGGTTATTTTTACTAGTTTATTATATAAGTATCTTATAACAAAGTAAGAGTTTGCTAGTTACTTGTTTATATAGCTGTTATCTAAGGGGGGGGGAAGGAGAGGGTGCTAGTTGCGTTTGTACAGCAGTTGTCTAGGGAGGGTAGGTGCTAGTTGCGTTTATACAGCAGTTGTCTAGGTAGTAGTAGTTAACTGTACAGTAGCTTTTAAAGAGCAAGCTGTTATGCAGAGTAGCTAGTTAGCTCTAGGGTAGAGGCTAGTTGCTTATTTGTACAGCTGTTAGGAGGGGGGGAGAGGCTAGTTGCGTTTGTACAGCTGTTGTCTAGGGGGGGTAGGAGGTAGGTGGTGCTAGTTGTGTGTTTGTACAGCTGTTCTTAGAGAGGGGCAGGGGGAAAGTGCTAGTTAACTGTACAGTGGCTCTTAAAAAGTAAGCTGTTGTACAGGGTAGCAGGGTAGCTCTAGGGCGTGCAACAGCTCCTAGTCGCAGTAAATGCCTCCTCTGCGCGGCTACGCACGCGGTAGATAGGTACTGCAGCTAGCAAGCTAGCTCTTGTACAAGCAGTTAACTCTCAGGGCATACAACAGCTACTAGTGCAGTAGGTGCCTCCTCTGCGTGGCTACGCACGCGGTAGATAGGTACTGCAGCTAGCAAGCTGGCTCTTGTACAGGCGGTTAACTCTAGGGGCATACAACAGCTACTAGTGCAGTAGGTGCCTCCTCTGCGTGGCTACACACGCAGTAGATAGATACTGCAGCAGCAGGCTAGCTCTTATATAAGCAGTTAAAGCCACCTTACTAATCTATTATCTTAGGAAGATATTTTCTCTATGTAGCTACGCACGCAGTAAATGTCTACTAGTTAACAAACTAATTAGTGTTAGTTAGCTTACTCCTCTAGATAGCTACGTGTCACGGTATCCTCCCCGGATCCCAGACATAACTATATTAGACGCGTACTAGAGTATTATTAGTGCACGTCTAACACAAACACAACACAACACAGACATAAACTTAAGCATAAACTGCTTTAACACTAACTAAACTTAAAATAGGTTTAATTTATACCTAAAGCGCTTAGACTTCTAAGCTAAGTATTTAATTACTAATTTTTTTCTAAACTTTTCTGTTCCTTATATAACATCTTGTACCTACTATAATACCTTACATAGTAATTAAACTAGACCTCTGTAAAGCTCTATAACCTTACTTATGCATAATTATAACATTATGTTATATTAAAACTTTAGCTAAAAATAGCCTCTAAATTTAATCTAATAAGCTTAGTACTTACATAACTTTAAGCTATTAAAGTAAGCTAAGAAGCCTTCTAAAAAGCGCTTACTTTATAAAAAAGCTACTACATTACAAGCTTTAAAGCTTTTTAAAAAAACTTTAAAGAACAGCTTTATGTTATTAAGTAGTTTATTTCTGCCTTAACTTCTATTATAGTAGTAGGAACTAAGAACTTACTAGCCTTAAAGCCTACCTAAAAGTCTAGAGATAGCTTAACTCTTTTCTGCCTAACACTACCTACAACCTATAACTTTTCTAACTTAGTAATAAAATCTAACTAACTCTCTAATCCTTTGCTATTTAATAGAAAATAGAAAAACTTACTTTCTTTTTTATGTAAGCTCTAATATAAACTTAAAAAAAATATAGACTAATTTCTCTCTAAACACTTTTAGTTACTATATGCCTACTTTTAACTTAACTATAATATAACAGCCTTAATTAACTTACTAATAGATAAAGATATTATTAACTTAGATTAATTTATAGTGTTTTTATAAGTAACTTATAAAAACCTAAATAAAAAGTTAACAGCTTTAAGTTGCCTAAACACTTTATAATAAAAAAAAAAAAGCTTTACTTTATACTTTACTAAGTTCTACTAACTTGCATTTAATATAAGCCTAAATAAAATAAGTCTAATTATAGCTTTATATAACTCCCTTTTAACTAAACTGTAACACGCTATAGTAAAAGAACCCCTTCTAAACAACTTTAATGCGTATGTAAACTTAATTACTACTTATAATAATAACATAAGGTTCCTTTTTATATAAGCCCTAATACGCCCTTAAACTAGCGTAGTTGTAAATAAGAACTCTAACATAATAAAAATTAATTTAAATTATGCTCTAGTTAGTTCTAGAAAGTGTAAAAATTATAAAAAAAAAAGTTAATACTTTAAGTGCAGTAAGCATAGTTATATTTTTTAAAACTGCTTTATTTTTTTTTTTAAGTCTACGCAAGTAGCGCTACTAGTACTTATTAAAAATTTTTACTATTTTAATCTTATTTTTATAAGGGCTCTAACTTATATTTAAGCTTTAATCTTTTTTACTACTTTTAACATAGCTGCAGCTATAGCAGTAGGAGCCTGTAAAAAGGCTTATCCTAGAGCTAAGTTGCCTTTTAAGACTAATTTAATACTAAATCTTTACTAACTTATAAGCTAAGTCCCCTACTAATAACTAAAAGTACTAAGTTAATATTTTTATATGTTTATAATAAAAAACTATATTAGCTTTAATATAAGCTTTTATTAACTTAGAAGTAAATAGTATAGGTTACATTAATAAAGAACTAGCGTGTAAACTAAATCTTTAATTAATACTACTTACCTAAATAATTTACCTAACTAAATTTAATAAAAAATAACTTAAAGAAAGTTTTATTTTTTATACTATAATTATTATAATTACCTACTAACACTATAAAGAGTAGATTAAACTTTATATAATAAACATAGGACATTATAACTTAATTCTAAAATAACTATAGCTGTATTAGTATAAAGTTGCCTTTAATTACTAAAAGTAAGTTCTAAACTTTAACTTTTTCTAATGCTAAGATGTATGCTTATGCTTACACTTAAACAACACTTAAATAGCACTTAATATAGAAGGTCTTTAGACTTACTTTTTAATAACCTAGAAAAGAACTACTTAAGTAAAGCTAATAAGCTAGGCCTTTTACTAAGATAGGCTATATAAAATAATTTAACAACTGCTTAAACTTAAAAAAGAGAAAGCCTTTAAAGAACTTTTACTTACCTAATTTAAACATAAACTAGGACTTAAATAGTAAATAGACATCTACTATATAGAACCTACTTTATTTATAACTTTAGCTTAATAACTAGATTATAAAATCTATGTAGTTATAATTTCTAATATAGACTAAGCTTTAGCTTTTTAAAAACACACTAACTTAAAAATAATAGTCTTTTAAGACTACTATAACTTATTATATATTTTCTTCTAAAATAAGTCTAATAAGCTTTTAATATAATGTTTATATAATTACTAAATAACTTTTAAGCCTAGTAAACAACCTAGTTATAGGCTACTATATAAGATGTTACTAAATAAATTAAAAGTGCTTTAAAAATACCTTAATAAGAACCTAAAGAAAAGGTTTATTTAAGCTAGCTTTTTACTAGTAGTGTTACTTATACTATTTATAAAAAAACTTAAAGGTAAGCTTTAATTCTATGTTAACTACTAAAGACTAAATACTATTACTATTAAAAACTAATACTTAATTTTTTTTTATAAGAAACTTTAAGTTAACTAAGTAAAGTAAAGTATTTTATAAAGTTAGATATTATTACTGCCTTTAACAAGCTAAAAATAGCAAAGAGTAATAAGTAGCTAATAGTGTTTTAGACCTAATATAGACTATTTAAGTACCTAGTAATACCCTTTAGCTTAGCTAACACGCCTAGTACTTTTTAATATTTTGTAAATAACTTACTTTAACCCTACCTAGACATGTTCTGCACTGCGTATATTAATAATATTTTAATTTACAGTAATAGCCTTTTAGAGCATAAACAGCATATACACTTAGTGCTAAAGGCTATAAAAAAAGTAGGTCTATAACTTAATATAGATAAATGTAAGTTCTACTAATTAAAAGTTACATATTTAGGATATGTAATCTCTATAAATAGCATTTAAATAGACCCTATTAAGGTTTAGACTGTGCTAGATTAGTAATACCTAAAAAATATAAAAAATGTTTAAGCTTTTATAAGATTTACTAACTTTTACTAATAATTTATTAATAACTTTTTATAGCTAGTAAGCCCTATAATTACACTTACTAAGAAAAAAGTTTAATTTAACTTTAACTTAAATTACTAACAGTCTTTTAACTAGCTAAAAAAAGCTTTTACTAAAGCTTTAATACTTTACTACTTTAACTTTAAACTACTAATACTTATAGAAGCTAATGCCTTAGACTATGTAGTAGTAGAAGTTTTTTTCTAGACTAAGCTAGATAAAACTATTAGGCCTATTATATACTTCTTAAAAAGAATAAGTTTTGTAGAAAGTAATTATAAAATTTATAATAAAAAATTACTTACTATAGTATGCTACTTTAAATAATAGTAACCTAAACTAAAAAGTGTAGCGCATCTAATATAGGTTCTATTTAACTATAAGAACTTATAGTACTTTACAACTATAAAATAACTTAGCTACTAATAAGCTTATTAGTCTAAATACTTATTTTATTTTAATTTTAAGATTACTTATTATTTTAGTTAAGATAGAAGGAAACTAAATGCTTTTATAAAGTAATCTTAAAACATCTCTACTTAGAAAAAAGTGTAAAAGGCTTAACACTAAACTTTACTTTAACTTAAGCTATTTTTAGACCTTAACTTAAATAAAATAAATTAAATAATTAATTAGATTATTATTAATAAGTATCTAAATAATAAATTTATTTAAGAAACTTTAAACCTACTCTAAAACAGCACTAGTTAGTTAAAGAAGGTAACACTAGCTAACTATAAAAACTAAAATAGTAAGCTATATTACTATAACTAACTTATAATTTTTAATTCTAATAAACTAAGAATTAAACTACTTTAAATTATATATAACTTACTTATTAAAGGACATCTAGGTAGAGAAAAGACTCTTAACCTACTATAGAGAGAGTACTACTAGCCCTGCATGTTCTATACTATACACTAATACATATTATGTTGCTATACTTACTGTAAAGTAAAGGCCTTTTAAGAAAGGTATAATAGCTTGCTTAAACTGCTTTTAATTTTTAAATAAGCTTAAAAAGACATATTAATTAATTTTATTATAGACCTACTTTTATTTAAAAAGTATATAAATATTATAGTAGTTGTTAATTACTTAACTAAGTATTAACACTTAATACTATGTTTCTTTATAACTGCCTCTAATATAGCCTAGTTATTCTACTAATATATATAAGTTTACTATAGCTTACCTAACATAATTATATTAGACAGAGGTACGTAGTTTGTCTTAGCTTTCTAAAACAAACTCTATAAATAGCTCTAAATTATCTTTTATTTATCTATAGCTTTTTACCTAGAGACTAATAGCTAGACTAAGAACATAAACACTATAATAAAATAAGTTTTATAAGTGTACATAAACTACTAGTAAGACAACTAGGTAAAATAGTTAGCTATAGCATAGTTTAAAGCTAATAACATAACATTTAAATTAACATAAGTATCCCTATTTTTAGTAAACTATAGATACTACCTCTAAATAAAATTTAAACTACTTATAAATACCCTCTAACTAACTTATTAATTTATATAAGTAATAGATGTAAATAGACTTATTAACAAAATTTAAAATATATTTAAATATATTTATAAAAAGCTTATATAGGCTTAAGCTCTTTAACAAGAGTACATAAACTAATTCTAAACTCTTGCCCCTATGTATGCAGCTAGTAAGAAGGTCTAGCTAGACGCTAGAAATATCTAAATAAACTAATAATTAAAGAAACTTAATTAGAAGAACCTTAGCCTCTTTATAGTAGCCTATATAGTCTTATTATATGCTTACTAATTAATCCTACCTAATAGCATAAAGATACACCCTGTGTTCTACATATTATTGCTGCGCTAAGCAGCCTCTAAATCTAACTATCTACCTAAATAGCTAAACCTGCTACTTAAACCTATTATTATAAACAACAAACTAAAATATGTTGTAAAAGACATTAAATAAATCTAGTTTAATAAGAAAAAACATATCTATAAATACTTTATAAAATAGACTAGATACAACAAACTGTTGTAAGAACCTGTAAAAGCCCTATAAAAGAACTTTGCAGTAACTTAATTCTACACCTAATACTTATCTAAACTAAACCTATACTCTAATAAAAACAACCTAATGCTAGAACTACTAATGTAAAGAATTCTCTTTTTAATAAAAGGGGGGGTACTGTTACAGTATCCTCTCTAGATCCTAGACATAACTATATTAGACATGTACTAGAGTATTATTAGTGCACATCTAACATAAACATAACATAACATAGACATAAACTTAAGTATAAACTGCTTTAACACTAACTAAACTTAAAATAGGCTTAATTTATACTTAAAGCGCTTAGACTTTTAAGCTAAGTATTTAATTACTAATTTTTTTCTAAACCTTTCTGTTTCTTACACAACGTCTTGTACCTACTATAATACCTTACGTAGTAATTAAACTAGACCTCCGTGAAGCTCTATAACCTTACTCGTGCACAATCGTGACACTACGTATTTAGTAGTAGGTCCCTTCTCTGCGTGGCTACGCACGCAGTAGGTAGATAGACAGCTGTACGCTAAGCGTATAGCCTATAACAGGGTAAGCAGGCAAAGATCTTCTTGTTATTAACTACTGCCCTCTCTTTTTGTATAAAGAAAAAGGACTCTTAAGTACACATAGCCTCTAACGCACAGGCTAGATAGCTAACTGTTTTAGGCAACCTAATTCAGCCGTACGCGTGTACGGACGCAGCTGTACTTATGTACGGACACCTGCAGTTATTATTAGCTAGAGCTAGACGCTAGCAAGGGGTAGGTCTACCAGCAGGTGTAATGTTAGTTTCTTTCCCCAGTCGGCTGGGGTCGCTGAGGTAATGTCAAGCATAGCTATAGCAAACATGAATAGCGGAAGGGAATCTATTAACCCTCTTTGTAGGATTAAGGAGGAAATTCGTAGGATTCAAAATTCTGCCGCATAACCTCTAGTACAAGGATTTCTAAGTATTCAGATTGTTTAGGCCATTTAATATACCACTATAACATGTAAAAGATGACCAGGGTCATCTCGCTATAGGTATAGAACCTTATTCAACAATCAATACAACTAAACTATATCTAAACGGATAATATGTTCCCCACAAACCTAAGCTAATAGCATTGCACTCCTCCATATCGCACTCCGTACGACACTCAAAGGTTACGAGTTCGCTTCTGGCGCCTTTCGCAGATTCAGGAGTACTTACATAGTGGTTTCTGAAGAAGCATGAATAGCGGCAACCTTTATCGATGCAATGCCAGTTCCTATTCTAGGTGTTGTAGCCGCCGAGTCTGTTGTAGGAAACATGTGCCCGTGAGTGCGCAAGAACTTTGGATAAGCCTCCCATCCCACCAGAAGGAAACGTATTCGGCTGACAAGGGCATGAGAATAAGGTAGATATGTGATATTAAGAAAGTTGATCTGTGAAGTTAGGAGGAGCACCAAAAGCATGAGGAACTGGATTGATTGCTAAAGGAACACAACTACGGGTTTATATAGTACTAGGTGAACCTGTCATCAGGGTTCCCAACCGTACGTACTACGAGTCGTAGTATACAACCCGTAACAGTCACGTGAGCCGTTGAAACGTAGGAGAGATATGAGTTGTAACGTATGACTAGAGGAGCGCCTATTATAGACTATAGTACGTCTTAAAAAGGCAACTTTTTCTACTAAAATAAGACCTAATTAGACACATGTAGGATTGCGTTAGAAGCGTGTTTAAAGTTACATTCTTAGAGTAATAATTAAGTAAAAACTTTAAAGTTTATAAAACATTAGCGCTTGCAGTAGAAGCTAGAAGTAAAGTGTACTATTCTATATAAATAGTTAGCTTTTTAGCTTATAAATTATTATTAATTTATCTACATTTATTATTCTACTTACTATAAGCTAAATGTTCTAATTCCTCTAGCGCAGCAGGCGTACTGCTTTATCCTAAGAATTCTCTAGAGCTAGCTCTTTCTAGTAAACTAATGTATTTTATTATACTAGTTCTTGTTACTTTACTAAGTTAAAGGCCTTATTATTTTTCTTTTTAGTTTTATCCTAAGGTAGTACACTATTTAATGCCTGTTTAAAGAAGTACCTAGCTAACACTAGTCTTAATAATAAAGTAGCTTTTACTATAAAGTAAAATAACCTCTAGCTAGTAAATAAAAAGCTAAGGCCTAAAAAAGTTAAGTATTGCGTAAAGCATAAAAGCTAGCTCTATAGGAACTAGCAGCTCTTCTAGATTTAGCAGCATAGAGCAGATTTAGTGTATAATAATAAGAAAGACAGCTCTAAAGTAAAGCTATAGCTCTGCAAGAGGTGCTACGCTAGGGGTGTTTATAAAAAGGTAAAAAAAGTTAATAGTTACACTTATATTATAAGCTACTTTAAAAAAAAACATAGAATTAATATCTTTAATAAAAGTTTTTTACTTAATACACTAAAAATTTTAGTAAGTTTATTTAAAGCTACTTATAAAGTTGCTAGCTTATTATATATTATCTTTTATAGCATATAGTAGAAGAAAGTGTTATAAGTAGTAGTTATTAATTAAGTTATTTTTTATAACATTTTTTTTAACACAGCATTATTAGCAAAACTTTAAAGCATTTTTACTTAAAACTAAGCTAATTTTCTTATAGCTTTTCTAGTCTTAGATACTACATTTTCTTCTTATATAAATAAGGCCTGCCTACGCTAGAGAGCAAAGATTTAAATAATACTAAAGATAGCTTAAAGTAAAATTATATTAAGTGTTAATATATAGACTTCTTTAAAATACTTTTTTTTTCTAGGTGTAGTGTTACACTTTATTAGTATATATACCTTAGCTTATTATTTTAGTGCCTTAGCACTATAAAAATTAATAATAACACACTTACTTATACTAATATAAATGTTAACTACTAGCACTATAATGTACTTATTAGCTTTTATAACTTATATAGTAACTATATAAAAGTAAACTAAGCTAAAAAGATTATTAAAGTTATTAATAACTTTAAAATTTTATTAAAATTTTATTATTTAGTAGCTAACAACATGTTAAATAATAATAATAAAACTATCTTTGCCTTTATATAATATTTTAAAAGGCCTCTTACCTCTAAGCACTATATACACTGCGCTAGTTATACAATCTAGCTAGTAGTTAAGGCAGTTATATATAGAAAAAAAATAAATGCTTTTAAAGCAGCGCTAGCCTAAGCTACTTTTTAGAATTAATTTAAACTATACTATTAGCATAAAGTTATAAGTAAGCTTTATAACTTTATAAATATAGTGTTAGTATTATATAAACACTAAAAAGCTTTTATAACTTTTTAAGCTACTTTTAATAATAAGGACTTTTTCTAGAGCTTTAGGACTCTTAATCTTATATAAGACAGTAGTGTACGCTAGTATAGCATCTATTTTATGCTTCTTTGCTGTTATAAGCTTAAGAACACTATTACTAAGTTTATTTATAAGTAAAGAGGCACTAAAAATAACAGCACTAACTTTACTATTTTTAGTAATACTACTTTTACTAAGATTATTACTAAAAATAAATAAAAAAAGGTTAATTACTTTTATAAGTTTTTTAAAGTTTTTTACTTTACAATAAAACACCTTAAGGGTAAGAGCTTATATAGATTCTTATAGATAACTGTTATTAACCTGCAACACTTATATACTAAGCTTCTCTAAATAAAGAATAAACTTAAAAGTAAAAGTAATAATTACTACTTTAAATCTAGTATAGCATTTAGCATAAAGAAGTTACTTATATACTAGAAAAAGTTTGTTATAAAGCTACTTATATTTTATTATTATATTATAACTATTTTTAACTCTTAGCTTTATCTTTTTTAGTTTAAAGACTACTAGTGTAAGCACTTTTTATAGCATAAAAAAGCTAAAGCTTTAATAAGGGCTATTTTTTAAAAGTATGTTAATACTAAGGTAAAGGTAGAGGTAGAAGATAATAAGTAACTGCTATTTACACAACATAAGTTACTAAGTAGCAAGTATTATAATAAGAGCTTTAAGTAGACTTTTTTTATAAACATAAGCCTCTTTACTAGTAATTATTTATATAAAAAGTAGTAGAAAATAATAAAATTATAGTAATACTGTTAAATAGGCTCCGACAGCTAGCTGCTTATAGTATAAGCACTTAAGTAGCAAGAGTAAGAGTGGTGTACAGTGTGCACAGCGTATAAGGTAGGTAAGGTAAGGGCAACATGTTTCTAGTTTTATTACTCTTATCTTTCCTCTATATAAAAGAAAAGGGGGATATTTAGATGTTTGCGCACAGAGGTTTACACATAAGCATTATATAATAGAGATATGTAGTCCTACTTGTGCGCAATTACTTATATCTAGACTATAACACTGCTGCTGTGTACAGACACTAGCAACTTTTCTTTTTATCTAAAAAGTTGCCTTCTGTACGCGTTATCTCTCTTCTGTTTATATAGGTCTATCTAATTACATTCTACCTTTACTTTACTCTATTTGTTAGGACTTGCCTTAGTAATGCTATATATTAAAATAGGCTAGTTACGCTATGTAAATAGCTTTATAAATAGTGTAAAGTGTTTTAGGCTATTATTATCTAGCCTTTATGCGCTTACTTTATAAGTAATTTAGCAGTGTATAAACTGTTTTATGTAGAGTTTTATGCTAAAATAGTGTAGGATTTTTGTGTAGGCAGGTGCGTAAGGAGGTGTATATAATAAGGTCTTCTTTTCTTCTTTACCTTCTTTTCTTTATCCTTTACTTTCTAAGCTCTACTATATAATTCCCTAGCTCTTTTCTCTTTTTATACAGTGCTAATAGTAACAGATACTCCTGCCTGCACACACACACACACACACACACACACACACATACACACACACAGAGAGAGAGATATCTCTCTAGCCTTTCTCCTCTACCTCTAGCGCTGTTAGTGCGGGCGTCTTTAACGTCCTTATGCAGTCTAGCAGCCTAGAGTGCATCTATGTTACCTTTTTAACTAGTTCTACTACTAATTAGCAGTTTATTTAATATCTTAGCATAAATATATAAATCCTTTAGCTCTTTTACTTTCTTTTTATATAAAATGCTAATTATAAATAGGCTAAGAAGTAGCATGTAGTAGCTTTACTGTCTTATAATATTAATGTTGTCTTACCTACTAGCACTAATCTATAGCTGTAAGCAGTAAAGGTTGTGTGTTATAAGAGATACTTTTATATAGTCTTAGTCTAGAGTTATAGTTAAGTTTTAGTAACTTTATATACTTATTATTATAGTAGCACTACTAGTGCTTTTTTTTTTATTAAGTGTTATATATTAGCTAACTTCTAAGCTAATGCCTACGCCTTATGTGTATAGTAGAGCTGTGGTCTGCATTGTGACTACTATACATAAGGGGTAGTAGCTTTTTCTTTTTCTATATACTAGATAAATAGACTGTCTTTTTTACATATCTTTCTTTTCTAATTTTATAATAAGAAAAATAAGTGCATATAATAAAAAAAAATAAAAAAAATAGGCTTTATATAAAAGTGTTATTAGTTTAGTTAGTCTAAGGCATCTTTATGCACAAGATCTAGCTAGTCTACAGATGCTTCTATCTAGACAGAGAGGCAGTTAGTTAGGACTAATAATTAAAAAGCTTAGTTTAGTGTTTTTTTTATACATACATTTACTAAGTTATTTTTACTATTAATCTACTTTATTTTAGTAATTTCTTTTTTTTTATATAATTTACAGAGTAACATAATGTTAATTATAAGTTACTTTTTACTAGTAGTGCCTAGCTTAATAAGGTAATTATATAGAGACCTTAAATTTATGTAAATTACTACTAGAATTAGTAGCAGTTTAAGTGTTTATATAATTTACTATAAAGTTATACTAAAAGTAATTATATTATTAAACCCTTTAACTATTCTATATAGTTTGCTAGTAAGGACACTCCTAGTTACTCTTTTACACTTAGTAGAATTCTAGTGTACAATGTTGCCTAGTATTTTAAAGTAGTTGCTTTACTCTATATAGTTTTTATTACTTAATATAATTAAGAATTCTAGCTATAAGCTAAAGTCTTTATTATTAGTAAATAATTTATTTATAAAAATAAACAGCTTTATATAATTAAGCTATAATAGTAAGAAAGTAAGACTATGCTTACTATTATCTATCTACTATTAGATTTATGTGTTAAGTGTGTTAATATTATTATGCAAAGAGTCTATAGTTTATGTAGTAATAAAAAGGTTAAATACTGCCTCTAGTTAATATATAGATGCAATGTATACCCCTTTTATATGTTACTTAACATATTATTATACAGCATCTTTATTCTCTAAGTTAATTATATAAAGGTAGCTTACTTATCTTTTTTAAGTAAAAACTACTATATTATGTGTAAGTTTAATCTTTCTACTGTTAAACTTAATAAGTTGCTTTTCTGCTAAGATAGTTTTACTTTTTACATAAAACTTTGCTTTCTGCAGTTTCTTTTTTTCTCTTTACATAAAATCTTTTATTATAATGCTTAAAGTGTTATATAAATGCTTTTAGTTGTTTCTAAGGCTTATGTTATACATATAGTGCATATTTACCTAACCTTCTAGAATATCTAGAAAGATGTCTGTGTACTAAGTTTCCTAGATATCTAGCTATTAACATAAATTAATAAAAGTCTTTATTTTATTTATAAAAGTGTTATATAGTTAACTTATGTAGTTATTATTTTTTTTTTATGCTTTTTAAAATTATATAATCTTATCTACTAGGAGTTTTTCTTTAGCAGTTTTTCTTTAGAGTAGAAGTTTGTACAAGTTGTAATGTAGTATAGATTGTGCAGGTAGTATTAGTAGTGCATACACTACTGCAGGCAGTAGTGTGTACAATTAAGGGTGTAGAGCAGGCGTTAGGTAGGGTAGCATGTATTATTTATATAGTAATTAGTGTAGTGCTAGCTAAAGTGTAGAAGTAGGTAATGCTAGTATGTTTAGTGTTAATAGCAGCATTATGTTTAGTCTACTTCTATGTAAAGCTTTATATAGTAATAAAAGTTATATATAAAGCTTTTTTAGTGTAATTACTTTTTTTTATGCTATATTATACAGCTTCTAGGCTTAAGTACCTTTAGTGCCTAGCTATAGTGTAATTCCCTTGTCTTCTAGTACTTATATAAGCTCCCTTTTAAACGCGCAGCTAAGTGCTAAAAAGTCTTATAGTGTTTATTTTTTAAAATTTTTTATATACACACTTAAAAAAGTAGCGCCCTTTTAAGTTATTATATATAGATTAGTAATTATATAACTTATATATAATTAAGTTTATAAGCTTATTAAAGCTTTTAACATATTAATCTTATTATTCTAGTACTCTAGGCTAGTCTTATTTTGTAGTGTTACCTCTAATATTCTTATGTCTTTTATAAGTTATTTATATAACAGAAATTATTCTTTATTTTTTTTATTATTATATAAAGTTGTTAGTTACTAATAAGATTTTATTATAATAGTATAGTTAATTACTTTTCTAGTAAATTACATAAGTACTGCTGTTATCTAGCTACTAAGTTATACAGCTTTAATAGCTTTAGTGTGCGCCTTACACTATCTCCTTTTTACTTTATATAGTAGCAGAGCTTGCTGTGCAATGTAAAGGATTAATGTGCTATTATCTAGCTACTAGGTTATACAGCTTTAGTAGCTTTAGTGTGCGTCTTACACTATCTTCTCTTTACTTTATATAGTAGCAGAGCTTACTATATAATATAAAGGATTAATCTGCTATTTTAAAAAATAAGTAACTAAATAAAGTACCTTATAAAGTGTAAGTACTCTGCTGTTACTCTTTTTAAAGAATAAGTAATAAAATAAAGTACTTTATAAAGTGTAAGTACTTTATTATTACTCTTACTAATTTATAGTTAATTAAATTAACTACTAATTAGTGTTAAATAAGCTCTAATAGCTAGCTACTTATAGTATAAGCACTTAAGTAGCAAAAGTAAGAGTAGTGTATAGTGTGCACAGTGTATAAGGTAGGTAAAGTAAAGGCAACATGTTTCTAGTTCTATTACTCTTATCTTTCCTTTATATAGAGAAAAAGGGGGATATCTAAATGTTTGCGCACAGAGGTTCGCGCACAAGCATCATGTGACAGAGATACATAGTCCTGCTCGTGCGCGATCGCTTGTATCCAGACTGTGACGCTGCTGCTGCGTACAGACAAATACTATAATAGTTACTGTAAAGATGTTACTATAGCTAAAAATAATAGCCTTTTATTTACTAATTCTTTTACATAGTAAAAATAAGTTAGACAGCTTACCTATTCTACACTATATAAAATTACTTTTAACTTCTTATTTATTCTATCTATAAGCTGTAACTGTAAGAGGAGCTTTAGTAGCAGTAAAAGAACTATTACTTATAACAAAAATAAGCTTTTTAGCTTAATAATTAAGGCTTTTTAACTATAAAAAAACTAGCTATGTTAGCACTATATTTATAGTAAATTATTATTTTTAGTAGACTATATATAAGCTGTTACAATGTAACTTTTTATAAAATGTTAAAATATAAAAGAAATATAAATTATAATAGTTACGCTTTATAAGTAGACTTAAATATTATGCTTATGTTAAAACGTACTTACAATCTAAGAAGTTACAACTATTAATTTGGCGAGTTGTAACGTATTACGTACGGTTGGGAACGCTGCCTGTCATGTGACTTAAGGCCAGCGACGGCTCTGGGCCGTAGCAGGTGGCGTAGCTAAGTAGCAGTGAGTCAAAGGAGTGTAGGTGGATAGAGCTTGGAGAGCTCCGTTACTGCAAATATGATCTCTCAGTAATCGCTCAGAGTGAATACTGCACCTTGTGTTCTAACGTTGAACAAGACATGGTGATTCGGGACCGAAATTTAGCCCCAGTTACGCCTTCCTAAGCTAAATCAGTAATTTAACAGATAAACCCTACCCTAGTGATGATCCACGTTATTCAATAACGTCCTAAACACCGTTTTAGGCTTCCTATGCTCCCGACTTGTGGAATTCCTAGTCTAGTTTTGTTCCTGTCTATCTGAGCATATCATACATGGGCTATTGAGAATAATGGATCATTGAGGCTCCTGGGAAAGCTTTAAAAAGTAAGTCAAGTAGGAAACCAATCCTGAGTTTTCATGTTGATGCGCAAACCCTCCTCAGGACGCAATCCCTGGAGGCCGAGCCCTCGTATCTCAATCCATACACCTCCAACACCCATCACAAAGACCCATCCGATGCTTCACACTGGCCTTTTTCTCTGAAATAGACACCTTAGCTCTCTCATACTGTCTATTGCATTTCTTGCAAAACCAAACCGCCAGCTGCAATGCGCCCCCGACTGCGGCTACGCCAGCTGAAGCAATCGTTGTTGTCCCAGATAGGTCAAGTAAAGAAAATGGCACTGCTGCTGTGCCGCCAGCCATCAAGTATTTTGCAACTCTATCGCTTCCGTTCAAAGCTCTCTCTCTTTTAGATGCGTTGGATGATCGGCTGGTCATGGTGGCTTGGCTTGACGAGGATGGAATCGAATATGAAGGTCTACCGTACGCTGACGAGCGGTCTGATAGGGTTAAAACCTCGTCATCGGTATTATTAATACGTCTTATTAAGCCCTGGGTTCTGTAAGAGCCGCCATCGGATTGCTGGGGGTTGTAGCCGTTGGGGTTGTTGTAGCTATTGCGCGGCACAAGAGAGGTCCGGGAGATTTGTCTCAATTCGTCGAGGTTGTCATTAAGCCTGCGTACTGAAGAAAGTATGAGTGCTTATGATGACCTTTGGTTGACTTGGTCATGAGTAAAAACTTACATTCATTGACCATGGCCCAATTATAGGTTTCCCGTTCGTTGTCTCTTTGATACGCCATCCTTTCCGGGTCATCGGTGCGTTCGAGACCTCTTAGGATAGAATCGAAGTCTGTCTTATACTAATAGCCAAGCAACTGGAGAGCCGCATTCATGAACGTCTCAGGCCATATAAGAGATATTGCGCCATGCTAGCGCCATGCTAGCGCCATCGCTGAAGAATAAAGTGTCCATCCAGGATTAACAGATACCTACGCAGAGACAGTTGCCAGCCTTGTGACTGTCATGGACGGTATGTGCCTAGAAATGAGCACACGGCCTATCAAAAGGGCCATAGGGCGGATGCTCGGCCTCGTTATTGACGTTCGGTCCGAGAAATGGCAACTCTCCACTCCGGCCGTTGCTCCGCCTCCACAATGAGCTTCACACCCCGGGTATTAAAGTTAAAAAGGCTTTGCCCCCTGACCGAAGGGAAAGAGAGATATTATTGGGCAGGTGTTTATCACCTGATATATTGGCTTACCCAATTCGGAACAACATGGCCTCGCTTAAGAGTTTGAACCTCGAAGTCGAGCCACAATATTATTATCGCTTCGCTTGCTCAAGCTTCTTTCTGTAGTAATTGCCGTTGCCGCAGCTTCGACTTCAGACCCCATGTCTCCGAGATTGTTTTCCGAGTGAGCCTCGTACCAGGCCGAGCCGAGTCGTGTCAAGAAAAGGTGCAAATCTCCCCACTTGGGTCGCAGCCTTCAGCTCATGGCGGATGAGCTTATTATGAGCTCGTCCACTTCGCCATCGCACATCACACTATCTATAATGGGATCGAATAGCTTCTTTTGCTGGCTCGGGATCTTAGGCACCCATTTCTAGCTCTTTCAGCATGGTAATCGAGCTATTGTCACCCGCGGCCCCTATCCGCAGCGAATCCAAGCTAGGGTACCAGAACCCACATGTCCATTAAGAGTTCTAATTGTTGACCTCACTCTCCAACCCTTGCCACAGTCGCACTCCGGTTTATTTTATCTTCTGGGTTCTCTTGTCGAGGTTTCATTCCGTGAAGTTCATACCGTGCATCGTCACATCGTTCTTTGCCTTATCTTGCCAAATCGGGTTCGCCACCCTCTTAATCTGACAGAGTGTGATCCGTATGACCTTGAGATCATTTCATTTTCTTTTCCTCTCCTTCGTCGTATTTTTCTCCGCACTCATCCTTCCCGTCACCATCACTACTCCTATCACCTAACGTAGCTTTCGCCTCATCTTTGCGTCCTCCAGGTGGCCATATTGCTGATTCCGCTAGACAAGTTAAAGAGTGATATCGGCTGTAGGATTGGTCCTGTGCTATTCAAGCAATCTGGCAGACAACCAGATGATAGGAGCGTTGATAAAGGTACTATGCGATGCCGTAGTAAAGTTAAAAGGGCTCCAAGAGGAAATATTATTTCTTTAGAAGCGTTAGAGTTGATTCATTATAGTAGAGACTGGGAAAGGGCGGTTTTACCGGACGTCTACACAGAAGAAGCGGACATAAGGGCAAACAGCTACTGAGAAATGCTTGAAGTTTGATTGCACATCATGATATCACCAAGCCTTGCGATAGTCGAGCGTCGTGCATCGGATTCCCATGGAATCGGCTATACTACGAAATTAGCGGGTTCATAAGAGGAAGCGCTTAAAGAGGAACCAGAGAGGAAAACAAACGTTGTGAGCCATTTCCAGTCTATCGGTATCGTAGGTCGTATGTACATCAATAGTAATCTATCGCGATAGTGCGAAGTATCCAGTTGCTACAAAAACAGAAGAATTTCTTCTGCTTCAACGCCTGAAACATCGGATCACCTGTCCAGCAGGAGAGTAGTCGTCCCCATCACCAAGACCAGGACTGCTGAAGAGGCTTGGGCTCGAAATTGGATTCTCTCCCCAACAAGGAGAATATAGATAGAAGCTGTATTGCTTCAACGCCGCCTATCTCCTGCCAGAAGGTTGCTGAAGATGTTTGTTGCATTGCTAATTCATAACATCTCTCCAGTAACGAATTGCTTTCGGCAGTTCCTTGGATTCTAATTTTCATGCCAATGGTCATTGCAAAGAAGACATGAAAGCGAGCCATGCCAACCGAGACCGATGTATCGAAAGCTGGGCCGCGATTCGGATCAGGATATACTGTGTCGAATATCTGTCGGAATATTGAGGGAGTAATAGCATACGGTTTGGACTCAAAGGCTGCGATATGATTAAGGAACACACCAGTCAATGTTTCAGCTTCGAACCGACTCGGGAAGGGTGCGGACGTGATGGCTCTACTACGGTCGGTGAAGTTTGGACCAGAGCTCATCGCCGTTGGGCTATCGACTCTAGGGGCAAATATGCCTTGGCGTGGCAGCCGAGGCATCTCAATCTGACTTTCAAAGTCGGGGAATGGCGAAATAGAAGCATCTTCGTTATCGAGAGAGAATGATGAGACGGAAGATCGTCGAGAGGTGCTTTTTGGATGCGTGGTGTTTGGCTTAAGATGGCCTGAACTCTCTTGTGCAAGGAATTCCCAGGACGGCGCCACATGGGGGGTTATGGGCGGCGAGAAGGCCTTGCCACCGGTAGGTGGTACAACGCTTGTAGCGAACTGCGGTGCTGACGTGGGGAGCATTTCAGGTGATGACGCTCGAGTTGTGCCGTCCCAAAAGTCAGGTACGGGCGATGACGGTGAGGTGTCGTTGGGCGTCGGCTCGCATTTCGTAATTGCAATGGACGGTATACTAGTCGCGGAGAAAGAAGCCATGTCAATATCGGTGTCCGGATTGAATGGCGTGGAAAAATTTGTGTCCAGGGTGAGCTGCGGTGGACTTTGCCAGTCAAAAGCCGCTTGTCCTCCAATGAGAGATTGGCTAATGGACTCCATACCATGCATCGGCGCATTCATATGGGCAGCTAACTGAGCTTCTAGTTGATGTATTCGATTTTCTAAGGCGACTTGGTGCTCCCTTGGACGAGTAGTTAGTAAATGTGGGGAGTCACGTGTAGGCAGTGACTTACGATTGTATACTCTCTTTCGACTTTTGACTCCGCACACATGCCAGCGAGAAACGGCTGCAAGTTGCGCATGGCGTGTCGCCATCGCACCGAATTTTTCTTCGCCTACATCGCTCGCAGGCGTTTGACACGGATTTTCGTCGTGATTGTTGCCATTGTGTCACGGCCGAGGGTGAGAAGCGGGAGGGACCCTCAATGCTGGGCACAGAGCCTGCGCTCATTAGTGATATATCCAAATAAAGATTGTATCCCCTTACTGAATGGACACATGGTGCTGAGATGCTGTCGGAGATGCCGCTCCGGCAGTTCAGTGACCCGAGAGCAAATTTGTTGGGGTTTGATTCTCAGCAAAATTGCGCACCAGGCGAATATTGCGAATATGGATAGAGCGGATGGTGAAATTGATGTTTGTTTGATACTCCGAGATGAAGGGTGAGAGGGAGAGGAGTTCTTCGAGTCTTCGACACTGTCGGAATTGCCCCACGAAGCCCGTGACTGACTCCTGCATCGCCGCATTTTAGGGTCTTGGCTTCACACACACTTCAAACGTTCCTCCCCTCACTACCCTCCCCAACCGTCGACCAGTCAACTGGCGCATCGCAAGTCTCCATCCAAGGTTTCCCCTGGTTTCTCTTTTCCCGTTCATGGTCTGTTTCAACCGCCAATCATGCACCTCGCTTCGAGATCCCTCAAGCAACCGTTTCCCTCGAATTACAGCCGAGCACAAGGCTGACTGCCAAGCAGCGGCCATCCTCCGCACCTGCATACAGTCCAAATGGCGCTCCCTCGTCTGGAGTTGACCTCGCAGACAGCAAATGCATGGCTAATATTTGCCCATTGGGCATACCATCAGCCCCTTCCTGTATTCCACATTGTTCGATCGGAATTTACAGCCTTCTGGAATGCACCTTATCCTGGTCTTGTCACGGTACTCTCTCGCTTTATGTCAGGCATTTTCCTGAAATGCATACTAAGGCAGATCTCTCACCACTCGAATCAACTCGCAGTTTTACTCGAAAGGCCATTCTACTATCCACTATCTGCCGCTTGGAATCAAGTCAACTCCTACACTGGTTGTGAGACACGATTAGCCTCAGGATTCGGCAGCAAAGAAACGTCATGTGCGCCTGCATCTGAAGCTTTACATGCGCTTTCTCTCGTTTGGACCTACTTGTTACTGTGGACTCTCTGACCAAGCATTTGACTTCTCCTTTCTCTCCTCAATTTTTATTCTAACTCCTCGCCTCTGTTTCAAACCGATGCAATTCGTCACTTTATCCCTTCTACACTTTTGTGGATGAGTAACTAAATCTACGAGGCATGATGAGAGGAAACTCGTCTCAGGCATAGCCCTTCAAGAATCTTGGCATTGTATCCTCGAATTTTCAATATCTCAGCTCTCCAATTCAAATAGATAGGTAAGAAGCTTACTCTCAAAATGTTAGCTTTGCTATCATCAAGATGCGGGCCAAGCAGCGGAAGACGGTCTTGGCTTCCGCGCCTGCTGTCTTGGGCATGCCCAATCTGACCTACAAGTCGGCCATAGATATGTACATAACTGTGCATACTTATATTATGAGCTGCGATGCAATATTCCCTCTGATCAGCAAGCTCTATTTTCCTCTATTATTTGCATCTTTTCACCTTATGCACGACCGGCCGTGATATCCCTCCATACTCTTATCACTTTGTATATCGAGCATGGCTTCTTCAACGTCCTACAACATGCCTGGACGCGAAGAAAGTAATACTCTGCCACCCCTTCCTCAAATCCATGTTGTAGTACCACGAACCCCTGTGCGCATGAACACCGACGACACCGTTACCCCCTTATCCGAGAACGTCTCTCCCACCACTCTAGTCACAGAAAGATCTTTCAATGGTACACACACCCGCGACAGATCAATAAGCAACCTAAGCGCTGTGTCTATCCCGAATACATTTGTAAGCCGAAGCAGGGCCGTTAGCGAAGCAACACTCGCTCCATCCACATCAGCTGGTGCTTCAAACCATAGTGTCGTGAGCGAGACAAGCCCATTCACGCTTGACTCGCAGCGAAACGGTGATGCTCTTAAGCCCGACCCAGGATCAGAAAAGGATTTCGCCGTCCTCAACAACAAGTTTGCCTTTTCTCCTGGTCAACTAAACAAACTGTTGAATCCAAAGTCGCTACCTGCATTCATCGCTCTTGGTGGGCTAACTGGCCTCGAGACTGGCCTTCGAACCAATGTAGATACGGGACTGAGCTTAGAAGAGACAGAGCTCCCAGGCTCGGTGTCATTCGAGGAAGTTACAAAGCAATATAAGAAACTGGGAAGAACAGATACTAAAGGCTTCCCTCATCCAGTTAATGTGAGACATGTCGACATCACAGACTTTGGTCCTGCCAGTGTTGGGTCACACTCTGGGGAAACTTTCTACGACCGGAAGAGAGTATACAGTACCAACGCCCTCCCGGCCAAGAAGCCAATTTCGTTCTGGACGCTCATGTGGCAAGCGTACTACAGAGAGAACATTCTCATTCTTCTAACCGTTGCGGCCGTCATATCCCTTGCTCTTGGCCTATATGAAACCTTTGGTGTCGACCATGGCCTGAATGCGCCTCCCTCAGTGGACTGGATCGAAGGTTGTGCGATCTGTGTATCTATTGTAGTGGTGGTCCTGGTTGGAGCTCTGAACGATTATCAGAAAGAGCGCGCCTTCGTAAAACTGAACGCAAAGAAAGAAGACCGCGCAGTCAAGGTCATTCGGTCTGGCAAATCCTTCACTATCTCTGTTTACGACATCCTCGTCGGCGATGTACTGCATATGGAACCTGGCGACCTCACCCCTGGCGACGGAATCTTTATCTCTGGTCACAACGTCAAATGTGACGAATCCTCTGCAACAGGCGAGTCCGATCAGCTCAGGAAAACTGGCGGGGAGCAAGTTCTTCGCCTTCTAGAACGTGGCCACAGTGAATCTAAAGACCTCGATCCCTTCATCATTTCCGGTAGCAAAGTACTCGAGGGCGTTGGAACCTATCTCGTTACCTCGGTCGGCATCAACTCATCGTACGGCAAGATTCTTATGGCCATGCGCCAAGATATGGAACCCACGCCTCTACAGAAGAAGCTGGATGGCCTCGCTGGGGCTATTGCAAAGCTTGCATCTGCTGCATCCTTCTTCCTTCTGCTAGTCCTTCTCTTCCGCTTTATCGGTACATTTCCCCGGAGCCCACTTACACCGACCGAGAAAGCCTCAAAGTTCATGGACATTCTCATCGTCTCTATCACGATCATCGTGGTGGCAGTCCCCGAAGGCCTTCCTCTTGCCATTACTCTTTCCCTTGCGTTTGCCACTACTCAGATGGTGAAAATGAATAACCTTGTGCGTATCCTCAAGTCATGCGAAACCATGGGCAACGCAACCACAGTGTGTTCAGACAAGACTGGTACTCTTACTCAGAATAAGATGACAGTCGTTTCCGGCACCTTTGGGGAAGATTCCTTTAATGACAAAAACCCCGGTAGCACAGAAAACCGGTCGTTGCAGTTCGCTGAACGTTTAACGTCGCAACAGAAATTGCTTCTCGTCGAGTCCATTGCCATCAACTCCACAGCTTTCGAGGGGGACGGAGGGGAGTTCGGCTTCGTAGGCTCGAAGACCGAAACAGCTTTGTTGGGATTTGCGAAGAGTGTCTTAGGAATGGAATCTCTTGCTCAAAAAAGAACGAATGCGCAGATGGTGCAGATGTTTCCCTTCGATTCGGCACGGAAATGTATGGGTGCTGTTCAGAAACTTCCTGATGGGACTTTCCGCTTACTGGTAAAGGGTGCCCCAGAGATTCTGCTCAGCTATTCATCAAAAATAGCACTAGCAACCGGCAATATTCGAATGGACAGCTCTCAAACAAACCGTATTGCAACTGCCATTGAGTCCTACGCCAAGCAATCTCTTCGTACCATTGCTCTCATCTACAAAGACTTCGCACAGTGGCCGCCGCGAGGAATCGAGAATCCGGACGACCCGACGTTAGCTGTGAATCTTGGTGCTTTGCTCAATGGCATGACTTTCATTGGTGTCGTTGGCATTCAAGACCCGATCCGTCCTGGTGTTCCTGAGGCTGTCAAAAAGTGTAAACACGCAGGTGTTGTCGTGCGAATGGTGACTGGTGACAACGTCGTCACAGCAAAATCAATTGCCGCAGACTGTGGTATATACACGGATGGCATTGTAATGGAAGGTCCTGAGTTTAGGAAACTAAGTGATGCGCACTTGGACGCTACCCTTCCCCGACTTCAAGTCTTGGCTCGGTCGTCGCCAGAGGACAAGAGAATCTTGGTGACTCGACTCAGGAAGCTCGGCGGTATCGTCGCTGTAACTGGTAGGCGTCTCCAACTCCGGGATTTACATCATTAATAGTAATACAGGAGATGGCACCAACGACGGGCCGGCGCTCAAAGCTGCAGACATCGGTTTCTCCATGGGTATTGCGGGTACTGAGGTTGCCAAGGAAGCATCAGCCATCATCCTCATGGATGACAATTTCGCCTCCATTCTGACGGCTCTGATGTGGGGTCGCGCAGTAAATGATGCGGTGCAGAAATTCCTCCAATTTCAGATTACCGTCAATATTACCGCCATGATCGTCGCATTTATCTCAGCCGTCGAGGATCCCGAAATGCGCTCCGTCCTCACAGCTGTGCAACTCCTCTGGATCAACCTCTTCATGTAAGACAACAATACAACCCTCCATCATCTCGCCAACTCCCCACTAACATCCTAAACCCAGGGACTCCCTCGCCGCCCTCTCCCTCTCCACCGACGCCCCAACCGACGAAATCCTTGACCGCCCACCTACCCCACGCAGTGCCTCCATAATCTCAATAACGATGTGGAAAATGATCATCGGGCAAGCCATTTTCCAAGTCACCTCAACCTTCATCCTCCACTTCGCCGGCCCCAAATTCCTCTCTTACACAGAAGCCGAAATGCGCTCAATAATCTTCAACATGTTCGTCTGGCTGCAAATCTTTAACCAGTACAACAACCGACGCCTCGATAATAACTTCAACATCTTCGCAAACATCCATAAGAATTACTTCTTCATCAGCCTGAACGTGGTCATGGTAGGCTCTCAGGTTGTGATTGTGTATTTTGGGAGTACCGCATTTGGTATTGTTGCATTGAATGGGCCGCAGTGGGGAATTAGTATTGTGGTTTCGATACTGTGTATTCCGTGGGGGGTTTGTTTACGCTTGTTTCCAGATCGCTGGTTTGAAGTTGCGGCGAACTTTGTTGGGAGACCGTTTATGGTTGTCTATAAGTCGCTTAGTCGGTGGACACATTGTGTGATCAGGAAGCTAAGACCGAAGAATGAACTGTCGGAGGAGATAGAGGTTGCGGAGAGTGGGGATAGAGATCTTTGAGGGGAAGGGCAAAGGGGGCCGTTGTGAGAGTTAGTTAGTAGGGATGTGGATGAAGTTTTGTAGATCATTGGGATAAAGTAGATGCTGAGGTTGCATTTCACCAAATGGCATACATTGAGAATAGAAGCTGGCATCCCATTGGCGTTATCTCTTATTCTAGCAAACGACTTAATCAATTAGATCATCTCTAATGGCATTCCGCAGTATTTTCGAGCATGCTGCAGTCAGGATGGCAATTGCATTTATGAGTTATCCCGGCTACATTCTTCAAGAGCAAGAAAAGGAAGAATTAAGATACCCAAGACAGGATTGTAACGTCGGTTTGTAAGTTAGGCTCATCAGGTAAGACTGCATGGCCGGTTTGTATAACACCAAAGCAGCGATCGCTAATAGTCCTCAAATCCGTGGATGAGGACTGGGAGTTCTAGAAACGGAAATGCATAGTCTTTCGTAAGAATATTTGTTGCTATTACGTATTGGCGTTCGTTTAGATACTAAGCATTTTTGCGAGGGCGGCTTCTGGAAATATGGTTAAGATGTGCGGAGAGAGTGGTACCAAAGCTTATTGGAGTGAAGCAGGCACTGTTGGGATAGAATATCGCGCCTCCATACATCATTTTGGCGCTTGATGAAAGGAGTTTGTTTCCTTCACTTCTAACCTGATAGAACCCATGAACGGCTCCAAATCGAACAGTCCTGCCGGTGATAGCAAGAGAAATCAACCCAGGAACGATCTCTGGAATTCTTGATGACAGAGCTGATGCACGCTACTAGGATGATCGATATTGCTGGTTTGGTAGACTAAGAAGCAAAAGAACAATCCAGGGGAGCCGTGGGCGTGCGGTGTAAAACACACCATTTCCGCAATCAAAAATGTGGCAGAGTAGCCAGGCGCATTCTGGATGAGATGCGCAACAACTGCGTTTGCTGCAAGCTGTTCCTATGGGCAGGATCTAAAGGTATCTCCAGGACTCTTCATGCTTGCTAAAGTATCCGAACGTGCAGAACTTGACAACAAGGCGGTAACTGGAAATAGCCCCTACAAGGCTGACAACAGCGTTCACGGAGGCAAACGCTCCGAGAATCGAGGAGGAGGATGAGGGACATTTTGAGAGGTCGTCGGTGGGAATGGACGATGCCCACGGTAGGATTTAGGTAGTGCTTGTCATCATCAGGCTGGAAAGAGGAAGATAAAGACTGAATAATATGAGGGGCATGGAGTAGTGTCGAGGCTTTATGCGTCAGCAGCTAGAGAAATCTGTGTTCGTGTGGTATCTTCCATTGGGCGCCTCCTCTGATGCATGTCTTGTGGCGTTTATGTGGCGGTTGCTTGGGAGCTGAGTTGGTACTAGCAAAACATTAGCCTTCCCTAAATCCTGCTCCAAGTACTGAATAGGAATAGAACAAGTATCTGATTTGCGATGTCACTAGGACCCTCTTAAGTCCTTACTTATTTCTAGCGAGGAGGTTGATAAGACACATTCACCCTAGTTTTTTCCACTGCTATGCAAAAACATGTTATAAAATCCGAGTATAGAGTTGTTAGAGTTGACATAGATTGAACACAATGGCATTTCCCTTCTCACCGTCGTAAAGGGTGGACTTTATTCGGATGTGAGGACCGCAATTCCCAAAGATCCGCGCCTGTCCCTTACTGCCTGGTGGGCTGGAATCGAATTAGTACGAGATTGCTAGTGGTCTTCGAAGTGTTTCCGGAATCACGGTCATGTACCCCCCTCCTCAGCGACAGCATTGGCTGTCTGAGTATGAAACACCCAACCTAATCATTGACCGGAATCTGTGCCTGACCGAACACAGCTGATTGCGTTCATACAAATGCTTGAATCTTACGGCCGAACTAGACACGGTGAGGGCCAATATGTTCAGTGTGGATGAGCATAGGAATTGTAACCGAAGCCAGGTATGAAGACATGTCTACCTGGGCAGATTGAAAAATGTCAAGTCACATGACATGGGAAGGGTGAAATCTCGGAGGGTTGTACTAGGACTCTAGGTATGTAATTGCGATAACTAAAAACACCGAAAGGATTTAAGTAGAATTATTTTCGTAAGCAGCCATGAGAAAGCTGAGACACTGTGTCTAAGACTTAATGCTGCAAGCGGAGATTGTTTGGAGTGGATGAAGGGGAGTGAGAGAAAGAGAGAAAGAGGCCAGGTATATATTTCCACACATGTATCGCACCTTCATCTGCGCTTGCTTGTCGATGGCCAATGTCATCAGTCGGGGAGGGCACAGCCATTTACACTTCGGCGTCCGACAAGCGTCAGCTCGAACCATCTATCGTGCGATCGCCCGATATCTGACTGTGTTGCTGAATATTTAACTGAAGGTGAATACATAAAAGGCACCAAGTTCCATTGATAGGGAGCTGGTTGCGGAAAGAGTCGAGGCAAAACTTTCGACCGGCATTCTCCCCGTGTCGGGGATCCGTTGGAGGAGCTCTAACCCCTTTTCGACTAGCTCGTCAATCCCACGGACTACCTCGGTATTTATCTCGCCGCATTCCTACCTCCAATTCCGCGTTCGCATTCCTTCCAGTATTTCTATCTCTTGCAATTCTCTTTATTTATAGAAAATGGCACCTATAGACGGAGCAGAAGTCGCAAAGCACAATAACAAGAAATCGAGCTGGATAGTACTAGACTCGAAAGTGTACGACATCACGTCGTTTCTCTCGGAGCATCCGGGGGGTGCTGCGATCTTGCTAAAGCAAGCCGGTTCAGTTCGCATATTCATCTTTCTCGGACTTAATGTCAACTGAACTGACTCGTGGATAGGATGCAACAACTGAGTTCAAAAAGTACCATCCCTTGGACTATGTCAACGATCTTCCAGCAGGCAGCGACCTGGGACCTGTTGACTCAAATACTCTAGCACAATTGAGAGTACCGAAAGAGGTAGAAGCCAAGCCTGCTTCCTCGACAGGCGATAAAATACCCCATGTTTCCATGATCATTTCCGCCCCGGATTTCGAACGTGTGGCAAAATCTGTCCTCCCACATAAAGCATGGGTATATGCCTCGAGCTCTGCAAACACAGGCCTGTCTCTGAAAACCAACCTCAGCGACTGGTCACGTATCAACTTTCGGCCTCGTGTCCTAAGAAATGTTGGTGACGTGGATACACGACGCTCGATTCTCGGCCAACGCTCACAATATCCGTTCTACATCTCACCCATGGGGACCCTAGGCGTTATTCACCCCGAAGCGGAACCGGAAATGGTAAGAGGAGCGGTGCGCAAGGGAATCCATATGGTCGTCAGCACGGCATCTACAAAGCCCACAGTGCAGATTATGCAAACTTATGTGGACGAAGAGAAGAGAGTGAAGGGTGCTAGTCCCTCAAAACTCTTTTTTCAATTTTATATGCCAATCAACAGGAATAAGGCCTATGCATTGTTAGGAGTTGTAAAGAAAGCCGGATACAAGGGACTTTGGATTACTGTCGACACACCCGTTCTCGGAAAACGCACGGCGGATCGTGTACTTCAGGCAGAGGAAGCTTTAGCGGTTGGTGTGGAAGAAGACTCTACAGCGAAATGGGAAGCTGGGAACGAAAATACTTTTGCACCCGCTATTGGTGGAAGAGTGGCGACGGGCCAGTTAAGTCCACATACCACATGGGAAGATTTGTTATGGATTCGGAAAGAGTGGAACGGACCAATTGTATTAAAAGGTATTCAATGCGCCGAAGATGCCAAGCTTGCGTTAGAATATGGGTGTCAAGGAATCCTCCTTAGCAATCACGGAGGGAGGCAAGCACATTCTGCTCCAAGTTCACTACTAACATTACTCGAAATCCGTACATATTGTCCCGAAGTTATAGAAAAACTGGAAATCTATCTAGATGGTGGTCTTCGAGACGGCGCCGATGTCCTGAAGGCGCTCTGTCTTGGAGCTACAGCAGTCGGTGTTGGGCGGCCATACCTGTATGCTTTAGCTGCATATGGGTCGCAGGGCGTTGAGAGATGCACAGATGGTGAGTTTCCCTCTGTTTTGAAGCCTAGCTTAGTGACCAATCTTTTCCAGTGCTCTCTGAGGAGTTGGCAACAGGGATGAGGCTTCTTGGAGTCACGTCGCTGGATCAACTTCGACCGGAAATGGTAAATATGACGCCACTTCTGAATGAGATGTGGCGCCCTGATCCTATACTCTTACGAAGTCGCTTGTAGTATATATGCTTTTATCCGAAACTTGAGTCTTCTTATGCCACCGGCAACCTTTATGCACTGGGTCCGACCAGAATATCGTCGCTCACGCAGCTCCTCAAGTCGATTGACCCCAATGATTCCAAGTGGTTTATCTCGTATCATCACAGCTTGTGCATGGCCTCTATCAAAACGTTGTACATGCACCTGACACGCCTAACGTCACTCCTGCTCACTGTTTACTCTCTAGAGGATTTATGGCTAGAATTCCCTACCCAATTCGCCACCTACCTCGCCGGCCCGCCCTTTCTAGGTGGGCTAGCAAACAAATCCCATGCCCGAAATGTGGTTTGACCACCATCTACATTACGCCCTAGATTATATTAAATGTCTCGGCTTCGTGGTAAGTGAGGGTGGTGCGTTACTTGCGTAAATCAACCTGGGCTTTGGACATGCACCCACCTACAGAGAGAGGCCACCACAAGTGCTGAAAAAAAGGGTGTTGACTTGTTCCTTGGTTCTCCCAGGCAATTACGCATGATTAAGAGACTCCGCCTTTACCTTCGCTTAGAATACATATTTGATGAAGACCGTACTAGCTTCGATTCCTTCCTTCCTTAGACCGGAAAACTACCGCAAAGTTACCTTTCCGTCATTAAGCTCGTTAATGCTTTAATGTTTCACCGGCGCTAATGAGTTCACTGTTGGCTGCATCTTACTAGGGAATATGGACGTTAACAAGAAGGAGAGAGCAGAAGCAGTGACACAAGATGTGAAAAAGAGGCTAGGTAATTTTTGAGAGAGAGACTGTGAGGACAAGAAGATTTCTGTGGGAGTTACTCTGCAAATAATCTTCGGCCATCACCTCTATATCCGGTTTGTCGACAGTTATCAACGGTCTGTTTTATATTGCTTGTACCTATACTATTCAAATGGAACGTTAAAAATTCAATACTATTGTATATGGAGAAAATACCCTGGACACCATCCCAATAACGCGTTGCCGAAGAGCTTTCTGCATATGTGAGACAAATTCCGCTAAATCATGTCTCGGTTAGATCAAGAGTACTAATCTTCCATAAAATTGCAAAAGCAGCGAAGAGTGTGCAAGATGCGTATTCGCATGCCAGGTTGCGCAGGCAAAGTATAATTGAAAAGAAGATATTCACATTGCCATGATCATCGAGGTTGCGGTCTGCGAAAGACTCTTTCATCGCTCCGTTTCATGATGCAGTTGCAACAAGATATGCACAAACGTTGAAAATCCTAGCTGAAAATCCTAAGTGCCTGAAGGCAAAATCTGCTATGAACTGCCAAATTTGACTGGGAATGCCATGTATTTGTGTCCTGATAGAGTTTTTCATAATTCTAGCCCTAATTTTAAGAACTTAGATCTGCTATATTTATTTTCCGCGCTATGCTCTAACATGCTGTCCGGCTCGAAGGATCGCAGATAGCTGAAGCATTGTATTGGATAATGGTCCTGAATGCCAAGGATTCAAGGCGCAGAACAGTGGACTGAAGAGCAGCCTAATCATCAAACGCTCGTCCACAAACTTCCTACGCCACAGAAACTTCAAGTCAGTACGATTCAATAGAGCGTAGAGCGCAAAAATATCCTAACATACCTCTCTCCACAATGAAAAACTATCATACAACGACACCCACACCTCTCGCTCCCTGCAAATATCCTGACTCTCTTCCTCTCTGCCATTCTCTCCCTCCGGACAACGCGGCCAGTATTTCTTCCTCAAGTCTGGAGAAGGTTTGATCCATGGTTTCGGATACTTGGAGTCGCTGAAATGCACGAATTTGGCTCTTTTCCACACCTCAATCGCGTCCCAGTCCCCACGGTCTGGACCTAGAAAGTCCTGGTGGTAGGTTTTTGTGAACTCGTTGGTGCGGAGATTGTAATCGCGGTGGGGGAGGATGAGGGATGTGGAGCTGTAGAGGGCGTTTACCTTTTTTACAACGGAGGCTAGGGAGGCGACAGTAGGGTTTAACATGGCGTCTGTAACCCGCCCGAATTCTAGTTTGGAGGGTTCGAGGACGACGAGATGACTGGAAAGAAAGCTAGGTTTGTCGAGGGTCCAATATGCATGCGGAATGGCGACTGTGGCGCGCCGGAGGAAGAACAGTTCGTCCATAGGCTGTAGATCGATTAGATGCGATGGTCTCGCTTGAAATGTAGTCAGGAATTGGCAGAGATTCTTACCTGTAGAACCATAGCATTTGAATTGAGGAGTATGACTCTCTTGTACTGTGTTTGATTGAAAGCTAACAGCTTCGTGAAACCAACCGGCCATGCACGCTCAGTTTGCGTCTCGATTGATACAAATTTCACGTTATACAAATCTCCTGCCTGTACCATTAGTTTGTGCTCGTATGTCCCATTCATGCCATTTTCCACCGACCCAATCCATTCCTTCGGGTGAAGCAATACGCGGTCAGCGCGACTACCTAGTCGATGGAGAGCCTCGAAGACCATGACAGCATTGCAAAGGTAATGTTTGTCGGTGGCATATTGGACATAAGCGTACTGCGACCATGGGATAACCGAGTTAGGCGGAATCTCTGGTATTATCGCCGGAGTTTGTACTAGGAAGCTTGATCGATTCCGTAGACAAGTCATAAAGATGATCAGTAGGAATACACCTATGAGGACATTTCGATATCGTCGCAATCCGGTTAAAGGTACTGATCCCCAGGTTCGTGTATGTCTGGTCCATGATTTATCGTTTCTAAGCGGTAGCACCGGTGAGCTTCGCTTTTGCAAAGATATCATGTCTGCATAGTGAGAGTTGCGGGACGGGAAACTGCCGTGCATTCTTAAACTGCAGTGTATGATGAGTCGGTGTAAGTGCGTAGTAAATCTGAGAAGAAAGACGTTCTTTTTGTCTCTCTGAAATCAAGCTGCTGCGGTGTTGTCACTGCCTGGAAATGCTGCAGGGTTGGGGCGTTGTTGTGGTACATGTGATTGCGCCTTTTACATGTTGGATGACTAGGTAAAGTCCTGGTTACGGGTGCAAATGATGCAAGGGTCTAGTATTCTGCTCTGTACAGGTGAACTATTCAATAATAATCTTATTCATCCTGGCGTCAAACAGTTACAGAAATTTCAAGAAGAGGGTTCGTGATCGGATAACCGGAAAAGAGGCTGTGAGGAAAGGTGAAACAAGTACCCATCCTATAAATAGCTTTGGTTGGGGCAGGGTAGGATTCACACCATGGGGCCAAAAGACACGCAAAATTATCACTCAGCGGCGCGGTCGTATTGCTGGCGGAGGATCAGGTCCTTTGGAGTGATTAGCTATGCAGATGGGAGGCTGAAGGGCAGCGCGGAAGGAAGAATCGTAGCAGCTATGCCTGGCGATTGCTACCCACGACAGGGTAATTGAAAAGAGAAGTTCACATCCCGTTGAACCCCCAATCCTAGCGAGAGGTTTACCTACTTCAATGCGCTCTGCTAATGTCCCACAATAGGTACAAATGTACTGTACAGTTGTTCCCCTAGGTTTCAAGCCACTTTCCTCGCTGATCCCCCCTGTAATATGCTTATACACATGCTGCAGTCCTCTCTAGCACATCCAAAACTTGCGTTCGAAACGCTTCCTGCAATTTCCAATCTTCGCGGGTGTCGTTTAGTACCCCAAATTCTCCTGTCAAACATGATATGACGACCTGTTGATACTTCTCGCCCATCTTTTCACCGAGGCTTCACTGCGCTTGCTTGAACAGTTGTGCCTGAATGACGAACGGATCGCATGCAGTCTTGAACTGGGGGTTTTCAAGCGTGATAGCGCGTTGCCAGAGGCCAATTTCAAGGAGTACGATACCTGATAGTCAGCTAATTCAGTCAACATACAGCAAGCTTCGGGGGGCGTCTTACCAGTGCGTAAATGTCGTGGATCTTGTTGAACATCTTGCCTGGCCTTCCTTGCCGCTCAGGATGCCGGTATACATCTCGTTCCAAGAAAAAGTCTGTAAAGCCGAAAGAGAAATCAATTTCTGGTTGCGTGAATTCGAAGCCGGGGACGCATGGATCTCCGTAGTCTATCCGTGGCACACTGCCTACTGGTTCTGGCACCCATTTCGAGTCACTTACTGGAAAGAACAAGACATTCTCACTTCGGAAGCTTTCGTGCACCTGTACAAGATTTAGCGTGAAAGACAAGGCCGAGATCAATGCATCCTTTACCTACCCACTTCACCATCTGGAGTTGTGTTATGCATTGTGAAAGTGTTAATGCTAGTTTAAACCGTTGGCTAAGAGTCAGTTTAACGCTTTTCATGTCTAAACGACGGCATAGGCTAATAGGGTGAGGATCGTGGCCTGCTGGAGTATCGAGCAAGCTTGCGATGCTGCCCTGCTTTGTAGATACTTCCAACCAATACACGGCGGGATACAGAAAACTCTTTCCTTAGCCTGTGAGAAAAGCCTAGCGAGGTCATTAATCCGCAACCTAGTTCTCTGGTCCACCTCACCAGCTTGTTCTTGATGTCTGTCGTGTCGTCGGTATTCCATAAGATAAGTCTTACTGTCGCCTTGGATGACAGCAAATCAGTCTTCCACTAGAATTGCCTTTCTTACAACCCCCAACTACCACGTCGAGAGTTCAAAGGAGGCCTGCGAACTGTCGTTTTCTGTTGCAGTGATTTGGAGGGTAGCGTCAACGTCGAATCCCAGGAGTTTCGCGCTCTCGTCGTTCTGAAGGCGTTTTAGGTGTTGCATGTTCAAGCCAATCGAAGACGCAGACAGGGGCCTTAAGATAATGGTACAATTAGGAATGCTTATGAATCATATGAGCTTACTAGAAACTTATATAAAACACCTCAAATTCAGCGTAGGGAAAGGTAAGGTTAGAGAAAGGCATTGCTTACTGCGAAACAGTTAGAACAATTGACAAGAAGCTTTGGTATCTGTAGTCCGGTTAGTACGTACTAAAGCTTGATGTTTTTATGGATCCCGCCGTTGAGATCAGAGAAATCTTTTATAATCTCCTCGGTTCTCTTCTTGTCTTGCAACGACCACCTGAATAAGGCCATGGATTGCTTAGGAAACAGCTTCTTGGGCGATCTTGGTGACGTACTTCTGGGCTCTTGTGACTTGCTGCTTGTCAACGACGACGACATCGAGGAAACCATGGAGGGCCTTTTCTACATCTCGTTGTTCCCATAACGAGTTTCTAATAGATCCAGTCCTCTTGGAACATATGAATGAGCCGGCTGAGGAACACTTTGATCTGTTGTTGAACATCTTCGTCGAAATTTTCAAACAAAGTAACACCTCCATAGATTGGGGAAGTCTCGAAAAGGATGTGACGGAGTTGCTTGGTCCAGTTGTTCTCGTCAATGATTTTGCTGTGGTACTGCTCCGTCTCCTGGCTGATGTTTAGAAGGTATTAGACAGCTAGCGCAGAGAAAGTACCAGACCTCGTTGAATGATTTCGCGTCCGAAATTAATTGTGCGGTCCGCTCGCCGAGCTTAAGGAGCTGATCAAATATAGCGGCGGAGAGGACTGTTGTTTAAGTTAGCCTATCTGCAATACTGAAATGGGGGCAGGTCCTGGAATGTTCCCATTGCATGTTATCGCATAGCAGGGAATATAACTAGAATAGGATCGATATATTAAAGCTCTTGCTAAAACCGGGGCGTTAAGAGGATGTTGGGCTCTGCTAGGTTCTGCTGCGATTTGCTTGGCATGTTCAGCCGCAGGTGACAGGACACGGGACGCATCCCTTCTGGTGCACCTGGGGAGCAACCCGCTACATCTTATGGCCTGATTCGAATCATGGTAGGGGAAATTCAGGACATAACTCCCATTAATGCTCCCCCAATTCCTGGCAAGAGATATAGGCCTTCAAATTCTCTTTGATGATGGTCCTCTGTAGATAGGAATACACCGAACGTTTCCACAGGGCCTGAAGGAGCAATAAATTTGACCCTCCAGGCCTTCGAGCCTCGCCTCTTGCAGCGCGATACCTATATCAGGGAGGGGGTGTCGTCCAAAGTGCCTCGATGTATCCATACGCGGTCGAAGAAGTTGTAGCCATGAAGCAGCCAAGTTGCCCCCGAAAGGCGTTGATTCTGGGGCCTTTGAGCGCCAGGTAGCATCCACCCTGCGACTCTGCGACATTTCTTAAAGAGCAGCTAGGTTAGCATCCATGAGAAATTGCTCTTTGCAAGGACTTTGCCCAAGGCCTGCATTCGCTCCATGTATCTGGAATTGCCCACGGCGATCTGAAGCTAGACAATGTTCCTGTTACACCCTAGATCGGGAGTGGCTCGGCGTCTGATCAAGATTTTCTTAGGACCACCGGCTTGGAAGCACGTATCTCCGACTTCGGTCATTCCCTTCACCTGTACGGCGATGAGGGTGACTCAGGGGTGAAGCGGCGATATGGTGGAACCTTAGCGTATAATGCTCCCGAAATTCTAGACAGGCACAAGGAGACCAGAGATGACATTAACTAACATCAACTTCCGGAAGTGCGACGTGTGATTCCTTGGACCGTCATGTGTTGTCGCTGCGCAGGCATTTTAGCGGGGTTTGCTGGTCCGCTCACTTGGGTGGTCCGCTCGCTTATGAAACATGTTAACTATATAGTAGAATAGAAAGAGAGGAGGAGGGTCGGAAAGGTTTTTAATGCCGTTCCCAGCGCCTGTGCTAGCTTAGAGAAGTTATCTATGTTGTTCAGTTATCAGCATCAATTTAGTAATGCCTGCATTATGCTCTACGTTGCCTGACTTTACAGTAAAATTTACAAGGCTTTCTAAGGAGTCCAGCTTTGGCCTAGCGCGTCGTGTAATTTTCGCTTCGTTACGAAGTACTACCTGCTGCCTGACTACCTGCCTCGGTGCTCCGCGTTCCCCAGCCTCAAGGCTTCTGTATACTCCACAACTTCATGCGACCCTGCTGTACTTAGATGCCTTTTTGAAGAGCATTTGACATCGTCACATCCTCGAACCCGCGTCTTGCAGCAATCCTCATAGTGGGATTGAGCACCTGCGCCTAGTCGCCGAGGTGCTGTGCCACATGCAGTTGCTTAACGTTGACCCGGCGCGTACATTTCCATCCAGCGCTTATATGATAATTCTGTAAGGGTTGACTGCCCCCGTCTAGTTCATTCTACTTATCCCGACATCGATATCATGAGGCTATTTTGGAATGCTGAAACAAGGCTCACTGCGCGCCAGCCTCGCCGTATCGGTATTAAGGAGCCATTGCGCTCCTGCTTTTCATTTCCTTTTGGCTTGCCCCTTCATGGCTCCGTTGAACGTCTACCATCGAGCAAGCGGAGCTAGTCAGCACCAGCAATCCTCTTGTGGCGTTCTCGATTGACCATGTCTGCCAATGCAGGCCTTCCTATTTCCTTCGATACCAACGTCGAACAGCAACCACCAGAGCCCATAGACTCTTTCGAACGCACCTGTCCGACATGCAAAATCAGCTCAAGAGACCAGCCAATTCACCGCATGTCGGTTGCATCGCCGGCTCTCTCCTCCAGAAACCTAGCGGCCGCAGAAATCACTCTAGAGACATGTCCCCGGTTCACACCTCAACCTCCCCGCCTCTCCCTACAGTTTGATCCCGAAGGAAGGCCGCCTGTGCGGTTTCGTCAAAATGCCTTCTCTCCCCTTTCTCCCGCTATAAGGAAAGGTGACAATAACTGGAAAAGGAGAAGCCATATTGAGCTTGAAGTCCCCGAAATCGCTTCAAAGCCCGACACAAGCCCAATTACGCCCGGTACAGCGGAGAAGGCGGGCGGAGACATCGCAGGAGATCAAGTGGAGGATCTGAACGTTGCTCAGCGTATCGAGCAAAGGCTGTGGAAATACAGCACTTCTAGAAATTTTGTCAAGAGGTGGTTACTCGAGATTACTAGCTGGTCGCTCAGCGCTGTATGCATGGCCGGCATCGTTGCCGTGCTGATTGTCTACCAAAACAAACGCATACCACACTGGCCCCTTGGCTTAACGCTAAACGCCTACATCTCTGTCTTGTCAAAGGTTGCGTCTGCTGCCCTCCTTGTGCCTGTATCTGAAGCCCTTGGACAGCTGAAATGGAGCTGGTTTCGGGGAGACAATTTCAAAAAATCAAAAAAATTGTGGGATTTCGAGATCTTCGACAGTGCTTCTCGAGGGCCCTGGGGGTCTTTCCTCTTACTTCTGGGTACTAGGGGGAGAACACTGGCAGCACTTGGCGCGGCTGTGACCCTCTTCGCTATCGCTCTGGACCCTTTCTTCCAACAAGTTGTCGAATATCCTGAGCATTGGTGTTTACAACCAGGAACTGGCACTATTCCTAGAGCGACAGGTTATGAGCCATATGGAGTCGACAAAGAGTATCGGTTGGGTCTAGAGAACCTAGAACTCGACCAAAATATGCTGGGAGCCGTGCACCATTTCTTCTACAACAACGGAACTCTGCCTATGATATTTGGTAAAGGAATAAGAGCTGAAATTCCGCTGTCATGCCCCAATAGCAAGTGTACATGGCCAGAATACGAAACGCTTGGTGTCTGCAGCGAGTGCATAAAAGCCACCGATCTTCTCGAGTTTAAATGTGCTAATACAACGCTTGACTGGGTCCAAGTTCCTGACGAAGATCCTGATAGCGGCGAGACAGCCTTTCCAAACGGAACCTCGTGCGGGTGGTATCTCAAGGCAGCCAGTCCCCTTCTCATGACTGGGTACGATGTCGATCGCGACACGGCTCACGCAGGAGAGATACTGTTAATGCGCGCTCAACCCCTCTACGACGTCTTCACTCGAGAGCCGCTGCCTGGATATCCTGCTAAACTCAACAACAGTCGCAACCCACTAACGCACGTCATCATTGTTGCTGGCGAGAGCTTGGAAAGTATCCAACGAAACGCCACCCCTATAGCCCACGAATGCATTCTTTCGTGGTGCGTTAAGACGATGTTGTCAACATACTTAGAGGGAAGCTATACCGAAAATATCACCAGCAGCTTCGTCAATGGCACGCTGGGGCCGTCACCATGGGTGACATATCCGACCCCCAACAAGATCAACGGACTGAGTGGCACCAATTACTTCTACACCGAGAACATCACGGTGAGGGGTGAAAGCGGATTCGAGTACCACGTCGACAACTATACCCACACTCTTACTCTGTCCCTATTCGATGACATCTTTCCCTCATCCTACACACTGGCTAATAGTACTAATGAGTCTGATGCTTTGTTGCGGTACAAAGAGTACATAACCATCGGGCCTTTTACGCGAAATGTGACCTACAATCCCTTCATGTTCGCCAACATTTCGATACACATGGATCTCATGGCCACCGCCATGACCAATTTAATGCGCTCATTGCCAAGCAACATAGACATGAAGATCGGTCCAGCGTTCGAGAAAGAGAGCTTCGTAGACGTGCGGTGGGCATGGCTATCACTTCCTCTTGCTCTGCTTGGCCTGACTTGTATTTTCCTTGTTGCTACTATTGTTCGGAGCTTGGTTGACAGCGAAAATGTGGGTGTGTGGAAAACATCGGCTATCGCTGTGCTACTCTATGGTCTGCCGGACGAGATGCAGAAGAAGATTACTGAGCCAAAGGAGAACGGACATGGGCTGCGAGTGAATGTGAAGCAAACGAAGGTTAGCTGGTTACCTAAAGGTGGATGGAGCTTCTCAGGCAGCAGTCCTTCCCCAACTTTGAGGGGAGCGAGCCATGATATACCGACCAAGGGACGGATATGAACACAATATACAGTCTACAGATTTTTACCTCAAATATGATAAAGTCTTGCAATGAGATACAAGTCTTACACCCCGGAAAAGGCTTGGGCGAGCCCAAGGGAGCCCTCTTCGCGTTAGATCCAACATCACTCGGATATTATAATATTCGAAAGTAAGACAACGTAGTTACATGGTTTCAAGATGCAGTGATGAATTCTATCGACTTTGGTCACACGCGCTCAAATTTCCGATGCTTGCGCCGCTTTTTGTCTCACTGCCTGAACGATGTCGCGCCGCTCCAAATCTGTGGTCCCAGTATCGCATAGTCAGTAACGTACCGATACATGTCTACTAGAATACCCATATCGTCAGCTCTATACAACTCCTCTCCTAGATTGTTTCGCTCAATATCCTTACCTACCGATGCAACACTGGAATTGCAGTTCGAGATATACGTGAGCGCAGGACCTTTGTGGTTTGTGGGTCACTCCTTTCATTGGAGAAGAAGCGTGGAGCTTGAGGGGACGGGGATGCGTTCGGCGCCGGGAGTAGCGCTGAAGTGGCAGGTTATAGAGGAGGTGTCGAACAGGAGGGCGGGACGAATATTTTACCGAGATTGGAGGCTATTCTGGCGTGTGGTGACGGTGGTGAGTCGATAAGCCTAGCGTGGGAGCTAGCAAGCTCAGGACTCCCGGGTGCGCCTAGATCTGTGTTCGCCTCCTTGTTCATTTTCCCTAACCCTCTCTCTTGCACTTTACCGGGCGAGTCCCAACAGGAATCGTTCCAGTATCGACGATCGCTTGTATGTAAACTGCGTCGTCGTGAGGCCGCGGTATGTGAAACGGGGCATTTGAAGAAGATCCCATTAGAGGCTAGGCCACCCCTTCAAGAGATGACATATTATTCGCTGCAATGGTATGGTTAGACACCTCGCAAGAGCACGTGTTGACCATGTGCAAGGAAATGCGGGGGCCGGATGCTACAATTCTCTTCTAATCACATCGTCGCTCTCGACGCTTTGAGCTGTTGACATAATTCTATTTGGTGCAAGGCGCAAAATGTTAGCAGGTACGAGCGTTATTGATTCTAATGTCCAGCTGCCAGGCTGAGGGGTTGGTTCGTCACTTAGAACATATCTAACTAATATGGACCGATTGTGACCGCGTCCGTTAGCGTGGGCTGTGTTGGGAGAGTAATATTTGGTACCGGGCTCGTCGTCAGCGCTTCCAACAAGGCGTAGTACTGTACGATTTAGAGATTTTGAGGCCTGTATGAGTGAGATTTTGCGTACATTCGTACGGCAAGGAGGATGAGAGGTAGTTGTATGTGAAGCTTTTGGAGAAGCTTTTGGCAGGCGCAGAAATGAGGAATTAGATTGATTGCTAAAGGAGTGTGTTAGGTAAAACAGGTGACGTAACAGGTGGTGTAGAAGGTGGATCATGTAACTCGACCTCGGAGATCTCTGTAGCTATCCCTGAGCTAGGCCTAAGCTACCTAGGTGTTGCAGTATAAACCCTAGTTCTGTAGTGAGGACATTGTTCTTCTTCTTCATCAATTCAACACTATTATTAGGCAATTACTAGCTGCGCCAAGCCATTACATTAGGACTTTACAGGAAACTAATAGAGTAGAAAGAGATAGTTAGGTAAGTGAAAGATTATTCTGCTTTTGTTTACTAACAGTACGAAGGTAAACATAGACGCTTTAGTTAAGAAGAATATTACGTATATTATACCTAGGCTGTACTAGAATAATTAAGAATAACGACAACTCCTTAACAGATATTAGAGGTTGCACCTAATACTTAAGCTGTGCTTGCTGTTCTCTAATCTACTTGTTATTCTCTTGCCGCGAGAAGCCGTTGCCCTTTATCGAGGGTTAGCCGTATTTTAACAAGCTATCCTGCCAAGTGCGCAGTCATTCGAGCCCATGAAATCAACCCTATCACCCCTCTCACACGACGAATAGCACCCAGCCTACTTTCTATGCTATGTACCATGAAGAAACCGACACTATTCTTAACTATATAGGTGGAGACACGGCGGGCGGTTTCGAAAAGCCAAACTCATATCTGAAGTCGATATGGGATTCTATTCAAGACTACCTTCCAACCACGCAAATCAAGAATTACTTCCCTTCTATTACCCCTCGTATTTGAATCAGTTAAAATGGGCTCCGAGAACCATGACACTTTTAGATCGGCTCAAGTAGACGAGATCGAAAACGACGATGTTCCTAAGAATTTACAAAAATTTTACCACCGAATCTAGTATATGAGTGTCATCGGCAAATACCCCCAACTCTATCAGTTGCACGTTTGGTGTGCAATAATTTCATCGAGGTGCAGACCAAACGCTGTTTCATGGAAGATGTCATTGACGAGGAAGATCGGGAAAAAAGACGTCAGGTCGAAGCTCTAGAGGCGGTTCTTTTCCCCGTCGAAAGATAATGCACACATAAATCTGGTTTCGAGATTCAGTTCACTCTGTCACCCCATTTCCCGAGACCACCATGTCTCTTTTTCACGCAATCGTGCTAGGAGCAAGCATTCTCTGGCCTTGGTATGTCGATGAACCTCTGGATTAAAGCCAGAATATCCTGCTCCTTCACGGGTTTGAAATGACCCCAGCCCTTCGTCTTCTCGAATGTAATATCGGCTCCGCTACTCTTCAGCTACGTTGCCATCATATAGCTCTCCCTTGGCATTGCAATAACATCGCTGTAGTCTTGTACTAAAATAAACCCTATGCTTATAGCCCAGGGGCTTGCGGTCATTCTCTCCTTGAAAGCATCCTCTGGAGATGGAACGAAAGCGGCTTTCATCCCATTTACAAGTGAGAGCGGAGGCGAATTATAGGCACAGAAGCCTTGGATGAACATTGTAGGCCACAGCGGCGGGTTGATCGCGACGAGTGAAGGTCCCGTAGACTGAGGCTGAAAACGGCCTGCACCGCTGCACTAATGGAGTACCCAATTACGGCCTCGACGTTTCTTTTCTTTGCAGTTCATCCTAGACTAATTACCTCGGAATCAAAATAAAGTGGCCCAGCGAAGCATCGCCCCAAGACGATGCGCCATAAGCTTCTTGGTCCGGTGTCACCATTTAATGGGTAGATATGTTCAAAGGGGCTCGATCATGAGGGCGATAAACGCGGCTAATCTCCCAAGTCCATGAGTGAGGGCAATCCTGGTGCTCGAATCCCAATTCCAGGTGTACGTCTGAATATCGATGCCATGAACTTAGACAGAAGACTTCTCCCTGGTCTCGAGGATACGGAGCTGGCAAGCTTTCACTACGTATTTCAGTGGTCGGGGGAACGCAGAGAGAGCCTTTTGACTAACTTCGTCGACCTTTTTGCTGGGAGCAGTTTGAGGCAAGCATATCTCGGCGAGTTAGTGCTGTCTCGTGAGCCATGTTTGGAATCAGCTTGGATCGTGTGGCACCACATTTGGAAATGCAGGGGTCCCACATGCCATCACTGCCGTTGTTGGTTGGAAATAATTTAAGGTCTATAGTTGATTGTGGCCATATAAAGCCGGGGTTTTTCAAATAAAACTCTAAGGACTGCTTGCCTTCTATTCATTTGCATAATGTTTTAGATTGTGTAACGGCAGAGAACGCTATCTAAAAACAGATTAGTCTTGCCAAGAGACAAACTCTTTCAGGCTTACTAAATTTAATCAGCTGACGCACGGTCTCGCCTAACGCACGCACACACCAGATTTTGCCAATTTTTAACATTATTGCAACTCCACTAATATAGACTGTATTAAGGACGCGCTGGCATATTTAAAATTACTAAAACTAAGAGAATTAATTAATATTACTACAATAGCTAAAAAGTATAGTGTTAAAAGGACTAGGCTATTAAAGCGTTAGCAAGGCGTCTAGGGTGTTACGGTCTACGGTTGGACCAGCGTAACTCCACCGGCAGTGCTCCACAATTTAGCTGGATTGGGACAGGGCTCGCTTACGGACCAATTGGAAGACACGGAGACAGCGCAGCTGCCTGCAATCGTGGAGGAATGCGTCGTCTAATAGGGAAACAGGCCGCGTACTAACAGGAGCTTAAGGGAGCTTAAGAAGCCCTCCTTAGCAAACTTCTATAAACTTCTCCTGCTCCCCTTAGCAACTTTAGCACATGTATATAGTTCCTATATTAAATAACTTTTAAAAGGTGTGTTTAATATTTAGTTTATTTTTTACATAAACTAAGTAGCATTTAGCTTTTTAAAGAGCTATAATACTATTTATATATCTTACACTATATATACCTCTAACTCTGTCTGTTAGAACTGTTTAACCTAGCCTCCCTACTGCTGTATTAAGGGCAAACTATAATCTAGTCACTCTATATCACCCTCTATTAGCCTAATAGCCTGTACGTAGGACTGTACACCCTACTAGATTAGCCCCTACTACCTGTCTTACTTCCCCTCTAGGAATACTATAAGACCTAAGTGCTTTTTAAAGCAAAGATTGTAATATTAAACACTACTCTTTTAAAAAGTATAGTAACCTTTTAATATAACTTAAATTCTAACATAGCTTATACTGCGCTATTAGGATCTATAGAAGTTCCTACTTAAAGTAAAGCTGTTCTAGCAGAACAGATTAATTTAATCTAGAATAATATTAAAAAACTCTAGTAGATTAGTAATAAAGTTAGTAAGCTTTTAAAACTTAAAAAAGAAATTACTAACTTTTACTAAAAAGTAATAAAATTATAAAACCTTTTTAAACTTTTAAGCCCCTAAAAAGCTACTAATTAAGCCTATTAAATATATAAACTATAAGTAAAGTTAGTAAAGATCTAAAACATCTTAACTAAAAAAATAAGCATTATAGCTAAAAAAGCTTTAAGACTAGCCTTTTTAAAGCCTTTTAGAGAATTACTAAAGGACCTTTAACTATTCTTTATAAGATGCTACTTTTATATGTAATATAATAAAAAAGCATTTTAAACTAACACAGAAATAATATCTTAGATAGAACTACACTTAAAAGGCCCCTTTATAATTTAGTTCTAACTCTATGCAGATAATTAGATAAACTTTAAAGTAAATAGTAAAGCACTTACCTCTAAAATAAAAAAAATATTTAGTAATATTAAAAACTTTAAAAAAGCCCTAATAGCTATTTATAAAACTTTTAATAAAAAAAAATTGCAGCTAACAAACTAGACACTATAAAATAAGAAATAAACCTAGTTTAGAACTATGCAGCACGATTTAGAGAATAGCTAGCTATCTATAAATAGACAGACTAGAAGGCTCTCTGCTGCATGTTCTATAATAAGTTAAGTAAAATAGTAAAAGATAAATTTATATATAGTAAAAAACTAACTACTTTTAAAAACTTTATTACATAAGCAACAACCTACAACAACTATTATAAAGAATATAAAAAAGAAAAAAAATAAAAAGAAACTTTTTAAAGACTAGAGTTTATTTCTAAGAAAAAGAAGCTTTTATAATATAATAAAAAACTAATAGACTTTAGTTACATAAAGCACACATAAAGCCCCCTCTCTAAGAAAAGCTAAGTTTTAGGATGTAATAGGCTGCTTTTAATAAAGAAATAATAAAAGTAGCTAGAGAATAAGGCCTACTTAAACTATAGAAAAGTAGGACATTTCTACTAAAATTACCTAAACTTTTAAAAAAGGGAGAATAAAAATACTACTATAATAATAAAAGCTATTACTGCTAAATATAGCCTTACAGATAAGGAAATATTAGAAAGACTAAATAATAGACTTTACTAGCAATGTAAAAGTAACTATTCTTTAAATAACTATTCTAAAGTGTACTAAAAAGTAGTTATTTAAAACTTTAGTAGCTTTAATATAGTGTTATAGGACCTTATAATTTTTAAAAAATATAAAAAAAAAACTTAAATCTAAGAATACATTATAAATGTTTAAAAAAGAAAAAAGTAGTTCCCCTTTTAAAACTAGACCTCTAGTACTTTAGTAAGAGAGCTCTTCTAATAGTTTTAAGAATGTAAGTGCTAGAAGTGCAGTTTATAACATAATTACCTAAGTTATTATATAGTTTTACTTTACTAGATAAACATTAGCAACAACTACCTTATATTTAACATTATATAATAAATAGCTAGAGTTAAGTATAATATTATAAATAAAAAAAAATAATAGTAGTTTTTTATTAAGATTAGAGACTAGAAACTAGAAGAACTAGGCAGACCTGCTAGGTTTAAAGTCCTAAAGCTAGCACTTAAAAAGCCTAAAACACTACTTCTAAGCCTTATAATTAGTAGGAAGGCTTTAGTAATATAATAAAGCTATAGTTAGTATACACTTTATAAAAATAAAACCTATAGCACTAATAATTACTAATAAAAAGAACACCCTGTTTAGATAGTACAAACATAGAAATACTCTTAGTAGACTTAGAAAAGCCCTCTTAACATGTTACATAGACCTAATAATTATCTATACTCTTAGTACTAATGCACATAATAGTATTGCATTAAGCATTAGAACAATAAGCATAAAGCAGGCTAGTAGCCTATATAGAAAAAGAACTACAACAGTTGCTTATAGCAAGAAACAGCCTTAGCCTATAAAACTATAAACTGCTACACCTGCTAAACTGCCCCCCTGCATAAGCAGGAGAGGTAGGCAGTGTATAAAAAATAAGACAACTGCAGGTTCTACTACTTTTAGTAAAAGGTAGTAAGAAAAGAAAACTACCTAATATTATATTACTTAGTTAAAGATTATAAATATAAAGCAGCTAACTACTATAATTAAAAATATTAAATCTATAAAAAAAAAAAGACAAGTTTAATAATAACTTATAAGATATTAATTTTTATTTTTTTTTAGATAAAAAAGTTAAACATAATATATTAGTAGTAATTATAGTAAGATAAGGGGTAGAACATAGCCTAACAACTACCTTTACATATAAAAGATAGCTTAAGCTAGCTTTTATAGACAGCAGATGCACTTTTACTATAATAAATAAAAATTAAGTAGATAAATAAAGCATACTATTCTATATAAAAAAAACCTGTTTAAGGTAACCTTTACTAATACATTATTAATTAAATATAGTAGAGAATAAGTTAACTTAGAAACTTATAAAAAGAACTTTAAAACCTCTAACATAAAAGACTAAAGGTTTATAAACATACTTTAGCTAAGAGGCAAGTACAACACTATTTTAGGCTATAACTAGCTATAAACACATAATCCTGCAATTAATTAGAGAACTATAACTATAAAAACTTTTAATAACTACGCACACATAACCTAGTTAGCATGCTATAATAATAAATGCCTAGTCTATAAATAAGTAAAACAGAGTAGCAGTTACTACTCTAAGAAAAAAAAACTTTAAAAATTTCTTTACTAAAAGCTAAAAGCCTAGGTAATATAAATAATAAAAAAAGAACTTAAGAAAGTCTCTTATAAAAAAATTAAAAAAGATAAAAATGTAAAATAAATTAGTGTTATTTAAATCTAAGAAGAAGGCTGCATCCTGCCTAAATATAAAGACTATAAAGATATATTTAAAACACTAGAGGACCCTAAAGAACTACTACTACATTAGCCTTAAAATTACACTATTAACTTAATAAAGGACTATAATCTAAAAACACATAAGCTTTGTCCTTTAACTAGAGTACAGAAGAAAGCCTTATAAAAATATGTTAATAGGATGCTAGCATAAGGCTATATCTAAGAAAGTTATAGCCTTGTAGCCTTAGCTATAGTCTTTGCTAAAAAGAAAAAAAAAATCTAAGTCTACTAGGACTATAGAACTCTAAATAACAATATAATTTAAGACTAATTTCCTCTACTAATTATATAAGATATTATAAACTAATTAAAAAGAACCTAGTACTTTATAAAGTTTAACATATAAGACAGATTTAATAAAATAAAAATATAAAAAGGAGATAAGTAGCTTATAGTATTTAAAACTCTATAAAAACTTTATAAATTACTAGTAATGCTATTTAGCCTAATAAATGCCCTAGCAACATTCTAGTAAATTATTAATATAGCTCTTAACTTATACCTTAATGTTTTTACTTTAGTATATTTAAATAACATCCTTATCTATTTAAAAGATACCCTTAAAGACTATGTATAGAAGGTATAAAAAGTTTTAGAACAGCTTAAAAAGTATAGACTCTACCTGCAGCTCTCTAAATGCAAATTCTATGTTACTAAAATAAAATACTTAAGATTTATAATTAATAAAGAAAAAATAAAGATTAACTTAGCTAAAATATAAAAAGTACTTAAGTAGCTAAAACTTATAATAGTTAAAAAAGTAAAAGGATTTCTAGGACTATTAAGCTACATTAGATAAATAATTAGAGATTATTTAAAAATTACTATACTATTAATAAACACTACTACTAAAGAAAAAGCTATAGTAAAATTTATTTAGACTTTATAAATAAATAAAGCATTTATAGCGCTAAAACAAGCTATAACAGCTAAGCTAGTGCTAAGAATGTATAACTTATAATTAGATACTAAGATCTACACAGACACATCCCTAAGAGCTAGCAGGGCTGCGTTATATTAAAAACAAGAAGATAGAAAATAGCACCTAGTTATATACTATTCTGCTAAGTTCTTAGGACCTAAAGCAGGCTACAGCATACCTAACAAAGAATTAAAAGCAATATTAAATGCTGTAAAAGTATAAGCTATAGAACTACATAGAATAGCAAAGCTATTTTATATTATAACTAACTATGTAAATTTAGTTACATTTCTAATAGTAAAAAAGCTATTACTAATGTATATAAAATAAGTAATAAAGCTTACATAGTTTAACTACATTATTAAGCATGTTCTAGGAACACAGAACTAGTAGGCTAACACTCTTAGCTAAAAACTAGACTACTTTAATAAAAAAGAGGAGAAAACTAAAAAGTTTACACTCTTTAAAGAAACTAATAAAGGATAGATTTATAATAGGCCTTAACTTATAAAAAAATTCTACATGCTTATAGCTAGTAAGCAAAGATAAAAAAACTTAATCTAAAAATACTATAAATTCTTAATGTTTAAACATCTAAGGATTAGCACTTTTTAAAAAAAGTTAAGAGCTGCTATACTATAATAAATACTAAAAGTAAAATAACTATACATAGAGGTGCTTAGAGAATGCAACACTTGTAATAAGAATAACTTATAAAGGCATAAGGCTTATAGGTACTTTTAGCTAATTAAAGCACTAAAGTTACTATAGATAATAATTATAATAGATTTTATTATAAAATTACCCCTGTCTAAAGAACTAGGGACAGACAAGATGTGCAACATAATTATAGTAGCTCTAGATAAAACTACTAAGTACTTACACACTTAGCTCTTTAAAAAAAATAATAACTGCTAAAAAATTTATTTATAAATTAAAATAAAACATAATATTAGTATATAAATGCCTTAAGATTATTATCTTAGACTAAGATAAGCTATTTACTAGCAGTTTCTAGAAAGTAGCAATGCAGCACCTTAGTATAGCTTATAAACTATTAACTACTTATCACCTATAGATAGACAGTTAGACTAAAAGAGTAAATGCAGAAGTAGAAAGGTACCTAAAGAAGTACATCTTTTATACTTAAAATAACTAAGTAGAATAGCTTCTAATAGCACAACTAGCTATTAATAATGTAGAATTAGCTATAATAAAAGAAACACTATATAAAGCTAATTTTAGATACAACTTTTACTTTACATTACACAGAAATTAACCTACAGACCTATAAAAGTTAATAGATTAGCTAGTAGACCTATATTAAATATATAAAAAGTTAGTAATAGAAGCTAAGTCTAGCAGAGAAATAATAGAGAAGTATGTAAATAAATTATAATAACTAGGACTAGAAATCTACTTAGGAGACTATGTGTACTTTAACACTAAAAATCTTAAGATACCTAGGCCCTCTAGGAAACTAGCAAAAAAAAGGATAAAACTATATAAAGTTCTCTAAACCTAATAAGACAATTGCAAGCTTAAGCTTCCCCTACATATAAAAATACACTTATAGTTCTATATTTCTAGACTAAAAAAAGCATTTAAAAAGATTCTTTTATTTATGTAGAAATAAAAAGATAAGAAAATAAAGTACAAAGTTAAATACATAGTTAGTAATTAAAAGAACTAGAAAAAGTTTCTAGTAAAATAGAAAAAGTAGCTTACTAGTAAAAACATATAAAAACTAGCTAAAAACTTACAGAACGCGCAGCTGTTAGTATAAAGGTACCTTTAGGCTTATTTAAAAGAAACTAGCTAAGTAATAAGGCACTTATATTAAAAGAAATAGCTACATTATTACTAAATAGCAGCAGCCTTTAAAGACAAGTTCTAGCTAATAAAGGCTAAAAAGAAGGATAGCTTACTGCTTTAGCCTTAAAAGCTTCTATCTTATCTAAGAAGAAAAAGTCTCTTTTTAAGTATTTTGCGTAATAAGCCTCTAGTAAGTCTAATAATTTTTAAATATAATCTTGTTTAGAACACTCCTTAGCCTTTACTTTTAAGGTCTTTTAAACCTAATATAACATTTTGTTATTAAGCTCTTACTTATAGGCCTTTATAATAAAGGCCTCTTAAAGAAGTGCTTTCTACTCTTTCTTTAGATAATTTTATATAATGTTTAAAATAAAAGTGTTGCATTTGCTGTGCTTTTTTACACACTTAACACAGTTATCTAAAGATAAAGTTAGCATATAAGATAACTCTAAAGATTAGTAAGCGCTGTAGGGCCTTATTTTTATTTAGTAAAAAAAATTAAAACAAAGAGTAACATAATAATAATAAGATAAATAAGACTAGTAAGCTATTTAGTATAAAAAGAATAAATGTTAAGAACGCCTTTTAGTAGAAGGACGCATACTTTATAAATAAACCTTTACTAACATAGTTGTGTAAGTAGAGCAGTAAGGACGCTGCTAAGAAGAGGGGGCAGCGTGTTATAGTCTACAGTTAGACTAGTGTAACTCTACTAGCAGTGCTCTATAATTTAGCTAGATTAGGACAGGGCTTGCTTATAGACTAATTAAAAGACACAGAGACAGCGCAGCTGCCTGCAATTGTAGAGGAATGCGTTGTCTAATAGGGAAACAGGCTGTGTACTAACAGGAGCTTAAGGGAGCTTAAGGAGCTCTCCTTAGCAGACTCCTATAAACTCCTTCTGCTCCCCTTAGCAACCCTAGCATATGTATATAGTTCCTATATTAAATAACCTTTAAAAGGTGTGTTTAATGTTTAGTTTATTTTTTACATAGACTAAGTAGCATTTAGCTTTTTAAAGAGCTATAATACTATTTATATATCTTACACTATATATACTTCTAACTTTGTCTGTTAGAACTGTTTAACCTAGCCTCCCTACTGCTGCATTAAGGGTAAACTATAATCTAGTCACTCTATATCACCCTCCATTAGCCTAATAGCCTGTACGTAGGACTGTACACCCTACCGGATTGGCCCCTACCACCTGTCCTACTTCCCCCCTAGGAATACCATAAGACCTGAGTGCTTCCTGAAGCAAGGATTGTAACATAGGGCTCCTATGTAGAGCAGTATAAAAACTAACAACTACTTAATAAGCAACAAGAGAAAGAGCTTATAAAGTATATTAAGCAGCTTTATAAGCGTAGCCTACTACCTATAAAGCAATAGCTACGCAATTTTGCTTTAAAACTCTGTAGTAAAGAAGTAAAAAAGTTTAGCCTAATTACTTTCTTTAACAGCATTAAATCTCCCTAGTTACTTACTAGATCTTTAGCCTAGATTAAGATAGGAAGTAAGCTAATTTAGCCTTTAAATATAAGCTCTATTTTAAGCTACTATAGTAGAAGATTTAGAAGTACAAGATAGAGCCACAGCATATGTATAATATAAATAAGAAAGGCTTTTTTATTAGTGTACTATTAAAAACAAAGCAGATCTTCTCTAGGCAGAGATATAAAGAAGGTAGCCTTAAGCAAGCTATACAGGACAGTAATTGTAAGTAAATAACTTATATAGCTTATATCTACGCTAACAGCTCTGCGCTCTCTTTAGGCCTTATCTACTAAGCTAGCACTAGTAACATCTAAGATAGCTAGTTACAAGATTTTAACCTAGCAGTATATAAGTGCTTCTTTGCCTTATCTTCTAGTAGCTAGATAAATAATAATTTAGGCCTGTGCTAGCTTAAACAGCTGTTTAATAAATAGATAAAGAAGAAAGCTTATTAGGCGTATAGGCTATTAATTTTAGATAGCTATAAATCTTATGTTTTTATAAAGTTTATTAACTACTGCAACTAGACTAGGATTTTGCTAGCTGTCTATCTACCTTATTTAACCTATATGCTACAGCCTCTTAATGTTAGCCTATTTAAGCTACTAGTAACAGCTTATTTAGATAAACTAGCTAGTTTTATGTATAAATTAATAGAGTTTATAGCTATTATAAAGTAAGACTTTTTTTGCCTGTGTAATAAAGCCTAGTAGACTTTATTTACTAAGAAGAATATACTTTCTAGCTTTAAGGCCTGTGGCCTAGCGCTGTTTAACCCTAAGAAAGTCTTTACTTAATTTAGTACTACTAGTACTAGTAGACCTTCTTCTAGTAAAAGCTTTTAGTTAGCTCTTACTGCTTAAAATTAGAGACACATAAACAAGTTTCTATATAAAGTAGTTAGTAATATCTCTAACTAGTAGGCTAAGCAGCTTAGTAATACTATACACAGTCTCTTAATGCAGGTTATAACTCTCTAGATAGAGAATTAGGGCCTTATAAAAGCTCTAGTTAATAAGAAGAAAAAGTAAAAGTGTAGTAAACCTCTTTTACTTATAGCTTTTAAGTAGTACTATAGTAGGGCTGTATTCTATAGTCTTAGAAAGGTTTAATAAGCATGTAATTAATAAGTTAAGAAGAAAGCTGCTACAGAGCTTTTACATTAATAAAAAAATAAAAAGACTAGGCGTAAGAAGGCTAAGAAGTGTAAGAAAGCTTATATAGCTAAGAAGAAAAAGCATATAAGGGCAGCTACTAAGGACACTTAACTATAAAAAGCTAAGAAAAAAAGGCTTTAGAAGGAAGAAAAGCAACTAGCTAAAAAGGCTAACTGCTAACTTTAAAGCAACATTAAAACTTCTAGGAAGGCTAAGAAGACTACACAGCCTATAGCTAGTAGGCTAGAGTAAGTAGTTAAGGATTAATTAATTATTAAAGTAGTAGGGCTGCTATGTAAGTAAAATTGCAGAGGCAGAGCTATTAAGCTTCCTACACGCTTCTACAACTAGCTAGTAGCCTTAAATTAATCGCTGTAATTAGCTTCCTAATCCACTAAAAAACCAGGCCTATATTCTATTTATATGTTGCCCTAGAGCTTCAAGTCGCGGTGCCGCTGTACGGCAAATTCCGTGCGTCAGGCGAGACTGTGCGTCGGCTGATAAAATTTAGTATCTAATCTCAGCACGAGTGATTGATATCACAACCTTCTCCCAGTTCATCATTTTGAAACACCCTCCAGACAAGTTAACAAAACCATACATCTACACTGGCATGTGATGGTTACCTCAACGTGCTTAATGTGGGTCGCAGGGGAAGAAAGGGAAGGAAGAGCGGAGCAGTCAGTTAGCAAGCCCTTACATTCACCCTTCCAGCTGCATAGCGATGGCTAATCTCGACTCTGTAGAATCCAAGTAGAGGACCCTGAAACCGGAGAAATCTTTGCTCATTGCCACGCTGCCTCTGTCGAAGATGTTGATGAGGCCGTCAGACACGCCCATGCTGTCTTCAAATCTGGAACTTGGTCCAGAGCTCCTCGCCATCTGCGCGCCGAGGTCCTGGATAAGATCGCAGGTCTTTTGATCAAAAATCTCCCTAGACTCATCGAGCTCGAGGTACGGCAGACAGGACGAGCTATCCGTGAGATGAATGCCCAGGTTCCGACGCTTGTGAAATGGTTCAAGTATTACGCAGCTCTTATCCGGACTGAAGAACGGGTTGTCCTTCCAACGACGGGCATGCTTCACAATTGGATTGATCGAAAGCCGCTTGGAGTCGTTGCACAGATTACTCCATTCAACCATCCGCTTCTCATTGCCGTGAAGAAGATTGCCCCGGCTCTGGCGGCTGGGAACTCGGTTATCTTGAAACCCTCCGAGCTCACGCCCTTAACTTCGATTGAACTGGGGAAGATCATGAAAGACGCCGGCCTTCCAGATGGAGTTTTCACCGTACTACCCGGGCATGGCGCAACGACCGGGAAAGCTGTCGTCGGGCATCCTCTTATCAAGAAGGTCGATGTGACGGGCGGCACACCTGCCGGAAGATCCATCGGTGCTATTGCGGGGCGTAATTTGGCGCACTTTACTGCCGAGCTTGGGGGAAAGGCGCCACTTGTCGTGTTCGAGAAAGCTGATGTTGATTTGGCAGTTAACGGGATTGCATTCGGGTCATTTGTTGCTTCAGGTCAGACGTGCGTAGCGGCTACCCGAATCATCGTTCACAACACTATTCTGTCGGAGGTGGTTGAGAAGCTGCAAAAGAAAGCGGAATCCATCGAGCGTAGGATGGGCTCACCAAAGAACGTGGAATCTATGATGGGGCCTTTAATTTCTGCAAAGCAGCTGTCAAATATGCGGATACTAGTCGACAGTGCTGTGGAGGCCGGGGCCAAAGTCGTAGCAGGTGGCCAGAAGATGAATGGTATATCGGCTTTAGATCAAACAGACTTTTCGAAAGGCTACTTCTATCCTCCCACAATACTTGTGGATGGCGACTCCACTAAGATCGTAGACACGCGAATATGGAAGGAGGAGGCATTCGGACCAGTCATTGTGGTCGTTGGTTTTAATACTGAAGATGAGGCCCTTAACCTTGCAAACGACTGCGATTTTGGTCTTGGAGCGGCTATCTGGACGCAGGACCTCTCTCAGGCTTTCAGGGTATCTGAAGGCATCGAGGCTGGTATTTGCTGGGGTAAATATAAGCCCTTCTTTCTTTATTTGCACGAGCTTACCATTCGTGCAGTCAACACTCATCATCGGAACGATCCAAGCAGTCCATGGGGCGGCATCAAAGACTCTGGTGTTGGAAGCGAGAATGGCGTCGGCGAGTAGATCAATTCATTCCGATCGAGCAAAGCTAACAGTAGATCCGCAGATGCGTATCATGCTTATACCACCACCAAGAGCACGATTGTGAACTACGGTTCTGTAGAGGAAGGTTTGGCAAACGATGACTGGTTTCGAGAGGGTACCGGCGAGGTGAGATACGGATAAGCAAAGCCATCTTTTCAGGAGAAATTCTTTACATTGCTTCTTCAACCACTCGCCCGTCTCTTATTATGCCCCTGTTATGTCAAGACCACCTCGGTTGCTCGCCTTACTGGGGGCTAACTCCGCACCTCCCCCGCGTTTCCCCAAACTTCCCCAAACTCTCATTCAGCCAACCAACGCACTATCATCCAAAAGGAAATGATCAACAAGCGTGGTAGGTAATCCTTGTACTAAGTCCCTAAGGACATTGATATTGACACAATGTGGGGGAATCCGGCCTCGGAAATGCACTTCTGACCTCTGAGCAACTCGGTACATCTATCTCAATCAAATTTTCTTTTGGCGTGGCACTTCGGGTAAGCCCATGTAGCTGTTTATTTTCTATATGCACCCCATATTGCTCGTCCATGGTCTCGTCACCAGAGCTTGTCCCACCAATCGTCCTCAGTGAGCAGGCCACACATTCACGATGAATAAGTATAATTTGTTGTGCATTCTTTATGTTTGCTTCGGCTCTATCTTTTATGGTTATGATTCGGGTGTCCACTTCCTTTTCGACCTTTTGGCGGTTGCTGTTGATACGCTGTTCCAAGGATGTACGACTTCGATCCTTGGGTATGAGACTTTTCTAACATTCTTCGACCTCGACTCTGTGACCATTGGTGCCTTCGGCTCAGCGTACTACGGAGGCTCTATCGTTGGGATGATGATGAATTGGTACGCTTCATCCCATCCTTCTCATCTCCTCAGTTCCGAGCTAGCCAACCCCATCCAGGTACTTCCCGAATAAAATCAGTCGTCTCCGAACCATCCAAATAGCCTGCATCATATAGCTAGTCAGCGGAGTAATGCAAACTAGAGCCCCCGACTTCGGGATCTTCTGCGCCGGTCGTATTATCGGTGGCATTGCCTGTGGTATCGTCTTCTCCCTCTGTCCCGCTTACGCCGCCGAAATAAGCCCCCCTGCTGTATGAGGCCGATTTGGAGGACTGTATAGCTTCAACGTTAATTTCGCATACATGTTGACAGAGTGGATCGGCCCGGGGCTCTACTTCATCCACACGAATGTTGCTTGGAGGCTGCTACTAGGATTCCAGCTCATCCCGCCGATTCTAATGCCAATCGGATCGATTTGGATGCCATTTTCCCCTTGACGGCTGGCATATAAAGGCCGTTACGGCGAATGCCTCGAAGTCCAACGACGTGTCCACTAAGATTCTGACGAAGATCTGGACTTCTATCTCCGCGAATACTACTAAACCCGCGCCCAGGTCGAACTGGATAAAGAAGAGAAGCTGAGTATGAAAGCGTTATAGAATTGACCGTTGTATTGGAAGAGATTTTTGCTGGCTGTGTTATTTAGTAGTAGTATTAGAAATGCATTAGTATAAAAAGAGTAGTTTAGTAGGGTTTTAGTAAAAGTAAGTAACTTAGGTGTGTAAGCAACTTGCCTATAAAGTATGTTAGTCTATTACTTAAAAAGTGTTATATTTTATTTAAAAGCTTAAAGTATAAGCTATATCTAATATTTCTTTACTATATTTAAGTAGTGTTGTTAGAAATGTATTAGTGTAGAAAAAGTAGTTTAGTGTAGTCTTAGTAAAAGTAACTAACTTAGGTGTGTGAGCAACTCGCCTGTGGGGTACGTTATGTGAAGTCTAACTCATCAAGTAATTTAGGTGGGGAATCTGACAAAGCGAGAATGCTGAGACATTTCACCAATTGCCTGCCCGGCAGATGACTGAACTAAGAGCTAAGCGACACGCTAACGTCTTATCGCGATGTGTCCCTAACCTACACATCTTGCTCACCTCATCTTAGTACAGTGTGAACTAGAGCCAACCCTACTAGCACTATTCGATGGTGGAGACCGTATTTGCCATCATACCGCGCATACTGTACACCTCGCATAATACAAACGTTACCAAGGCCCATTCTAATCCGCAAATATTAGCGAAACTTTTCATGGGAACGACCTTCGCCGCTGCAAAGCCTCATGTAATGTACTTGGCTCTGCAGAATATTTCACAATGGCCGAACCCCTCACCGAAGAATCGCCCATATCGATGACAGCCAACCTTGTCAACCTTCCTACAGAACTCCTTTTAGACATCGCAGATATTCTGCAGGATCAACGGTCAATCAGTCGACTATCGCGTACTAGCCGAAGACTCCATCACATTCTCACAGACTACCTCCTAAAATACAATATACTCGAGAAGGGAAATACAGCAATACTATGGGCAGCGCAGAATGGTTTCGTGGAGTTGGCCCGCCGTCTCGTGGCTTTAGGCGCCAATGTGAACACATATCATCTTTGGGATCGCTGGAATACCCCTCTATTTTTAGCAACGAAACAGGCAAACTTCTCGATGACCATGCTCTTACTGGATGCCGGAGCGAGTTTAACACTATATCCAAACTGGTATAGAAATACCCCAGTTATGACTAAGTTTTTATTGAATGCTGGAGCGAGTTCACCACTATATTCGCGCTGGCACTGGAATGTACTAGTGATGGCGCTCTTTCATAACTGTGAAGGAGTGGCTCGGACCCTGTTGTCTCGGTTAGACTCTTTCGACGAATTAGTCGACCACCAAGGGAGAACGGCATTGCATTTCGCATGCATTTACAAATGCCCCAACGTTGTGCGTTACTTGCTGCAAGCTGGGTCAGATGTGAATAAAAAAGCGAACTTTATTTCAGCAACACCGACTCCACTACAAAGCTTGCTGAAAGTTGGAGTTCATGGTCGTGACGAGAGAGGCCCCGATAACAAGACATTCCAGATTCTTATGATACTCCTAGAGTATGGCGCAAAGGTCGACGATACAGCCTGTGATCTTGGAGCGAGAAATACAGATCCCAGAGTGCGGTTGTTGCTCTCTCGAACAGTGTTCACGGTCACACCAAATCGATCTGCTGTAAAAGACCGGGTTTGGATGTACGAGAACATTGTGTTGATGGACAAAGGAAGCCATCTAATTACTACTCAAGAGACTCGGTTTGATTATATCGGGTTATTATTCTCCCCGAGAGTCGGTTCCAAGGGCCGGGCACCCCAAGCCCCGCGCGGTCACCACTCCCTTCCAACCATTCCCAGTAAACCTCTCTCTCAGGAAGCCTTACGTGTTGGCCGCGGTGTGCGGAACACCCTAAATCTCGGGCAATTAATCGTCGCCCTCGCGCTTGTGAAAGAGGAAGAGGAAAGGGCGAAGTATGCAAGGGATTCAGAGCCTCAGGATGATGATCCATTCCCGCAATTGGCTCAATACCTACTCCAGACATTCAACCCTGCACAAAAATTATGGAGCAAATTTCAGAAACTAGAGCTGAGCTGCCTGAGAAGACGGCACGCTTGCCAAGGCAGCGACTCTGGAGCCTTTTTCACAACTTAGCTCAGGGGTAGGGAATGCCAAGGACACTTCGTCAGACCTCTGAGTAGACTTCAGAAACCGGAAAACTCCCGTAGCTCCTGTCCACTAAGCTGCAACTAGTGGAAGCAACCCAGGCACAACTCTAAAACCAAGGAAGCCGCAAGTGGGTACAAAAGAAAGTTGGGGGAAAATGGAGCTATGGACTCTGCTCAGATGATAGAGTGACCTAGGGCGGTGTGGCGACTACATTTCAACCCATTAAAGAATTGAAAGGCCTGCGTTCCGGATTGCTAATTGTACCTGCAGCAAAGGGAATGAGTGTGAAGTTCTAGGGCAGCCCAAGCGATATGTGTAGAAATTAGATGCCTTTGAGTTCCTCTCGGCCCGAAATTCAGTTCTGGGGATGCTTTTGCGATGTCGTAAGAAGAGTCGTAAGAAGGGTCCCCATCAGGAAAGGAAAAGATCTTGGCAACAAATGGCTGAGGCAGCTTGCAACACAGCATCGGGAGATTGCACAATGAAGAAAGAATCCCAGAAATGAGAGGGAAGGCTCACCAACAGGGACGGAGAATAAGAACCTTCGTGAAACAGACAGAAGATCAGGAGGTCGTCATGGAGATTCAGTTTCGTGCCTGGGGAGCTTGTCCGAAAGTGAGAGTGACCGAGTAGATATGAGAGGCATGATCCTCGAAAGACGGTACTAAAGCCACGTCACGTAAGTTAGCATTAGATAATGTATGTTACTAAGGCGTGGGAATTCGCGAGAGGTTAGAGTTCGTGAGAAGAGTGTTCGAGCTTCTGCTGGATGAGGAAAGGCAGCCGTTCATGCATCAAGGGATGGCGCCGTTCGCTTAGCCAGCCACCCACAAGCCGTTGAAACCCTTTGCATGGTGGCTTGACATCAGATTGCCAAGAATTTTCCGACTGCCAAGGGCGCACACTCCCGCGACGCGTGTCCTCCACCCTCTCACGATCACGGCTATGTCGCTGTTACCACTGGTGCCCATGCTTTGATGCGAGCTGCCGGGCGCATGGTCACTTGCGCTGGCATTTGCTTCTCCGGACACAGTTGACCTCATCGGACCCTTTGACTGGCGGGAGAGCGGCTTCGGAAAAGGCGTCGTAGTCGTTTGGCTCCACCATCAAAACAGCCTGTCGTTCCAGCCAAGCACATGTATACAGGATGTCTGCACCCATCCGCTTCATGTTGCCGTACGCGACAATGTCACAGCTCCACAGCGTGATTCAGCTCTTCCCAATTACACGCTCGTCTAGCGCGCTCAAAACTGCATCGTAGATCCCCTTTCACGATGCCGCCTTGGGGGCTACCCACATCTAAGTCGCTGTGTTTCTTTCTCCATCTTCATTCTCTTCTTCAGTCCTTGACGGACATCTTGTAATATTTGCCCTGGAGGTTTTCAGTTATTCCCATCCTCTTTTATCGCAGCTAGTGTCTAAGAACCGAAACGATTTATATATCTTGTTAGTCGAGATTCTTCGGCTATTTTCGCTACCCCTATCAGTATCTATATATTAGGTATTCTCACGTTCCATACACGCCTCATGCACCTTGAGGATCTCCTGTAATCGACGATGTCTGAAAGAAGGTGCCCAGTGGCCCCTGGGGCGACTGGTAGACTGTGTCCTATGTCTTCAAGGCCTGGTAGCAAGTTGGGTCCCCGAGGGTGCACCTTCTCAGGGTTTGCTCAACCTGGCGATCTTCACGCAGCATTTGACGTGAGATCTTCCTGTACGGATGGATTCAGGAAATACTGATCAATATCTAGATTCCAATGCATATTAACCCGGTGCACCATCTTCGTCAAAGGTTTGCGTTCCAATTTTTTATATCCCCATTTGATGCTAATTGGCATTGATAGGGACCGAAAAGCCATCAATGATATTCTCTACTCTAGTGGGCCCTCTATGCGCCAAATTAAGGAGATGCAGAATTCCACTGGCACAAAGAGCCTCGACTCACTCAATGCCAGCGACCAGGATTTGCTCGCCATTGCCCTAGGGGCGCCCGCTCGCCAAGTACTCCTGAGAGCAGAAGAAATTGGCCCTCAGACTGGATGGCGCGATGGCTATCTTAGTACTGAATACGGCTTCTGTCCTCCGGATACCACAGAAGCTGTGGGCGCTTTACGAAACTCCCCCGGCCGTGTTTGGTCCGACCTTTGTGAGAGAATGCCAGGCTGCGTAGCACGTGGCCGAGTACGCGAGTCTATTGCTGCGCTGCATTTAGTCCAGGGAACCGCCGATATCATTCCAGACAAGGCACTCTGGGCCGCTTTAGTTGCTCTGGGCATGCTTTGCTCGATTTGGAGATATGAAGAAAATAATAATGGGACTGAAGGCATCAACGTTCCACCACGATCACCGAAGTTGGACAATGTTGACATGAGCGACGATCTCGGCGACGAAGTTAGAGGTATCGCTCGAAGCATCGGCCTTCCTTACGTCCAGATCTGTATCCGTATGGGCCGTTCAATACCCCATCTCACATTCTTCGATCAGTCTTCATACAACATTACCATCCGCGACCCACTCTCCACGTATCCATATGTAGGCCGCTTCGACAACATGGATCTTCGGTGGCCTATGTTCGGCGATTCAGCGGAAAGAGCTTTTCTAAAAGGAGTCGCAGAGACAGATTTGAGTTTCCAGCACGGAGTAGACGCAATCGCTTCCTGCCAAGAACATGTCATGATGAAAAACAAGCAGGGACTTCTTGAAGAACTCATTCGATTAAAAGAGATATTGGAGCGCATGCCCACTGCTTTCAATTCCATTTCACTAAACAGTCGCGCTGGCGAGAACTACATCTGCCCAGCGGAATGGGTGCGATGGGCTAAATTCTCCGCCCCTCTGTCAAAGCGATGCCCCGCAACTTCCGGACTCCAATTTCCACCATTCTTACTGATGGACGCATTTTTAGGACGGACTAATTATTCTTCATTTCTTGGCGAAGAAGGCACACATCTACGCGCCTGGCTTCCGTCAAATTTAAGAGCATTCATCGCTGCAGTGGAAAACTATTACCAGATCCCAGCTTTCGTTAAAGCATCGGGAGACCCGAGATTGATTGGTGTATTCGATGGAGTTGTGGAAGCCTACACTGGAGAACGAGGCTTCATGGGAGCGCGTAAGAATGGCCAAATATTCCCGATGCTCGAGATACTTAATCACTAAGTACTCTCTAGATCGGTATAAAGTCTTCGGCCTTCTTGAGGTCGCCGGGAAGACGGGACGTACAGAGACGAATGGAAACACTGGCGGGACTGACATGGGTACTAAAGATGTGATGAGACCTTGGGAAGAGACTCACCAAGCATTCTCAGATGCAATGAAAGAACGCCTAGAGCCACACCGAGGCAAGCTCGATGTCCAACCTCAGGAATTACGAGGTACATTTGCTGAGTGTCGGTACAAGGGTAAGCTGTTGAGCAGAAACTTTGTTGACACAGATCCGTCTCGCTCAACCGCCATGGTCACCCTGGATATTCACGATACAGGCATCACCTTTCAACCGGGTGATCGACTCGCGATGATGCCACTAAACAGCTGGAGTGAATGTGCCAAAGTCGCAGCAGGTCAGTGTCCTCCACCCCGGGTTTCTCGGCCGGCTTGTACTGAGTGTGGTTAGCTCTGGGACTCGATGACATGCTCGAAGATGCCGCTACTTTGGATCGCCAATGGATGCGTTTTGCTGACCACTTGGGTGCTATTTCCCTGTCAACGAAGCCTCAACTTCGAGTAATCGACATTCTCCGACGAGGACATCTTGCACCTCTCACTTCTCAACTTGTCATGAAGCTTCACAACTTGCTTCGAGCCTCGTCGAACACTATTCTACAAGTTTTGGCGACGGATGAGTGGCCTGTTCGGGCGTCACTAGGCGACCTACTGCAAGCGGCTATAAAGGATACATCTCCAAGAGTCTGGGATCAGGCGTTCGCCTTGGACGGCAACCTAGCTTGGCTTACAGACCTGATCTCGGTTGAAGTTCCCCGAACATACAGCATCTCCACATATTCTGAAGAACTCCTTCCAAGCACCGTGGACCTAACAATTTCTCGATCAGACTACCAATTGAGCTCCACTTTTGCTGGAAACTCGAAAATCATGCGCCATGGAGTCAGCAGTGGCTTCATGAACCCGCTTGTGGGCGAGGAGATGGATGTACTCGACGATGATGATTTACTTATTGGAGTGTCCCGGCCCTTTGCTTTCCAGCTACCTGTTGACGACACCTCTCCAGTAACAATGTTCGCTGGAGGTAGTGGTATTGCTCCTTTCCGAAGTTTTTGGCAATGTCGAGCCGGACGATCATTCGGCAAGATGAGCCTATACCTTGGTGTGCAATCGAGAGAAAAATTTTGTTACGAGGATGAGCTTCGACAGTACGTCAACGAAGGATTCATGGAAGTTCACACTGCATTCTCGCGCGATTCACGGGGGCTTGTTTATGATCCTGTTCAACAAGATCTCGTGGAAAGGGAAATCTCGCCACGTTACATTGACGCTTTGATTGTGGAGCATGGCTCGGCAATTTGTGACATGGTAATGTCAAAGCAGCAAGGAGGTCTCGGCGGGTAGGTACTTCCTTCATCAGCCTCCGTGCGAATCACCGCATTAGCCTCGGTCATAGATATGCCTTCTTCCGCCTACCTTGGATTGGATGGGACTGCGTATTAAACGACTCTATGGACATCTATGTGCAATCCATTCATATTCGGTGGTATATACTAAAATAAAGTTTGCACAGTGCTAACAATCGCATGTAGTTATTTATACGTATGCGGGTCGGTGGAGGTCTTTGACTCCGTCATGTCTGGCATCCGCCGTGCAATTTACAACCACGTTACCAGCACCATGGATTCCACCGACATGATCCTCAATACGGCATTTGCGGAGCGTCGCTTCATGCTAGACAGTGAGTAACGGTGCTTTACCTAAGAAGTACGTCCTGCTTATTACTTGGTAGTATTCATGACTCCTAAGTCCCTTCCTTGCAACACCCCTACAATCTCGCTTTCACAGCTCGCCCTACACACGGGGCATCGGCCGAACACTCGCCTCTGGATCGGAGTTCACGGGAAAGTATATGATGTCACTGATTTCTGCCCTATGCACCCTGGAGGAACAGATATCATCAAATCTAATGCTGGTGTTGACTGCTCAAAGTCGTTCGACCTACTTGCGCACACCAATAACCCGGAAGTGGCTTCTTTGCTCAACAAATACTTCATTGGCGAACTAAGGGTCAAGCCTACCTTTTCTCACTTGGAAGACCTTAGCATGCTCTACGACCTCTGGAATAGCTTCCTCCGTGTCGCGACCGAAACAGTTGTCGCATCCCATTTCGAAGTGGGAATGATTGTAGGATCGCCAGATGTGTGGTTCCAGGGAGACTTGTTTAACATGGGTGGCGTCCGTCGATTCTACCACTACCAGTCAAGACTTCTTCAAAGTGGTTTCTCAGCGCTGTTCGGTGCGAAGCTCCAGGAATTGTACCTCAAAATATCGTTCATCCTCGCAAATTCTTCCCCGTCTACAGGCTCGACTCGGCTTCCCGATGTCCTCGGCATCATCGCCCGTGCCAAGGGCTCGAACGACGCAGTGGCCGCGTGCAATGAGATCTCGCAGATCGGACAGTTTACTGCGAACAGCGAAGCTGCTCGATTCCATGAGAAAGGGATTAGGGCGTATGCGAGTAAGTCGGTGGAATTCGACATGGAGTTTCTCGAGGACATCCGTACCGATGCATGCAATGGCATGGACGCATTTGACAGTATCTTGGATCTAGAAGCCCAATCGGAGACGCAACGAGTTGCCGCGCTCTCAACGTTCCTAATGCAAATCCTTGAGCGCATGGCAAACCGACTCGCAGCCTTCTACGCGAAGCTAGCACGCTATTCTGTCTTCCAGCCGGAAATGGAGGTGCATCCCGCACGAACTAGATGGAATATCCTGAGACACAAGATACGTGATGGCACCTTCTTCATCCTCGCGGCTGAAATCCCAATGGGATCTCCCCCGAGGTACGCCAACAATCGTGCCCACGAGGCCGTGGACTTTGAACATGTCATCCGCGATATCCAACATGTCATCGACAGTTCCCCGCGCTCCAACCCTCGCCCTCGAAACCTGACTCTTGCAGAACAGCACGCTGCCCGATCCGAAATGAAGCCCAGCGATACGTCAGCATACGAAATACAGCAAAGTGGAACAGCGCTGAAAGCTATGTCAACATTCATAGACAATAACAAACGCGCCATCCGCCGTCTCAGCCGAGTTCCTCAAGCCCTGGATCTCGAGCAACTTATGCAGGTGTACAGCCCTATTGCAGAAGACCGACAGCAACACGGCATCCAGACGCCACCACACAGTCGCTCCTCTAGCCGCTCACCCTCGAGAATCGCAGCTATGCCAACGCTAGTCCGGCGTTCAACAACATCGGGTTCAACATACCCTGTGCAAATGCATATGCAATTGCAGGGCTTACAACGTCGGCGTAATACGGCGACTTCTGAACCGGGTCGTCACACGCCCACACCAACAACCACGTCTCTCACTCCTGCAGCGGCTATTTCAGGACTCCTGACAAAGCTGAATACCCGACCGAAAGCTCCTAACGCACCTGGAGGTCTTCCCACTCCTCCGTTGAGTGGCGATGGGGCTCCTGATCAGGCGCGTTTGATGCAGATGTTCGCAGCTGCAAAGACGGGCATTGCGAATGGTGCTCCCACCCCAGATGCGAGTCACTCGCGAACCAAGAGCACAACTGGGAGTTTGAGAGCGTTCAGACTGCAAGCGAGTGCTCTAACTGGGGGATTGAATCGAAGGGACGGGAGCATTGGGTCGTAGCGGTGATGATGATAAATGCATGCGAGTCAAAGAGCAGACGCCAGAAAATGGGACCAGACCGACTGAAAGATGATACCAGAAAAGTTTGTTCGTTTGAGGGGTTTTCTTTGTACAAACATCGCTTGTGCGTCGCTTGATGCACGCGCACAAAGCCTACATTCGCTATATACATACATATACTATATAGAGGTTTACTCAAACACTTCGTACGTTTAACATCTTCTTAAGGTCTACCTCATTTCAACGACAATCGTCTCATTCCTCATTTTCCCCTTTCTACATAGTGTCCGATTGCTCCCCACACGGCCCTGCATGGCTATGACTCTGCGTAAACTTCTTAACATAATGATGATATTCTGCGCCCCTCTTCCTCGTCGTTTTGTTCACCGCCGGTATCCCCTCAAAACTCAGAGCATACTTCGCCACCGAGTTCGCGATACTTTGCGTATTCAATAAGTACGCCTCATGATTAAGATTAGCAAAATTGTCGCCCGCTTGATGATAATTCACATCATACGCAACCCCTGCCTCGCCACCGAAAAGCGCCGCTTCTTCCGCCGTCTTGATTATTTCCGCTCCCGTAAACAACCCACCTGAGGGAATCCCGTTTTCAAGGAATGCCGCGTAATCAGACCGTCCAGAGAATAGAGACGGAACAGAATTTACTCCCTTACTCTTATAAAAATCCTCAAAATCCTTCTCAATAGTCGCGCTCCCAAGCGGACCAGAGAAACTAAACGCACTCCCATCGCCATCATAAATCCCCAGCACATAATTCGGGCTCGCGATCATATCGAAATTAAGATAAGCACGGATCTTCGCGACTTCGCCGGCGGATTGATTGAGCTTCTTCATGTATGCGAAACTCCCAAGTTTTCCGAATTCTTCCGCGCTCCAGAAACAGAAGCGAACAGCGTTTTTAATAGAGAATTTAGAAAGCGCGACGGCGACATTGAGGATACCAATGGTGCCGGAGCCGTCGTCATTGATGCCAGGACCAGCGGCTACGGAGTCGGTGTGGCCACCGAGGGCGAGGACGTTGTTGTGGTCGCCAGTTTTGGTTTCGGCGATGATGTTGTACGTGGTGCGGTTTTCGATGATAGATTCTACGACGAGGTCTGCGATGACTTGACCGGCTGAGAGGGCGGCGAGGAGGGTATTGCCCTCGGTTTGGTTGATTCCAACGATGGGGACGTAGTTCCCTACCCCGCCGAGGGTGCCGGAGAGCTGACCGGCTTGATTATTGTAGACAACTGCAGCAGCGGCTCCGGCTGTCTTCGCGTTGGCGGCTTTTTGGGTAAAGGGGCATTCACCTCGAGATATCAACGCGATGTTGCCAGTGACTCTGGCGGGGAAGTCGGATATTGCGCATCCCAGATTCGAAATATTGACAAGTGGCGCGTTGATTTTCCCAGAGGGTGTATATGTCATAAGACCGGGATTATATTTGACTCCAGCCGCAGAAAGAGTGGTAAATCCTCCAGAAAAAAGCTCGACAAATGCATGCTTGGTTACATCGAAATAGTCCAGTGCCATAAGAGTCGTGTAAAGATAGTCGACTGTAGCATTGTGGCCAGCACCACCAAAAGCTCGATTTCCCCCGTTAGCATCTGCGATGTCTTGTAACTTCTGAGAACCTGCAAGAAGTTCTTCAAGCGTGATGAGTTCCTGGAGTGCATTTGACGAGACAAGTGGCGCTGCGCACAACGCAGGAACAGCAAGCCCAGCAGCCACGAAAATCAGACTAGCCTTCATGTTGGCGTCAGAAGGAGTGAAGACAAAATCTGGCAGACCAGACTTGTATCCATAGTGGAAGTACGAGAGTTCATATACTCATCCTCCGTAAATAGCCACATGATTCTCCGGTCGCCCTGCAGCCATTCCTGGTCAGGAAGCTCCTAGGGCACTTCATCCAGGCTCCATGTTAAAAGACCAAGAACCAGGAGATAGGAAACCTCATCTTGGCCTATCTTGAAGCTCTGCAGATTCCGGAAGGAGATGAAAAGAATCTAGACGCTGGGCATCTGGGCACATGGTGAAGCCGGCTTGATTAAGGTTGATTGGGAAGGAAAGATTGCGCCAAGGGCATCGACGCGGGGAGCAATGCTTGGCATGGAAGGCTACAATCTAACGTCCTGGAGAAAGGAACGTCGCCCACTGAAGGTACTTCTGGGTGTCGATTGTGTGATCCTGAGTCTGAGTGGCATAATGAAGACTTGGAAGATTGGCGCCTAGGGTAAGGGTGAGATAGACCTTGAGATGGAAACTCAGCGAAAATGCACTAAGCCCAATAGGGCTATCACGTGGTCACTGAACGCCAGTGTCTTCCACCGTTGTGTCCTAGTTTTCTCTCTAAATTTTCTATTATCTCCGTATAAAGGAAAGACCGAGAACAATTGCCGTCACCTGTGTTTTACCATAACGCCGAAGATTAGGTCATCACAGAAACCTTGCAAGAACATGCTATCTACTCCCTGATTATATTATAGCAGCACTGACCACGGATTTAAAACTCCATATTAGTGTCCCTTAATAGGCGTCAAGGTGTTGAAGAGAGATTATTATTTGCATTATCATGCTACCCTGAATCTCCCGTGTCTTCACCTCATGACTCTATTAAACCCTTTCATACACGCGTTCCTTCCTTCATCTTTAACACGAAACCACCCCTCTCCATCGTATTAACGAAAATATACCCACTCTTGAAGTACGCATAGCTACCCCAGGTACCTACGAAATCAACAATACCGCCCCCCAGCTCAGCATCATCTTCGGGATAAATATCAAAGAAAGCAACTTCCTTGACGCCTTTGCCAGTAGGGTCCTGCGGAATAGATCGAACATCCAGGACACGGAATCCCGAGCCGTAATTCGACTGCATAGCGAAACCATCAATTACATACTGATTGTGGTCGATGCCGCGGGCACCAGAGCGGTAAAAGCCTGTTTGCTTAGGAGCCTTGAGAGACGAGATATCCCAGATGTAAGTGATGGGATGCCCTTCTTTGCCGGGACCGACCTTCTCATACTCGTCGTATTCGTCATCGAGGAGGAGGTAGTGTTGGTTGTTGGCATCCAGAACCCATCCTTGGTGTGTGTATGCTGCACCCTCGTAGGAAGTGATGGAAAGGATTACAGGCTTCTTCTTGTCCGTGACGTCGTAACTGGGAAGTTTAGCAAGGTTGGAGCTTCTGGGTGTAAATAATAGGAGACGTACATGGTCAATGTATCTTCGTTGTAGCCATAGCAAATCTCATGACCCTCGAATTGAGTGTCTGGACCTTTGTAAATGAGGCATTGCGCGTCATGTACATAACCGTCCGCAGAGGCGCATCCGGGGCTAGTTGGATTAGAAGGGTCGCTAATATCAATGAAGATGATTCCAGATGCGCACGAGGAGTTCCTTGGTTGGGCCCCAACTGAGTAGATGAAGTTCGTTGCAGGATTAGTGACAACATTATGTGTTCGACCCCACGGAAGGCCATCAAAATGTCCAGTAAGATCCTTGGAGTTATTGAAAGTAACTGGTCTCGCAGGATCAATGTCCAGAAGCTGATCAAGTTATTAACACATTTTCTCCTCATTCAAACTAGCGTAGTCGGACGAACCTTCTTCATGTCAAATATTTGAATGCCATGGCCTGGAGCTTCACTACCAATGATCATAAGGTCTCGATAGCCACGAATCTCACGCCACAGGCTCGGAATAGAGTACTCGGGTAAACGGCCGAGATATATCATCTTCCCCTGTTTGTTAATCTCTACGAAAGCGGCACCATCCCTTTGCCCAATGGCCACAAATTCGCGGCCATCGGGGGAGGTCCACCCCCAAGTAGAGGAACCGCCAACCAACTTACTTCCTAGGTTGGCGTGGCTAAGGAAGTGATAAAGGTCAATCTAGTCCAGGTTAGGAGAGAGTTTAGATTCTAAGACGGAGTCAAATATACATTGTTGCATCGGAAAGTCATATTAGCATTGCCGGGCTCGACAATGGCGGTGCCGTTAATGCATTCGACAACACCTTTGATCTCCGGATACAGGTCAGAGTTGAGTCTGCCCGCCGCCTCCTGCCGAGCGAATGTTTCCTGGATGAATGTCAACGCCAAGCTCTGAATCGTATGGGTGTGTGGCGCCTACCATCTTCAAGGCGATATTGTTTGCATGTCTGATGCCGGAGTCGTACAGCTGAGCAGCTTTGACCAGGTCCTTGGGAAGCTCTTTGGCCGCCACAAGAGCGGCCAGAGAGAGCAAGAGAGTTTGGATTATCATTTCAAATTAGTCCCCTTGGAGGAAGCGAAAGGGAAGGAGATAGAGAGAAGGAAGAATGAAGTGCAAGGGCTTTATATCTCAATGGGACAGCATGGAAGCGGGAGATCCGAGTCTCGACGAGAAGCATTGCAAATGTCTCGACCCGGTCAATAGGCAGTCTGCCTTCCAAATCGCGCTGGCATAGCCCACGTCAACTTGAGCGAGCACGACATCATGATTGGCAAGCGTACCATACATTGATGAGCACCGAGGTGCCTGGAGAGTGGGACTTTCGGGTGCATAAATTAAACGAAAGCTTGAGGGGTGTGACGAGCACACTGAAGGGGAAGGAGAACAATTTGGACTGCTTGGCGGAACAACGATGCCCCAGTCCCGCCGTGGCACCGTGACAAGTACCGAGCATGCCCAGATTGCAGATCTATAAGGAAAAAATGCGATAGAGGGTTTTTTTGGCCTGATAAGAGGGTGTTAGCCGTCTCCATCTTAGCTGAAACTCTCGACTGCACAATGCAGACGACGAAACCTGGCTAAAACTAAACTGCCCTTTTGAGTTCTAGGAGCAATACAGTCGCACCATTGCACGTGGACGGTTACGTGGGGCATCGGAGCTTTTGGGAAGGCCATTCACGGCTGCATGCCGCAAGAAGAGCCTTATCAGGTGTTGTATGCGCCACAAGCAACGCATGCAACTTCATTTAGCTCGATAACGCGTTGCAGGCTTCGTTCAATGAAGCGAGGATGATCATGAAGGATGAGCGGAAGTAAGACTGAACGGGTAGCGTAGCCATTGGGATGGATGTGGACTAGGTGGTTGTGGGGAGTATGGAGGAAGGAACGACAATGAAAGGGACAGACGAAGTTTGAGGTGCAGGATTTAGGCCAGCCAATCGGGTGGCGGATATTCTCAGCTGACGTCACCACATACTTACTTAGGCAATTTGAGTTCTAGCAAGTGCACACAACAAGGCTGCGCGCCACTAAGGTGCTCTTGTTCAAACAATCGATTGTCGAGAAGAACAAGCGCAAGAATAGAATCGTCAGGGCGAATATGTTATATAACGAAGGAATTGCGACTTGAATCAAGCATCTCGACCTCGACAAGCTGAGGTCCTATTACAGGACCCTGGATTGCTTGAAACTCTTCTTCCCTAGCAACCTGCCTATTAATAAGGGAGCCGAGGGGTTACCAACTTATTACATCGACAACTAGATTAAACTCTCCCTAAAACTCTGCGACTTCAAACACTAGACATAAATTCCAATGGCACATCTTGTAGGCCCTGCCTGGAGCTTCCCTGCTTAATGACATACGTCTTTTTAGTGGCTATAATTCCTCTTTCGGAACCTCAAGGCACTACAACTCTTTAGGAATTTTCTGAATTTCTCTACTCCCAACATTCGAGCCGACTTTCTAGTAACTGAAGGCGCACGGCTGAGATTCCTCAATTGTAGGTTTTCCCACATGCACTGCCAGCAACCATTATGCGGGAATACCATAACTGACATCTGACTATCGGGCCTTATACGCTGTGCAAGCACTGAGGTTATGGCCAAACGGGCGCGCCAATTGCCATGCGCTCTGACAACGGCCATCTCCGTTGGATGGTACAGTACCTCGTCCCATATCTTGACAGAGCACACTTCTACCTTCAGAATACCATCCTGTAATTGACTGAAGGGCGGCTGTGGCCCCAGCCGAAATATATTGTCGGCAACATGGTCAAAGGTCTCCAAAATACTGACATCCGCAACCCACGTCCCAGAATGGTGGGTTGAGATGACTGATTCGATCATAGACACCTGAGAGTCTTGTCCAACATTCACATTTGTATCGTATGATGGGGCTTGGTGACTTGTTTAAAAATAAATGAATGAGTTTAGGGAGAAACTATCGGCTTGTTCCTCGTCAAATTCGGCTAGATCTATTAACAAAATCTTCGCATCATCAGCCTCCATACGTCAGCGATGGGTCGTACATGAACTCATAGCAGTCAGCGATAAACGTACTCTTTGAAGGAAGTGATAAACGTGTCATGCTTGAAACGTCAATAGAACCCCCCTGAATATAAGGCGATGATCCCATTTAGGTCCAGAGTGTCTGGATCGCACACTCCTGAATCAAAGTATGCTGCCACAGAAAAGGCTAGGCTGGGGTCCTTCCACAACAGCAAAGTTTCCACCACTTTAACCCCAGCATACGTTTTGTGAACAATTAAAAGAGGCTGTGGTGGATAAATGTTTATGAATACGTCGTGAACTACTCTTAAAGCGCAGAAGATCCAAGTTGTGGTACTTGTGGTGGACAAGTACCCGGAGAGGTTTAGAACACAGAAATTGTATCTATGTCTCCACAGAACAGTGTAAACTCCACGTCATTGCTGCTCAAAGTATCATCGCCATGTCCTCCTAATGCTATCGCTATGTAGGATATGTATGACCTCGCATTTAGGGGTTTTAGCCGCAACGAAGTTATGATCCAGCGATTTTTGGTACTTTGTTGTTGAGCATTAGCTATACCTGGGTTTTTGTCCGTCTGGGGACTAAAAAAGCGTGGCCATGTGGGTGATATTGCAGTGTATCACCTTCGGACTTCTCGAAATCGTCATCCGTATTCGTTCCAAATCCTCGCCTTTCCGCCAACGTCTTCCCCGTCGTCAAATAGATCTTACACAAGATCATTCATCGGGGCTAGTTCCCGGATGGAGTGTTACCCCACTTCTCCTACGATAATTAAACGAGGTCGAATGAGACTGTGTGATAAGTAATTCGCGCAAAACCTATCAACCAACGATGTAAAATACCGTAGAAAAGCGGTCTGCGCCTCCGAGCCATCTAAACATGCCTGTAAAGTGGGCAAGTTTGGGAAGCCATAGAACTGAGGCTCTAGCAGTCTTGACTTATCTCAGGCCTTAGCTGGCAAGTGAAGCGATTCCCTAATAAAATTAGTCCCTCTACCTCTTCTAAATCGAGTCAGCCTGTTCGCTTGATTCAACTCCTTGTCCTGAGCAGAGTTGTATTTAAGAGCAAAATTGCTGATCAGACAGGCAGGTCTAGTATTCTGACTATAAAGGAGAACTCTATCGACATTCTACCTGGAGTGGACAACTCTATCGACGTGTTCATGTATTGGTGGATGACTGAACCGTGGGCCAGGGAGGTATATACACAAGCTAGGGGAGCCAAGCCTTTAGTGGATTGGGCAGCCCTCCAGGGTACAAAAAGCACCGGGAGGGGAAACTTTCGAAAGGAAGGCGCTTTTGAAATATGCATTGTCACATTGTCACATGTTCAAGCCTTCTTTTGGCCTTGAAATTTTGGCATAGTGTCCACGACCCAAGGCAACATAGAATGGATACGCACGAAGTATATGGTAAGGACCCGAAGACCATTTCCAGATCCATTTTATTCTTGAGTCTATTTTGGAGTCTTCATGCCGTCTTCATGCCGCCATCATCATCCGGAATGTCGCATACCCGCAATCGTCCAGCCTTTTTCTCATGCACCCTACAATTTGCTCTCAATCTTCTTGAGGCAGTCCTGGAATTCGCTCCAGTCATACATGATGGCAGCACACTTGGTCTCCTCGGTGAGCAGCTTAGCCATCTGCTCCATCTTCTCCTTGCCCTCTTCAATGCCGTAGATGCCGACGTAGCCAATGCACGGAATGTTCGCGCGCATCGCAGCAGTGGCTCCGCTCTTGCTGTCCTCGACAGTGACGCACTCCTCCGGTTTCACGCCTAGCTCTTTGCAAGCGTGGATGTAGATGGCGGGGTCGGGCTTAGAGCTCGGGGGGCTGAGAGAGGTGGCGGCTGAGTAGACATGCTCGTTGGGAAAGAAGTGGGCGATGCCAATCTTCTCGATGGAAGCCACAACGCGGCTCTTTGCAGAGGTGCTGACAACAGACATAGGGTATCCTTGCTCCTTGATGGTGGTAAGTTCCCTCGTCACTCCTGGGCACTCAACAGCCTTCTCGCTGAGCTTCTTGGTGACAGCACCCAACTCCCTCTCTACAAAGTCTTCAAGCTCGTCGTCGGTCATGGTGAAGCTGTGCTTCGCCTGCAGGCCCTTTAACATACCACGAAAGTTGTGGCCAACAAAGTCGTCGAGGAGGGACTCGGCCGTGTAGCGGGTCTCGATGTTGTGCTTCTCCATGACCTCGTTGGTCAGATCGGCACAAGCCTCAAAAGCTAGATGCTCTGACTGGGCGAGCGTGTTGTCGCAGTCGAGGAGAATATATTTGGCCTGTTCACATGTTAACGCGGGGCATTGTATGGTGGGGCAGCAGCCTTGGGTGCTTACCTTGCCCATTGTGACGGCTGATGCAAGATTTGTGGTTTGAAGGGTACTGGTGGTGCAATTGAGGGAGCTATCGAGCGGACTGGGCTGCGAGGGAGACGGGAAGTGTTTGTCTAGTGGAAAGGTGAAGGATGTGAGCTGGCAGACGGCGCGGCAACAATGAGGGCGTTCCAAGACGCGGCTTTACGTCATTGGCTCCTACGCGAGCTTCCTTCACGTGTCCCGACTGGACACTTCCGTTGGGCATCATCATCTGAGGAACGTGATTCCACTCCTGCATCCGGATGCGTCTCGGTAAGATCATTCATCATGGAGAGCTTTGAGTTGCACCTTAGGCGTCATCTACTCAATTCGATAGCTATCACCCTCTTTCATCCCATCTTCAAAACAGCCCACGTCCAATACTTGACCCCACGCATCGTCATCGTTGCTTCTTTCCGGAAAAATTTCTTCCAAAGTCGTACCAAGAGGCTCGCTAGAGGAAGGCCTCTATCTCCGGTTTCTCTTTGGACCAACCCTACGCATCTCCTCGGAAGCAGGAGCTCGTCTGTCATTTTGACCGTCATATAGCAAAAATCGATTTACTTTACAACCTAGAATATGTAGCCATTGAAGGGAGCCCGAAAATTTCCTTTCTACAAGAAAAATGCCGCAATGCCCACAGCATATCTTCCTCGTCCTTTGGTGAACTACAATTTGCGGCTGGTCTCCGTTCCTAAAACGGTCTCCTCGCGCTTATTCCCCACACGTGACCCGGGTGTAATTACCTGAGGCTTGGACAACACACTTAGCCGATCGAGAAAGTTAAACGGTCCTCAAACGCCGCCGCGACAGCACAAGCCCTTGGTGAAACGCCAAGCCATTGCCAAGTTACCTCAAGCCTCCTCTGAGTTAGCCAAACATCTCCATTCATCTTGCGATGGGCTTTCGACAACCCACCACCTTGCTAGCATCCGCACCGTCGCTTGGAGAGAGCGCATCGTGATATCAATCACCTTTGACCTTTTGATTGCACTGTAGCTCACTCTCCTGGCAAGACGCTCAGACAAATGCTTGAAAACATAGTTACTTCTGTGTTTGAGTACAAATTACAAACAACACACTTGAAGGACATCAAACGCGGAAGGCATGAAGGAATATCGTTTCATCGCTCTCCGTAAACCTCTTCTGTGCGCCAGCATCGCATTTCTCTGCTTCAGGTAGGGAAGAATCGTAGAATCGATCCGGCCTTCCGTCTTCCGGTGTACCTTTATTCTGCGTCGCGTCCCTCTAGCACTCTATCCTGTCTTGCCTTCGCTTTTTGTTCTCTGTGCTGGTCACTCGTTATTATAGATTTCTATTTTATTTTCTTCCGCAAAAAAGATACCCAACTCCAGTGTCCTCGTTCGACTCTATCGCTAAACCGCAGCTCAATTCTTCAAGATGCGCGTGTCTGCTCTCTTGTCCACGGCCATTTTCACGGCCACGGTCCTTGCACACGGCAATGTAACAAGTCCTCCGTCTCGTCAGCCCGGTGCTGCCATGCAAAAAGTCTGCGGAGCCCCGGCTGTCGCTGCCATTCTTGCCGACGGAACCGGCCCTCTCGAGAACATCCCATCTAACGGTGCCGCCAACTGGTATGCTTTAGTCCCTAAAAGTTACGGCTCTAGAGTACTAACAACGCTGTCTAGTAACATCTTCATGTGCAAAGGTGCACAATTCGCCGACAACCAAGCTAACGTCCAACAATTTACGGCTGGCGAAATTGTCAACTTCGAAGTCCAGCTTCCGATTCCTCATGAGGGCCCGGCGAACGTTTCGATTATCGATACGGCTACGAATACGGTGGTCGGACCTCCGCTCATTGAGTTTGATAGCTATGCTGATGAGAACTTGGCGGTCCTCCCGCTGAATAACACTGCGTTCAGTGTCACCATGCCGGCGAATCTCGGGGCAAAGTGCGCGGTTGCTGGTGAATGCGTGATGCAATGGTTTTGGTTTGGGACGGCTGCTGTGCAGACATATGAGAATTGCGTCGATTTCGTAATGGTGTAGGTCAGGCCTTGGATGGCTACCTAAGATCCTAGTGTTCGCAAACTCGGCCTGGGCTCAAGATTCGATTTCGTGTCAAATGCAACTGAGAGCAGCCTAGGAGGAAGCAACAGCAGCTCACGTAGGTGTGGAAATGGGTCTGGAGAAATTAATAAAGATGCGGGCTTCGACGATACCTTTATTCCCTATGGATGACCTAATCTCGTTGAATCCACTCGCAACGGAGATCAAAAAACACTCTCCCTTCAGTTGAAGCCTTGTTCTCACCTTCTCCTTTTCTTTTCTTTTGCTTCTTCTTTTGTATTTGATAATTTCGTATATACAAGAATCCTCGGTTGTGTTTCGGCATATTTCTACACCGTAATCGTCTTCATCCCACAGCCAATATCCCTGATTCACGTCTTGCCAGTGTTGAATTATGCGGTTGAATCTCTACGATTCAATCCAAGGAATATATCGCAGCCTTGCTATCTAGCCTACCCTTAGCCATACCTCCAGTCAACCGACTCGACTCTCTAAAAACAACGTACAGAATTCGCCACCTCACAAGGATATAGCCGGGGCGGGCCTGCTAGCTCTCGTGGGCTCTTAGGAAGTGCCGGCTTCGTGTCCATTAGGAGACCAAGTTTGCCGCGGGCTTCTTTCATATTGTTATGTGGTACATTTGTCATTCGCCCCACACTATGATGCCAAATCAGCTGTATAATACAGCCTGGCAGGGTATCAGTGTATATTGCTGAGCTCATCTTCTCTACTAATGATAACAAGACAGATCGGCATAGGATTTGTACCAGACCGCATACAACAGATATCTAAAGATTTTATAGCTAGACCATCCGACTACTATTGCATGTAGGAAGCGCGACTACAAAATCTGCGTATAAAGGTAAATTATACCAAAGGGAATTTTCCAAAAGAGAGCAACATAACAATTGTTTAAACAGTAATGTTAAATTTTTTATTGCACCCAAAGTTCTACAATTATAGCAGACGAAGAGAAGAGTTTCGGGAAGATCTATGAGCCAAGGCAAAACATGAATGTGTGCCGTACGAGGAAAGTTATTTCAATTTTGCCACGCTTCCAAAGTACCAAGAGACTGTAGTGTAGACGGATGATTTCTGCCAAGTTTTCTCCGCTGTAAGTTGGCACAATTAGCCATTAACTTGATAGCTTCATCGTAACGGCATTGAGACCTCCATGTCCACGCTAGGTTGTGCATGCTAACCAGTGTTTCTGGATGGTCGATGCCAAAAACTACCTCCTTCATACTCAGTGCTTCTGCCCCTAGTCTCTCTGATTCCACAAATATTCCTTGACTGTCGAGCGTCAATGCAAGGTTACCAATGCTGATGAGCGTGTTTGGATGGTCTCGCCCAAGTACCTTCTCTCTTGCTTTCAGCGCCCGCCGGTGCATTACTTCGGCCTCTTCATACTTTCTCAGCCCCTCCAACACCAACCCAAGGTTGCTGACGCTGGTGAGAGTGTCTGGGTGGTCTCGACCAAGCACCTTCTCTCGTGCTTCCAGCGCCTGTCGGTGCATTGCTTCGGCCTCTTCGTACTTGCCCTGCCTCTCCAACACCAACCCAAGGTTGCTGACGCTAGTGAGAGTGTCTGGGTGGTCTTGCCCAAGTACCTTTTCTCTTGCTTCTAGCGCCCGCTGGTGCAGTGCTTTGGCATTTTCGTACTTGCCCTGCCTCTCTAACACCAACCCAAGGTTGCTGACGCTGGTGAGGGTGTCTGGGTGGTCTCGACCAAGTACCTTCTCTCGTGCTTCTAGTGCCTGTCGGTGCATTGCTTCGGCCTCTTCGTACTTGCCCTGCCTCTCCAACACCAACCCAAGGTTGCTGATGCTAGTGAGAGTGTCTGGGTGATCTCGCCCAAGCACCTTCTCAGACCCTTCTAGGTCTCGCCGGTGCATTGCTTTGGCTTCTTCGTACTTGCCCCGCCTCTCCAACACCAACCCAAGGTTGCTGACGCTAGTTAGAGTGTCTGGGTGGTCTCGCCTAAGCACCTTCTCTCGTGCTTCCAGCGCCTGTCGGTGCATTGCTTCGGCCTCTTCGTACTTGCCCTGCCTCTCCAACACCAACCCAAGGTTGCTGACGCTGGTGAGAGTGTCTGGGTGGTCTCGCCCAAGCACCTTCTCAGATCCTTCTAGGTCTCGCCGGTGCATTGCTTTGGCTTCTTCGTACTTGCCCTGCCCCTCTAACACCAACCCAAGGTTGCTGATGCTGATGAGAGTGCCTGGGTGGTCTCGCCCAAGTACCTTCTCCCTTGCTTCCAGCGCCCGTCGGTGCATTGCTTCGGCCTCTTCGTACTTGCCCTGCTTCTCCAACACCAATCCAAGGTTGCTAATGCTGGTGAGGGTGTCTGGGTGATCTCGCCCAAGCACCTTCTTAGATCCTTCTAGGTCTCGCCGGTGCATTGCTTCGGCCTCTTTGTACTTACCCTGTCTCTCCAACACCAACCCAAGGTTGCTGGCGCTGGTGAGAGTGTCTGGGTGGTCTCGCCCAAGCACCTTCTCAGATCCTTCTAGGTCTCGCCGGTGCATTGCCTCGGCCTCTCCGTACTTACCCTGGCTCTCCAGCACCAACCCAAGATTGCTGACGCTGGTGAGCGTGTGTGAATGGTCTCGCCCGAGCTCCTTCTCATATCCTTCCAGCGCCCGCCGGTGCATTGCCTCGGCCTCTTCGTACTTGCCCTGCTTCTCCAACACCAATCCAAGGTTGCTGACACTGCTGAGCGTGTCTAGGTGATTTGCTCCTAAAGCAGTCTCCCTTGCCTCTAAAGCACTTCGACCCATCTCCTGCGCTACGTCATAGTTTCCCATATCATCTGCATACCATGCAGCTTTGAAAAGAACCGATGCCCATGTCTCTAGAGCGCCATTGCTAGCTGGCCGACACGCTACTGTTGCTTGGGCGTGCGGGAACAGCGCTTGGCATACTTTCCAGTTCTCGTACCGTCCTACCGGGTAACTATCATCCATAAGCTTGACGTACTTTTCCCTCCAGCCCTCCATTCCGCCTTGTAGCTCCAGCCATTTTCTTGTTGAGAACTGCACAAGCCGGTGCATCTCAAACTGGTGCCCGTCTACGTCTGTTGCAACTAAAGAGAAACTCGTCAACGTGTTCAAGTCGTCCTCAAAGTCAGGGCTGGCATTGTTGTCCTCTTGATAGCGACCACTAACCAGGGACTCTGGAATCCCCTGCCGATCAAAAAGGCTCATGAGTGACAGCAGCCGTGCTGCCGAAGGCTTTGCTGTACGGATATGCTCGAAAGATATCTGCCAGGTAGCAATAATAGAGTTTGACGCCGCTCCGTCCCTACGGGAGTCGTCAATATCCATTTCCAGAAGTTTCCCTCTCTCTTGGTCGCCTTTGCGGAGATCCTGCAAATATCTTGACATCGTAGCACGCGGTGCTCTCCGGCTAATGTAAGCGGCGGCCTGAGTGATAGCGAGGGGCATGTAGTCAAGCGCTTCAACAAGCGCAGCCGCATCGTCCTGTTCAAACCTCTCCTCAAGCTTGTTTCGGAGCAAGGCCAGAGCATGTGCTTGGTCCATTGGTTGAACTCTGATGATGTCTGCGTAGCTTCCCGTCAGTCGGAAAGCGACCTCCCGGCTCCGGGAGGTGATAAGGATAGACCCATTTGTTGACTGAGGCAGAAACTCTAGCAAAGAGGCCGTTGCATTTTTGCTATCATCTTTATTACTTTTACTTCTCTGTGACGAACGGGGAAAGACTCCTAGATCATCTGCATTGTCGATGATCATCACCCAGCGACCATTTGCCTCATCGCACAGCCAGCTGTGGACAAGCTTTAGAATGTCCCCATCTGGGTGATCCCAGCTAGGAAGCCTAGCTCGTTCGGCAATCTTCTGGTAGCCTTCCTCGAACCTTGCTCTGGTACTTGCATGCACCCAGAAGACCCAGGTAGCTGGCGACTTTTCTCGTACCTGGTAAGAGTATTCAATAGCAAGCTGCGACTTCCTTTTGAACCTGTTAGATAATGCTTTCAGGGAGGAAACTAGGCTTACCCCACGCCACCAAGGCCAACAAGTGCTGTTCTAAACGCAGACTGTTGACTCTTAGAATGTATTTCAGAAAGGATGTGGCGGTCTACAAAGTGTGGATCTCGCCTGAAGGGAACGGTGGAGGACGGGGCTGGTCGGGCCAGGGTTCGGTCTGTTAGGAATGGAGCGTTAGATTGTAAGTATGCTGCATAGAGTGTAGAAGGATCATACCTGCTAAGGGTCTTAGCGAGGTGGCAGCGTGGTATGTTAGGGTCTGGATATACCCCCGGACTACCGCGGTTATCTTCTCTACCTTTGCGTCATACCGAAGGCTCCCAAGTGCCTTCCTACTTCTTCTAGCCCAGGAGTCACCTAATGCAGGTAGTGCTTTTTTAGTTAAATCATCTAGTGCCTTTATTTGTTCTGCACACCCTTTAATAGCAGGCAGGAGCGCTATTCGGGATTTATCTTGCATAGATCCAGCTTCAATCGATGCTTTCGTCTCCTGGAGGGCATCTAGCAGTACAGGGAGCTCGGTTTTAATGTGGCGGAACGCTTCTGGGATCTCTCCTAACCTGGACTGATATTCTTCAAGACGTTTCAGAACCTTGGAGCCGAACCCAACGAGCTGGATTATGTTGGCGACGATGCCAACTACGGCTACCGCTTCCGCCATCTTATCGCAACAACTCTCGAGGCACGAGGCGAACTTCTTTTGTGGGAAGAAGAAACGAGTTATATCCACAGGAGGGTATCGAGGACGCCAATAGCGTTTGGGTAGAGTCCATTAAGTGGGCAGGCTACAGCTGCGCCTAGCGAAGCTGAAGTGGCGTGTTTTGGCGTTGCCATGTTAGGCTAGTGCCACGAAAACTAAAAACAGCATACCTCGTATTGCACAATCAGTTAAGTATTTTCACATGGGGCGGATGACAAGTGTGCCAATGAACGATGTTCAAGAAGCCTGGCAAATTCAATCTGCTAACAGACGCAAAGACGGCACTTGCTGAGAACTGGGGAGTGTTAGTAGGGAGGATGGCCGGCGAAACCTTATAATATAGGCACCACTCCACCCCTCATCTGGAGGGGCGTAGCATTGCACAGATACCTGAACTGTCCAATACTACTCTGTTATCCTTCCTAACCCAAGCGCTCCCCCGTACTCCTCACCATTCACTCAGAGTGCACTGAAGCACGATATCGCCCCTCTGAAATCCCCTCCACACCGTATCGGACTGTAACACCTGCGTACGACCTAGGCATACCCTCCTCCAACCGTACACCTACCCTTTCTTCTACAGCCATATATCCACACTGCCACTACGCTTAACGATATTAAGCGAAGGTGTGATAATAGTAATAAAGCAATCGTAACCTCCCAGGTAGGAGGGGTTTCAATGTTTAGGGGTGGCTATAGCACACAACTTATACAGAAATATAGCAAATATTAACGTGCGTACAGAGCCTGAATTGCTTAAAGTCCTTAATCATTTTCTCGGCACGGAAGGATTCTCACCACACAGGGAGGGACGTTACACTAGTGACAGCATCATTACATTACTCTTAGAAGTACGCACGCAATTTCGTACAATTTTCATTGACAACCCTATAAACCACCACCAAACTACAAGAACAAAAACGAAGCGACTTATTAGGAAAGGAGCGTTCGCACGAGCCTACCTCCTGCTCACCGCCGTCCACATACCCCTCCTTTCTTCTCCATCCCCTTTCCCTAGCGAAAACTGCAGCTCAACCTTCAACATAATCTCTGCCTCCATCCCCACCTTTGTCTCCTCTCCCTTATATCTCCCCAGATTTTCCACCCGCACAATTCTCCTAAGATCATCCGCGCCCTTCTATTTCAGAATTAGTGTAAAAACCCATTCGTCGCAGTGCTCACGACTTTCAAGAATGTCATCTCTCCTACCAAAACCATGTAACATTCTATTCTAATCCCTTGATGGGAGTTTGGAGGACTCACGTTGCGTCCAGAACGTGGGTCTGAGATTCACCAAAACACAAACTCATACCTGTTCTTCCACTCCTCTGCGATACACGCTAGGGCAAAGCTTTGTTGTTGGGTAGTCCTCGAGTGGAAAATAGTTGGCTGTTTTCTTCATTCGTCTCAACCGGCGGTCTTCCGAAAACACTCGCCACTTGCCTGAGCTTAGAAACAAGCCCCACAAACACCATGATGCCTCATTGGCGGCGAAATATTTCTCAACTTAGTCATTATCCAAGGCGCCGATACTATCTGTAATCAGGCCGATCCACTCTCTACCAGTGCCTGTACCTCTCTATATATCATGGCTGCCCCTAGAGGCTCCGCATCAAGACATCACTCTTCCGCTGCACCACCACCCAGGCTTATGCTATCAAATGCAATAATACGCGTAAAGATGCTAATTCGAGCGAGTAGTTTCGCTGTATAACGAAAAATACAGCACGATTTTATAGCTCTTTAAATTCGTAGACCGTTGAAATAGGTGGAAATAGGTGGAAGGGGGGAGTTGGCTGCTCGAGTACAAGCACAGCGTTTGTGTCCCGTTGAGGTTGAATTCGATTTTGTCGAGGAAGAATATTTTATCTTAGCATGGAGCGCTGGGATTAGTTGGGTGAGGAGACTGGTGATGAGCAAAGGTTGGAAGGAGACAATGGTGAGTAAGCGTGAGGGGGGTGATGTTTTTAGGGGAGCTGTGGGTTAGGTGCTCTTTTGAAGCCCTTCTGGGAGACGGGCTAGGATTTATTGGTCTAATATTTGTAGTTTTAGACAATCATATCAATCCACGGCCAGACAGTAGACGTTGTGAATGAGCAGTGTGTTGTGCAATGGGTGGTAAGGAGGCGGTGTGCTTCATTGTAGATATGGGTAACGACCAATAGATTGTATATATCTTTTTGGTCCATGTTGTGGTCTCGGCAAAAGCATTGTGATAATATGAGGAGACCTGCATTTTGTTTGCGAGATTGACAGCAGGTCTTAGGCAAACTTAGAACTAGTTGGGGTAAAACAACAGGAAGTAGTGTTAGGGTTTGATTCTGGGTTTTCGGGATGAACGATGTAATGAGCAATTGGTCTTGGCGGTTGCTGAAGCCCTTAGGTACTCTCTCGAAAGACAACCAAGTGGTGTGACAACATATAAGTAGCTAGAGGAACTCCGGCAAACATTTTTACCAGTGTGAAGGAACTGTGATCACCGAAATCATCTTTAGAGGGAGAACCCGAAATATTGGTCAAGCTAAATTGCAACATCGTGTATATTCTAAAGCTATTCTTTAGTAGTGAAGAGGTCAGAACCCATCACGTGATGTGGCGTTATGAGGCGTCGGGCACAGCTGTCAGCCACAGCCCCCACCTGAGGCCTTGACTGCCCCAGGTCCAGGCATCCACCTCTCCGCCCTTTTCTGCACCCAACAGACATACCGAAGAAAATCTCTTGGCTTCTATATGGTTCGGCTAACCAATCCCCATTGTGAGTCAATCAGTGTTTGGGTTCTCTATCTAAGTCATCGAATGAATAGTCATTCTACACGGAGAACATATTCCGTTGTCAAAAACCCCATTTCATTATTTTTCCACCACAGGAACATGGCTTCAGCAACAGTTTTCTCCAACTTGGAGGCCCCAATTCTCCCTAAAGCAGTTCACTGGGTCGAAAAGATCCGACAAAACCTCATCCTCGTGGCCCCATACGATGTCCTAGCAGATGAGCATCTTCCCAAGTCCATCACCATCGACGAAACCATCATGGAAGCCCCACGTCGCGGAGCCGCCAATCCTGAAGCCGCCACTCTTGCAAACCAGATAGCCCAGCTTCTGTATCCGTCACCAGAGAACTCTCTCGGCTCACTTATCAAATACGAGAAAGATATTGTCAAGCTGCGAAAATACATTATTCGCCAGCGAAAACGCACAATTGAACTTGGTACAGAGCGTAACCAACTAACAAATTGGAACGAGAAGATTTTGAAGCAAGGGCCATGGGATCCGATCGAAGATCCGGTGTCTCTTAGCGGTGCACCGAGCTTGCCGATGCCTGTTCAAATTGCAGAGCGGGAAACGTTGGAGCCATTCTTCGAGCACCTACGTCTTGGAGGTACTGAGGAGAAAACGTCAACTCCTCGTGGTATTGAGGATGCGATCGAAGTGGAAGAGCCGCATTACGGAACGAAAACGCTCGAGTTCGAGAATGGCGTTGTGTATTCAGATCGACGTATGGATCTGTGCAAAATGGTTTTAGGGCCTCCGAATATTGGCGAGCTACTTGAGAGCTTGAAGACGAATACTTTCATCACGCACTTTCTACTCGGGAATAATATTATTGGCCCACATGGTGCGAAATGCATCGCGGACTTCCTGAAAGAGTATCCCGATCGTATGGACACCTGGTATATTGCTGGAAATTGTATCGATGCGCCGAGCTTCAAGCTTTTGGTTGATGGATGGGTGCGGTCGTCTTCGGTCACTAATATCTGGTTGAAGAGGAATCCTCTGACATCTGCTGCCGCTGATGATGTGTTTCGGTTGATCACACAAGCCCCGAACCTTCGGACTCTGGATCTCGATCAGACAGAGCTGGGTGACGCTGGTGTGGCAGAACTCTTCCAAAAGTTAGCTAGATATCTTCCTGGCAAGCCTCTAGCTCTCCGGCACCTCTACCTAAACGGAATTGGTATTAGTGTAAAGGCTGCCACTGCAATGGCAGAGTACTTGTCATCACCGCATTGCACCCTGGACTCGCTGTATGCTACGAATAACCCAATCGGTTCAGCCGGAGTTGCAGCTTTTGCTGCAGGCCTGCGAAATAACAAAAGTCTGTCTCGCCTCACGTTTGCCTCTGTTGGATTGGGGGATGACGGCACGATCGCGCTTTGCGAGGCGCTGTACGACCACCCCAACATCAAAACCCTCGATATCGGACAGAGCTATGCTACAATCGACCTTGGGATGAGGTAAGCCATACTCCCCTTCATATATTTCCCTTCATCCAACTACGCAGATGCTAATATTGCGCAGGTACAATTGGATCACCGACCGCAGTGCATACGCCATTCACAACCTCATCACCTGCTCCCCACAACTCTCGTACCTCAACCTCGGCCCCTGCGCCCTTACTCATACTGGCCTCAATGAAGCCCTCCGCGCAATCCTCACTTCCTCCAAGCTTCTCTTCTTCGTCGGCAAAACAATCTACCCGCAATCGAAAAACTCCATGGCCGTCACTGCTGGACAAAAGCACATTGCGCTCCACAAATTAGTCAACAACCAGCTTGCCGAGAACGTAAAACAAGTGTACGGAGCTGATATGAGCTATGCTAAGTTCATGGAGGATGGGAAACGGTGGCTTGTGAATGATATGGCGGATGTGAGGAAAATTGATTCAGTGTATCGGAATCGGGACGCGGGGATGGCGCGCCGTGGGTTGATGAAGTTGGAAAAGTGGTGGGATGAGGATGACCAGACGTTGGACGAGATTATGAAGGGGGCTGTTGGGCCGGTGTGCACGAAGAGGAAGATGAAACTAAATGTTGTGGGGCCCGTTTGCACTCGGCGGAAAGCCATGGAGTTGAGTACATGAAGCTCTCTCGTGGCTAACGAGCATGAGGAGATACATGTGCATACGAGTGGATTGAAAGTTCTGTCACTTCATTCGGGAAGTCAAATCAAGGACAAACATGATATCATCCATGTATATAATTGCTACTAGATAAATCTCAACACCCTTCTCTAAAAGTCTTAGATCCTACCCAGTGCGAAGGAGTTCCTAGAGCCTAACTGAATATTCCACGGCATCTTACCCAAGGGGTGTTATCCATTCCACATCTCACCGACCTTGCACATGATTCTGTCCATGAAGTAGTGTGAGGTTTGTCATTTCCCTTGAGAGTTCATCCGAGTTCTACTAGGATCCAAGAACGATAGCTAGTAGTACTGGGCTTCCTTCCTGGCACTATCGTTCGGGTGAAAAATACCAGTAGGAAAAATTCGGACAGGTTCTCTATCTCAAAGTTAAAATGGTCAATGATCGTTATAGAAGGAAACGGACGTGGAGGCACCTATCAAGGTGGAGGGAGATGGTCTCAAGCATTTTAGTAGTAATCTAAGTGGGTCAGTGGAGGCTATGTTAGAGTACTAAGGGTGAATTGTAGCGCCTCTAAGAGCTACTAAGCAAAGGCCATCAGGATTCTGTTTGTGCAGGCATTTACTACAAAGTTTGTTAGGCTACTTGGCGAATACCTCTATCTTTCTCCGTCACGGACCCGGAAAACGATAGTCGCAATATGTTAACCTGAACGCGCGTTTTAAACAAGAAGACACATTAACCCTATTCCGAGGACCAAGTATGGCGCGGTTGAGCATCGAACCCTCAGGTCTTTAGTTTAATGTGCACTTTCAGGCTAGGGATGATTCTACTGTTTACGCAGTAATCTCCAATAGCCAGTCGCATATGACAATTTCGCCTTGGGGATTAGTAAGAAACGAAAAAGAGTCGTGCCAACATAAAAGATTTGATTGTTTTAACTGCCCGTAGTTGCTAAATAGGGTTAGGGTTACACAAAAACGTCGCCTTGGGCTAAACTCTATATATGTGATAGGATAGGGTACGGGACCAGTGAACTCAGAAACTGCTCGAGGAGTAAGGTGGATGTATTCGTGACCCGTATGATGGGTATTGGGGTTAATATGCGGAAGGGTTAGAGAAAAAGTGTGAGTTGTTGCTGAAGTTGAAGCTGTGGTAGAAAAATAAAAAAAAATACGAGATCCGTGATCGGAGATGGTTGCATTTCAACCTTGCCTAACACGATGCCCATATATGCTCAGATTGAGCCACGATCTTCTATCCTTGTCACGCGCTGTGTATTAGGGGTCGGACACGCTCAAGAGATCTTGATTCTGGAGGACCAGGGGTGTTACACGTTGCTGACGCCAAAGTCACCCTATCTCAATTGAGATCCGGTCCGGAACAAAATGATCAATGACTGCCGACGTCGATCTGAAAGTCTTGTACCTTTCTTGAAAACCCCCAAAACTAAGATTCTCCAAATCGTCGGGGTGCAAAGAAAGAGACGAGTCGGTGAGAAGCGGTGCTAGATAAGCAAGACCGACTAATCTGTATGTCCGGCTGCTATCGGGGCGCAAGATTAGGGCATGACAGAACATATCCATACTGAAAGAGGTAGGTAGAAGATGCAACAGCTTGTCTCCTTCTTCGGGGTCAGTGTTCGCGATGCCGAGAAAAATTAATGATTGCTCTGTCTTTCGGGAGTGCCCAAGGTACGTCCGGGTGTGGAAAAAAGTGTAGCAATCGCAGAATTTGTTGAACCTGTCTGCTGTTATCCTGGAAACAGGGTGGCCGTCCAATATCAGAGGCTGGGTTGGCCGTGAGACATTCTGTCGGGGTTGAATCAGATTCTCATTGGTTGACCATCTGTCGCGAAGCTTTGCTAACGGTGACAGGGTGTCCTTACACAAAGCTTGCATGAAAACGTCCCCATCTTCCTTTGCAAATCCTAATTCGTTCCAGAAAGAGTCTGGAATGTGATCTTTTGCCTCTCTCATCCAGAGAGGGTTGGTCGTGTTCTCGCGCGAATTTGGATCATCATAACGTGCCAAACAGTCAGTCCGCGAGGATAGACTTTGGATGAAGCGCTGAATAAAATGGTTTAGCCAATCACTGGGACCTAGCGACCCACTACCAGAACCAAGAGCTTTTGCGACTTCGGGCAATACCGGCCGTTCATCATCATCCCATACATTGCGCACGTCAACAGTAATAATCACTTTTCCGGGCGCTGGGAAGGAGATGGACCGGGCGGCCCCGTTGAACGGAGAGTTTACCTTCGGGTGCCTTTGAACTTGCCAATCGGGTACCCAGGTCGGAAGTTGAGCTATTCTTGTGCCCGCCGACCGCACAGCCGCTTCACCCAAGATCTCTATGACAGCGCCGCTTAGCATTACTGAAGCCGCAAAGTGCTCGTAGACCGTATTTATGGGCGTTGAATAGCTAAGAAGTACTTCAATATAATCCGAAATGCCGAACCGGTGTCCCTGGACGACAGTCCATGTTTTGGACTTTTTTACGACTGGGAGTGCAGCCTTGATCTCGAGGACGTCGCCTGCAAGTCCACAGAGAGCATAGAGCCTATCTCGAGGCTCTGAGCATTGGAACGCGTCAAATCTGTTCAATATGGTGAGAATCTTACGGACGTTCTTGTCCCGATGTCCATCTTTGGCAAGGAAAGGTAGTCGCGTCCAAAACTGCCACAGCGAGAACAGAGTCTCTAGTGTTTCGAAGGGAACCCCCGAAAGAGTTTTAAGAGCACTTGCCATATTGTTGAGGGACTCTATGGCTGCCATGAAGCGTATCCAAGATATCTCAGCCCTTCCACAGTATAGACTGCAGTCTGGATTGAGCACGATTTCCTGGATGATCCACCTACGACCGAAATATGGTAAGTTGAAAAAGGCAAATAGTTGTCTTAGCACGATGGTCCTAGATTCTTCTGATGTAGGAAGTGGATCCCGAGGTTTCCTAGAGGCAGCATAAAGAAAACGGACAGCAGCCTCCTCCTGGAAACCACCTCCAAGCCAGACCAACACCTGGCGAGCCCCCTGATATATTTCTTTCATGAGAGGAATCTGAAATGCCTTCTCCTCGTCATCTGACTGATTAATGCAGACAGCGTCGGCCCACAGCAAACGAACGTGGACGGCATCACGAAACCTACGTAAGGCTGCGTCCAGATTCTTCGTGATCCCAAGAAAGGTATTGTCGACGGCCGAGTACAGCCGATGCAGAAAACTTGGATCGCCCCAAGTATACGATATGGCCTCATAATTGTGCTGCAAATCCGCGAGTCTACCGTGCTCAAAAGAAAAGCGAAGAGGTGCGTGACGATCTAGGGACGGCTCGAGCCTTATGATGCGAATGTGGTACTCGGACTCGAGTGAAGAATAGTCATAAGGTATTGAGGAGTTTTCAGGGTCGCTTTCCGCCATGTTACTGCTAACCTGCAGGTTGGGAGGTACGGGTTCGGAAAATTTGCTACCTCGGCCGGAGGCATTAGTGCTAGCGGATTCCAAGGATACGCAAACAGTATCATAGCAACACAGTTACTGGGAAAAACTTTCATATACCTGCTACATCCAGATTTTTTTCCACTTCTTATTGAAAACCACAAAAATGACCAACCATGCACCGAAAACGTACTCGCCCGTCTCATCTCCAAAGTTCGCTAACTTTGTCTCCAGAAGGCCACGTTCCGTCGAAGCTTGCGCCGTTACCGGAGAATGGCTCGAGGCATAGTGTGAGATAATTCTCTGCATTATGCAACGGCACTCACAACCTTTGGCGGCTCAATCTGTACATTTTGCCCTTGAAGTAGCCGTGTAGATAATAACGATCGTTGGATTTGACTCAGACCCCGATGCGCGGTGCGGTTGCGCAGTCTTTGCAAAAGGGGCTGTTGGCGTTGGCATATTGCCATGTGGGCTTTTGACAGATGAAGCAGAGCTTATTCAAAGAGGCGACCTTCGTTGCAACATTCCTGGGAGGAGTTTGGGCTCGTAGAAAGAGGGGATCGATACTGCGAGATCGAATCGGTTCAGAGTCAGGAGTAGAATATCGCGGAGGGTCGTGAACAGGACCAAGCTCTTGGATAGGCACACTCTGACATCGCATAGGCTCATCAAGAGGACTATATCGCCTAACAGGTATGAGAGTGAGAGGTTGTGATTTTATCGATTCATGGATAGGAGAATTCCCTGGGACAGTTGCACGGTCACAACTCTCATATTTTACCGACTTATCCGCTATATTTAGGCAGGATCGATTGGGGACAGTATGTTCTGGCAAATAGGAGGTTCGTGTCTCGCCGAGAAGAGGAGTTTGGTCTGGTGACTGCTCTCGATTCCGAGTTGACAGGTGAATTCGGGGTCCGCGATACAGATTCCATGTGAAGGAAACTCCGGAGCCCGCCCACCACGTCCATCTCAATGGGGCTCGCAGAGAGTTGTCGGCATCTTCGCAAGGATGGGGAACCTCTGATATCGTTTTGCTCCTGCTCCTTGGCCACACCATCTTTCTTGATATCAACGCGCGAGGCTAGACCTTGGCTTTGTGCCTTCTCAATACTCCCAAGGTTCTCCAAACGCGTCTACAGAAGTTCTAAATAGTATTAGAACCCTACTGAAGCCACCAGGATCCCAAATACCTAGGGAATCCGAATGTTAACTCCCTGAGAAGTTTATAATAATTAGGAAAACTAGGCTTGCATATCACTCCTAACGATGTGATGTCGCAACGCCCCGTGAGGAGATCGAAGGTACGGGGAGCTGAGGGAAAGGGAGGAATTTGAAATTACTAAAATTTGGCAGCGCAAACGATTCTCGGGAAGTTTCGAGAGAGAAAAAGAGCTGCAGATAGGTCGCATGAGCAATGTACTGTCCTGGAAGCGTGAACAGAAGGCGCGTGGCTCGACTAAGGATTGGATCGCTGATTCTGTTACACATAATCCATGGATATGAGAAGAGCACATGGATTGTGTCCGATGTTGGCTCCCCAGGTAGGTTCAGCTCCTCTGACTAGTCAAAATAGGTGAATCTAACCCAGCACGCTCGACCCACACGATCCCCTCATCGGACTATCATGCATACAACAAAATCTAATGAGTAGCGCCCTGTAAATTGCGAAAGGCTACTGAACTCGGCACTTTAACTTCAAAATCGAAGTTGAATCGGGGATCTTGCGATTCCCATTCGCTTGTTCCTTCACTTGACTACAAGTGACAGCCACGCCGCTATCGCCCCATTACTTTGTTGGCTGACTCCCTCATTAATGGTGACGAGTCTAATAGAGAATTCCGGGAGGTCATGAGGCGCAGCAGTCAGAAAGCTTGTACTGTTGGAGCCGTGGTCTTTCAATTTGGAGAAGCTCAACATGAAGACAATCGTCGGCCGTATCCATGGGAAAACGTGGTTCTTCAAATCTCGACACTAGTTAACACTGCTGCATTTTGGTCGTAAGCAGCCAGGCTTTTGAGCGATGCATGGCTGTCCATGGTATTGTATGGTCATGCAACCAGGCCTAAACTGAACAAGCGAAATTCTGGTTCTTGGGCCGCGTGGACGGCCGGGTGAAGGCAAGAAACCTGGTGGCTACCTCTCGCTTGGGGACTTTAGGAGGCCAAACACTAGAGAGAATAACAATGTAACACCCTTTGTAAGACGACCGTATGGAAAGACCTCATCATTTATCAAGAGATAAGTCACTGCATTTTCAGAAGGCTTGAGGGGTAAGTACTTGGACCGTATCGGGCTGGTTTCAATAAATTCAGAAGTTCTGTCAGCTAAGTCCCATAGTCTAACATTTCGGTAATGCATATCACTCTTCAATCCGATGTTGAGTGTTGAGCTCGTGGAGCTTGGTTCATAGAAATTCCGACCCAAAACACTCATCACCGGTCTCCGGATATTCTTTCCCCGACATAGAAGCCTGATGCGAACTTTGGTTTCCCCCAGAGTCACGAGCTTCCAAAAAAACATGATCATCTCAGCACCGGCGATAAAACGGCAAAGACCAGAACAAAACACGTGAGCGATAAATTCACGTGACTGTCATCTCCCGACCAGGAAAATCCTTCATCGCTTACGCTCACCCCAGACGCGTAAACAAACAACACTTGCCATGACTCTCCACAAACCTCATATTCAAGCATCTTTTCGTGCGCTTGACATTGCGTTAATCAGGTGTTACGCGCATTCATTTATGACGACAAATATTCACCGTCTAAGTTGAAGATTTTGCGTCTTGCTGCACGATATAGCCCTGCATTTGCCCTTGAATATTTTGTCCCTGCATTTGAATACTACATGCATGCAGATCACCAACTTTATGGATATTCAGCCACATTTCGTATCATTCACCAAGACCCATCGCTTTTCCCAAAGAAACATCAGTAGCATATAACCTGTATCTATCTATTCCGGTCTCACATCTCGCGCCACCGATCATTCCAACGCTCGTCCAACTATCCAAGTCCTCCCTCTTGAGAGCAACTCTCCTCAACCCACGATTTTAAAACAAAACCCGCAAATGTGCTACCACAACTACACTCGGCACCCGGGGTGTGGTCACCTCGGCGAATCCCATACCCAACCCTGGACACTCTGTCACACGGCCGAACAGCGACTTTCAAACCTGCGAGGACCTGTTTCCCCTCCTCTAACCTCTCCTCTTTTAATATCATCATCGTCCATGCCGCCACCAAAACGCCACACCCGGATCTTCTCGCTTTCCAAAATCACCAGAGCAACATCTACTATAACCACAAAATCAACCCGCCGCGCAGTATCAGACTCCACATCCTACCCGCGGACGTCTACCTCGTCATCTTCGTCCAACTCCCCTGCCCTATCCCCACTCACAGACCACGAACTCGAATTCGCACGCTGCAAAGCCCCAACGCGGCGGACCCAGATCGCGAGCGGTATGCCCATGGACGTGTGTAAGGAATGCCGGAAGTCGATTCAAGATATGCGCAATATGCTTGAAAGGTATGAGAAAACGGGGAGTGTGTTGGGGACGACGGCTTTTGAGCGGTTTTTGAAGGGGGGTGGGGAGGATGTGGGTGAGGTGCAATTGGGCGTATTGGGGGTATTGGGAGGAGGGGGAGGGTATGGGAGTTATGATGGAGGTGGGGATAGGAGGAGCGAGCAGGAGTGGTATGGTGGGGGACTGTAGTGTTGAGGTGCAGGTCGAAGTGTTGCCGTTGGCTCTTCATTGCCGTATATTGGGGTAATTCCTTAGTGTGTATGTACCCGTCTTTGCGCATTTAGATACCATTTAGATAAATAATACACTCGATGTTCTCAAAAAGTCTTTTGTCGAGAAGTTGTGGATACGGTCTCATATATCGAATTCTCGACAATTTCAGCATGCTGGAACTCACTTCAAGAATCCAAAGGAAAGTACCAAGTGGAACCCCAGCAGATCACGCATTTTCCACGGTTCCGTCTGCCCAGCACGCACCTACAGCGCACTTTCCCACCCAACTCTCTCACTCCAAAGTCACTCGCCAATGGCTCCTCCCCGTCTTATTCCCCCACTCTAGATCACGTCATATCACCAACCATACCCTAAAGCCGATACCACGAACATGACGTGAACGAGAACCGGGGCTTTGGAAATATACATGTAATTTTCAATACAAGAGATAGACTGTGACTCCCAAAGGGAGAGTCTTGAATGAATGAAAGATCATTCATTCTTCCCAATTGCCTCAATCCTTCGCTTAGCCCGGGATCGCGCCTGCACATAGGTCAAACAGTTCAACGAGAATCCTGACATCACCATATCACCGACACCCACGCTCGGCGCCACATCCGTCCAGACTTCTAACCACCGCCGCACAAACTTACCTAACTCACTCCAACCCCAGTCCCACAACCATGTGCACAGAATACCACTGGCGCTTCCGTCGCTGTGGCCACACACGCTTCTTCTCATGGCAATACTGCTCGGATCTGCACAAAGGCGAACGAAGTCCTGAAGCGGGACGTTCGTGTCTTGGATATCAGTTGCAGTATAAAGACAACCAGGAGGCGTATAACTGCTACCAGTGCATGCATGCTCGGACACGGCGCACGGGAGGAGAGGGGGAGGGAGGGTGTAATACCGGGTGTTGTCGGCTTGTTCGCCGGGTGAAGAGCTGTTTTGGGGACTGACGAGGCCATGATTGGAATTGGGTTTGCGTTTGCGCTGGGGCACGTGCGACTTTATTTACTCGCAAATCCGGATTTCAGATCCCCTCCTCTACTTCTGGCTCTGGCTCCGGCTCTGGCTCAACAGGATCAAAAAGTTTACTCTCAAACCTCTTCCTCAACTTCTCATACTTCTTCACATCCCCCACACTCGGCCGAATATGCCTCGCCGCAACTACAAAATCAACTTCCTCAACAACATCGCTCTGGCGCCTCAATGCATGCTGACCCGCCTTCGTCAACAAACTCTGCAAATCCGCGCCACTAAAATTCGTACACGCATCCCGTGCGATCTCTGCCAGCGCCAAGTTCGTAATCGGGGTTTTTGTAATCAGCGCGCGAAGGATGCTGACGCGTTCATCTGGTTTTGGTAACTCGACGTAGAGTAGTGTCTCTAGACGACCAGGGCGGAGCATGGCTTCGTCGATCATCTCGGGGCGGTTGGTGGCGGCGATGAGATAGATACCTTCGCGAGTGGAAAGGCCGTCGAGTTCGGTAAGGAGTGTGTTTACGACCCGGGATGAGGACTCGGAGAGTTCGGTAGAGCGGCGTGGAACTAGGGCATCGAGTTCGTCGAAGAAGATTACGCAGGGGATGGAGGAGCGGGCGCGCGTGAAGACTTGGCGGACTGCGCGTTCGGATTCGCCGACATACTGGTGGTACATTGTTAGTGAGAGGTGCGTTTGGGAGGGTTCTTTCTTACCTTGTTGAGCAGTTCTGGGCCTTTGACGCTGATGAAGTTGGCTTTGGATTCTGCTGCTACGGCCTTTGCGAGTAATGTCTTCCCACAACCTGGTGGGCCCCAAAGAAGGACACCTGTAGGTGCAGATATACCGACTTTCTTGTATCTTTGAGGGTTTTTGATTGGTTCGACAATTGCCATCTTTAATTCTTCGCGGACGGATTCAAGAGCCCCAACGTCCCTCCACGTCGTATCAGGCACCGTGGCAAAGCCTTCTCGTTTCGATGACGGCGTTATGGTTGGCAATACGGCTTCAAAGGCCTGCATCGTGATGACTGTATCTTCGAACCCTGCCGGTCTAGTCATGTCTTTGTTCCGGACTCGTTTGATGAGCCGCACAATGGATCGATCCATATCTGATAGCTTGGTTGAATCCAGCCCCTCATCGATATCCATCTCTGTCTCCGTCTCTGTCTCTGCAGCCTGCTTCTCCAGCGCTATGCGATATTGATCCATAGACCACGTCCCCGCTTTACTGACTAGATCTCGCAAATCTGCGCCGACAAAACCTGCGGTCTGTTTTGCGAGTGTTGTAAAATTTACGTCATCGGCCAGGTCCGGCCCTCGGGTAAGGGCGCGAAGGATGAGCTCTCTCATCTGTTCATTCGGTACGCCCATGTTGATTTCTGTGTCGAAACGACCACCTCTGCGAAGGGCCGGATCCAGGCTGTCAGGGCGGTTCGTAGCTGCAAGAACGATCACAGGCTTTCCATCGTTTGCTTCCATTGCGAGGCCGTCCATTGAAATCAATAGTTGGGCGACGATTCGCTTTTCCATCTGACTTTGCGCACTATCGCGTTTCGGTGCAATCACGTCGATCTCATCGATGAAGATTAAACACGGTGCAACCTCTTTCGCCTTCTCGAAATGCTCTCGAATCTGCTTCTCCGATTCTCCAGACATGCCGGATACAACAGACGGGCCAAGAATCTCGATGAACGGGACCCCAAGCTCTGCAGCAAAAGCCCTGCAAATGACTGTCTTACCGCATCCGGGAGGGCCATGGAGAAGAATGCCTCGGGGGATAGGAATCTTTCTTTTGACGTATTCGTCCGGACAGAGGAGAGGCATAACGAGATGGTCTTTGAGCTCTGCCTTGACGTTATCGACGCCCCCGACATCTTTCAGACTGATGTGGTTTGGCGGAGCGGTGTCGATTTTGGATTGCGCTTCTCTGACATCTCGTCTCTGTTTCTTGCTTTCTCGCTCCCCATTCACCTTTGGCCCGTCTCTCTTTTTCGTCTTATCTCCATTCGCGACTGGCGTTGCTGTTCCCGATGATACCGCCCAAGAGTTAACGATTTGCTTGTTCATGATGTCGACAGGCTCCTTCGGCTTTTTTGCTTCCTGACTATTCCCGAAGTCACCATCAATAGGTCCCATCTCATCCTCCCCGCTTTCGTCTTCCTGAATCACTGCCAGAACTCGTTCGATGCTGTCTTCAAGCACTTTCTTCGGCCTTCTCTTCAAGCTCGAGTTCGAATTCTTAATCCAGTCGTACACCGTATACGGCTTTACCTTCAGCGAGGACTCATTCCTATCATCGAGGAACTTCCTCACAACCTGATATACCTCGCGATCAAGGCCCTGCTGAAGGGACGGGCGACCACGTGAGGCCATCTGCATTCCCAAAACCAGTCTCAACCGAGTGAATGTAGAGGAAGCGTAAACCATACGTAAAATTGCGACGACTTTCGCTTGATAAATTTCAACGCAGCGCCAAGAGTCTTATCGATACAATCCCTGCCCATGCGCACGTTAGCGTGCCTCATCGTCTCGGCGCGGAACTGCAATCAAGGCACGCCCGCTGTGACGACCTCATGGCGCCGCACACGACACCAACATGGGGAGTTCCAGCAGTGCGAATAGGATTTCTGCGCAGGATAAGCATGTCTTCGCTCATCCGCCTCTATACTTCCTACATTGCTAACGCACTAGGCTTTAGAGCTATCCTAGACATGAAGAACCAGCGAGACAAGCTGCGCCAATACCAAAAACGCATCACGGTGATAACAACACGCGAAACCGCCATCGCAAAAGAGTGCCTTCGCCGCGGGGACGAGAAGTCGGCCAAGCTTGCCCTGCGGCGGAAGAAGTACCAAGAGTCACTACTCTCTAAGACGGATGCGCAGTTGGCCCAACTAGAGATCCTGACGAGCGACGTCGAGTTTGCGCTCGTGCAGAAGGATGTCTTGTTCGGACTGCAGCAGGGTACAGCGGTGCTGAAGGAGATTCACAGGGAGATGGGTGGGGTTGAGAATGTGGAGAAGCTGTTGGGGGAGAGCGAGGAGGCGAGGGCTTATCAGCAGGTGAGGGGGGATGAGCATTTCCAAAGCCCTTCTTGGATGGATAGTGCGGATATGAGGGTATGCTGACAATGGCGGATAGGAAATAAGCGAGCTGCTTGCGAACAAAATGTCCAACCAGGACGAGGACGAAGTTGAAGAAGAGCTCGAGGCCCTCGAACAAGAAGTCTCGGGTATAAAGCTACCCGACGCACCGACGAAACAGATCGAACTTAGCGAGGAGGATAAGGCGAGGGTGCGGAGAGAAAGGGCGCAACGAAGAGCGAAGGAGCGTGAAGAGGGGCAGCAGGCGCCGGAGCCTATGCTAGCATAACATTTCATTTGGGTGTGTATGGTGGGTTGTGGATATATGCATTAGAACAAGGCGTTTAGTTCAGACCCTGCTCTGGTATTAGATACAGAGCGGCAGCATATTCTTTTAGTGGGCTTGGTGTTATGCACTGGTAGACTCTTGGGATTACACGCAGAATATTACTGAATTCAATACAGCATGCCCATGAATAGCCGGAGAACAAAGACGAAGAAGATTTAATCTAACAAACGTCATAATTAAGGAAACGGTAAATGGGTTCAAGCTTCTCTCCCAAATCTACCCAAGCCCTAACATATTCCACGGGACGCGCGCAGTTTGCCTAGCGTCCACGTGCTCACGACATAGGTCCTGATGCAAGTCTCACGATTCAGCATCGTTTGTCTCGAAGGTTGTGTCCCTTCCTTCCTTCTCCCTCACCGCAACTTACCACAATAAGAGCTCACATACGTAATCCTGTTTTATCCGCCCCCCTCCCTTTTAGCATTTCGCCCTCAATAGCCCAGTCTTCGTGTTAACGAAGCTCCTCAAGCTCCTGAAGCTACCCCGCTACCCCGCCAAACCCACACCTCTTCCAAGAACCCCGGCACCGCGCGAGCGTGACCTTATTGAGGTTCGAGGAGAGGCAAGACTCTCAGGTATTCGAGCAAGAGCCTTCTATAGGACAAAATCTGATTTTCCGTCTCCTATAGACCAGAAAATATCCTTGATTCTCTCAGTACTTTACCCGGGCAGCCATAGGCGTCGGGGGAAAATATCACCACCTTCCTTCCACTCGCAAATACACTATAACCCGCAGCCATGTCCGACCACCACCACCCTCACAATCACGACGAAGAGCACGCCGAAGCCCATAACCACGCCCACGACCACGACCACGACCACGACCATACCGACGACCTGACCCCCGCGCTCCAAAACCTTCTCTACGAACAAGTGGATTTTAGCAAACTACACACACTCAACGAAGAAGAATCAAACTCCGGACGCGCCATATGCCAGAAGACGTGGGCCCAACGAATGGATGCAGAGCCGGAATTGAGGAGTTCGGCGGATGAGCAGTTGTTGATGATTGTGCCGTAAGCTTCCCCTTCTCTATCCCCTGATGAAGAAGAGGAGGAGAAAAAAGATGATGAAGAAGTAAGCATGTACATGGATGCTAAGACGACTCCTCCAGCTTCACAGGCCAAGTCCGCCTCCACAGTATCCTCATCCGCACCTCCCCTTCCCCATCCTCCCCACTAACCCTAAAGCTCTTCGTCAACCCTCCTTCCTCCACCCTCGACTTCGAAACCGCCACCGACCTCGCCCCCACCCAAACTGTCACCATCTCGCAAACCTCTGCCGTCCAGGAAATCCCCGTGAAGCGCGCCTTCTTTAATACCACACGTTGCTTGGCGCTGTTCTTTGAGGATAATTGGAGCGCGGGGGAGGAGGAGGTTACCAGAATTAGTTACTTGGCGTTTAAGGGCGATTTTATGAAGTTGAGTAAGGAGCCGGTGAGCTTTTTGTATGAGGCTGCGGCGAATCCGAGGGATCATAGAATGGTTGTGGGGACGGATTTGGGGGTCGGGCGGCAAATACAGTGAGGAGTGCTTGGGGTTGTAGAATTGGGGAGAGATAGGAAGGTGTGATGGGCAATATGGTGTTTGGTATCCCATTTCAAGGGGCTTGCTTGCGTACGGTAATGGGTTTAGAAAGATAGGAAAATGGGATGGTGGCATGCGTGCGTGCATCTCTCATGGAGTGTATGTAAAATCGGCCTATTGCACAAAAGCGTGTACTCTTGGCGACTGCAGATTAGAAGCTATCATATTTGGAGATATAGAATACAAGATGAATTAGTCAATCACAAGGCAGAGGGGCGTTGATCGATAGAAAAACGAAGGGGGGAGCATCAGCAACTCCATCCTACTGGTTACTACTGCCCCTAATATAGGGTCACATGTCTTTCTACCTCATGCTCATGTAAAGTGTGTATAAATATTCCCATACTCCAGTATTCCTTTCGCTTACGTCAATAAAGTTGGGCCTAGGATGTAGAATAAGTGAAATATAACATACTTCAGAATTGTGGCGTCCAGCCAAGGGTATCATTCACAGCTGCCTCTGTTCCGTTCTGTTGGCAGTATAGGGGGTTTATGAGGAGCTCATCCTCCCTTTTCATCTCCGGCCAGAAAGAATTCTTTGGCTGGTTCTTGTGGTAGACGGTTAGATATGCCGCCTTAACCCCATTGCCATGCCCCCCGAAAGAATCCATCACGCATTACCCGCCGTATACCGCCCATGCACTGAATCCCAGCCACTCACTCAACCCACCCTCACGTATGATACGTCCCACCAATAGCATCTCCATGCACCTTGGTCCAGTCGATCTGAGCATCCAATTCTTCATCCACCCTCCCAACCACGCAAACCGTATCACCACGCACGATATACACTCCGATAGGAACCTCGGAGCTCTCTTCCCCACCCGGTCGAATCACGCGCTCCACCGTATCTTGGAGTACGAGGTTCATGCTGCCGTCGCATGCGACTAGCTTGCCGATGAGGATGCGGCCGTCATTTGTGAGGACAGAGACTTTTTCTACGAGGGGGGATGGTTAGTGGGGTAGGGAAGGGAGTTGTAGTGTAGGAAAGCTCTCTAGGCATATTCGTGCCGCGATTTGAGGAATGGGATAGAGTGAGGGAAAGAGAGGGAAAGAGAGGTGGGACAAAATTGAGGACACAGGGTTCTTACTCTCCAGGAGGATATTCATGTGCACCATTTTGCCAGGCTTGTTTCTCTCGAGTGCCGGTCCTCGAGAGCTCTCCCGTATTGTACCTGGTGTCGTTCGCTAATTTGCGGTGGAAGGAGCGGGCTCGATTGTCAGGTCGAGCGGAGAGAGTTTGCGGGAGGTGGGTACTAGGCGGGACTCTTTGAGCGAATAGCGGGGGGGTAGAGTGGTGTGGGAAAGAGCGACGGGTTAGGGATGAAGAAGGCAAGTTGAATGAAGGGCTCTTGGCAAATATTTAGAGCTTGGGGCTGGCGGTCCGTGCGCTCGGCCCTACTATTGAAATGGCCTTGTTCCGGTCGCTCCCTCTTCGTTTTGATGTTGGCGCCTTCAACTGTTCGTCAGAGGAATTGCACCCAGGCCCCTAGCTGTGTCCGTGGAAGAGATAGCAGGCAGCCGCACGTCTCCACAGTTTGGCCAGCTGTCCGCTGTTTAGAAATGAGACCACCACACGCCGATTCGGGATCCTCAGAGCCCATCTTGCAGATCTTAACACCTGAGCTAAGAGTCTTCAGAACACAAATATTAGGGCTAGTGCTATTCCACGTTATTCTCAGAGCTATTATATCAAAGAAACTACTATAGATGTCTTTGAGACAAATTAACTGATAGGCAGGTCGTCTGAAGGTCATCTAACTAGCACTAAAACAATTCAGAGATTTGACTACTCTATCAAATCAACTAGAATAAGTGAGAATCCCTTAATTGAATGGTAAGAGGGCCTGGCGTGTAGTCGAGATTGAGCCCTACTCTCTAGAATCTGGTGCGTTGTAGCTCTTCCTACACCCTCTTGAATACTTTCTACGTATTTCAGATACTTGAATTAGTCTCAGTGCGGCTACTTTACTCTCTTTCTCTGTAAAGTCCGCCAAAATCGACTCAATGGGAATACAAAGATCAACGCTTCCTTCCCTTTCTCCACCGGTTTTCACAACCCGCCCACACCCAACCTGCCGCCAAGACAAGCTCCACACGAATCTAAGGGCGACCTACGCTATTCCAGTTGAGGTGGCCGTAGCCGTCACAAAAGTCTGGGTTGCTGTCGCTGCACCGCCGTAAATCGTTGGACCAGGAATATCATACACAAACGGCGTCGCTTTCAAGAGCTGAGAAATAACCATCACATCCTTGCTCTGGTACAACTCTGTTCCGAGCACACCTGCCGGCTCTGCCGTCCCCCGTCCTACAACCCTAAGATTGATGCACGATGGATAGAACTGCGGAGTCTGATTCTGCAGCCCGATAATCTCATGCCTCACAACATAATTTCCCGGCGCAATGTCCTCGGGGATAACAGTTGTCCAGGAATCATCCCACTGGTGGACAATGCCTGCACCCCATGACTCCATGTCGAAATAGCTTTTATTCGTCGGTGGATTGTAGCCTGCATGATCGATCTTGAAGAACCTCAGCGTTGTCTTGTCCACGGTTGTGCACGCGCCGTGGCAGTTCGCCAGATACGTTAGCACGGGACCTTGGTGGCCGACTTGCGTCCAGCGGAATGTCAATGGTTTCCCGGCTTGCGCTGGAATGTACATTTTCCCATTCGTGCTGTTTACGCCGCAGATGATGTCGGGGTTTTGGGTCTGCGTGGCGGTTTCTGCGGCGGTGTAGGTGTAGTCCATTGGGAAGATGACTTGGTGCTGATATGGGAATGGTCGGTGAGGCTGCCATTGCGGCGTAATTGGGGTGTAGTTTTCAGACCAGTCCGAAAGGTTGTAGCCTACGTAACTACGGGATTTTGATTTTAGATTTTGGGATGGAAATGATGGAGGGTACTTACTTGACCTGGTTAGAAACCACGTCAGTAACCATAAAGTGGCCTTGGACTGCTAATGCCCAGATAAGAACAGCAAGCGCGGTGCGGATGTGGGAAGTCATAGTGAATATAGCTAGTTTTCTCGCAGAACTTGAATCGGAATATGCAACAAGAAGTTTTGGTGCTAACACTGAGGGAAGCAAATCAGCACGTCTTAATACTTTAAACTCAACTTGCGTAGAGTGTCTTGGGTGTCGGTTACACACTCATGTGCATATATAGACTTCTTAACCCCATGTATCTCTATGAGGGTCCATGCATCTCCTTGTTGTTCATATACACTCACCCCTCCTTGTCATCGATTTGAGCTTCCTGCTAAAGTGCCCTCACACCATTGCAAGGCTGCCTCGCAGGTGTTACCTATTAGAGGAATCTATCCATGGGTTGTAATAGGTTGTTGCCCGGTTCTCTATACTGCTGGAGATATTCGTTAATTTCCCGGAGCGCGAAGGATCCTACGATGATTAGCCAGAACAATATAACGCCCGATCGGAGGCAGATTCTCACAGCCTGTACATATCAGAATCTTGTTGCATCACGCCGCTCGCATGAAACCTTATAGGCGCATACCTGCAGTGTGGCTGTGGCGAGCCCTCGCGAGCCACGTCGTCGGGTGGGGAAGTTTGTGTACACATTTTAGGCAGCTTACTTACCTTCTCACCTTCCTTCCTTCTCATGAAATAAATAAAGACTAAATGCAGGCCATGTCGTATTTTGAGCCAGGAACCATCCTCTGGCTACCAAAACGACGAGATATTTTATGCAGCTACCTTGAATCCACCAACACTGTACCAAACCGCTGCTTCGGCCACCCCGTTCTTGTACTTGGTGTGAACTCTTCAAACAATTCCGTTTATATTTTAATCGTAAGATTGACCTTCCAGCGAACTATGCGATGCTCACATAGCATGAGATCACTTCTTTTGCGTGCTCGAACGACATTGCCGAAATACGCACCAAAGTATTCCGCCGAGGCCATGATCTAGACGACTATCTACCCATCCACCCTGCCGCTCGTTTTACCCACAGCGTCCCTACGCTGCACCTTTTTCCATCCCAGGAATTGGCTCGGAATAATTGGGTGCACGTCAGAGAACCATATCGCTGCCCCAAGGCTTGGGTAGAACAAACATGGGATGAGAACTGGGTCAGACCACATCTAAGTCGGAGGATCGAGACCAGTTCCGTACATGCACTGGCCCGGTATGCCATCTCACAGGGATACAAGGCGCGGGTTTACAAAAAGCTGTTGGAGAAGCATGCGTCCCCAGTCGAAGCTCGCTCGAGAGGCGGGGGCCCGGTCCACATTTCCATTCCTGACAACCTACAAGTTGGGGGATTTACTCCCAGCTCGATCTATCCCCCGCCCATAATACCACACAATTCCAGTTCTCGGATCACCGCTGGTCAGTCTACACACATCTTTAGCAGCTCTTACTCTTCGCATCCTCGCATCGCCCAAGACTATGGAACAGTCGAAACGCCACGAAGGAGGCCAGGCGGAGAGCAGATTCGCCCCTGTTTCGCGGTTTTCTTAACATTCTTATTTGCTGCTTTGATATTATTAATTGCGTATGCCGCGTATCTTTCAACGTTGGGCTCATAATGGTGTGCAAAGATACAGTTCGGCCACCCGTGAGTGCTCTGTTGGGAAATTTCTTAGTTTAGATTCAAGTGGTGTTGAATGAGGTTTGAACATGTTCTAAGCTGCTATTACTTCATATTGGACCAGCAAGATATTGCTAGTCTACCTTTCCGGGGCTTGTTTCCATTCAATCAATGGGTCTACTTAAGCGGCTTTCATAGTAGCATGTTTTGGCTGCCCATGGCTGTGAGAGGCTCTCGCAATACGGATTTTAAAATATTAAATCCTCTGCTTCAAAGATCCTTTGAAATATATGGCGTTTAGGTTGCGATCTAAGCAAGGGAAAAGAGAACGGGGCTCTGGGTTATGGATAGTTGTTCTGCACAGTATGTAGAGAACAGGAAGCGCGTTCCTCTTTATTAAATGGACTATAGAAGGCTTAAATTCATGTCTTAGAGAGGGACAAGACGCTCAGGGGTTGATACGGCTTGGCTAAATTGTGTAAAATGAATTTTGTAGATTGAGAAAATACTCTACATGCAGTTAGTGAGACGAAAATGCATGGATGAACTGCGTGCCGTGGAATCAGAGCCAATGTAAAAATGAAGGAGCATTTCTTCTTAACTAACTTGCCGAAGAAGCGGTCGACTTGAAGTAGCTGTCCCAGAAGCGTGGTGTACCCACTTTTTGCGGCTAGATAATGTCGTAGTAGTATGGAGTGGACGAGGAGCGCAATATTCTCTGTAGCATATGCTTCAGAAGGCTCATCTGCATGAGACCTGGAGATAGACCGGATGCTAGGAGATTCAAGACTCCACCCACAGAGGAAACTTTGCGCTTTTCCGCAGTTACTGGGAGTAATAACGTTAAACATTCATTCTCCATTACTTAGTAATAGCTCTAGGGCACTGGTCTCATAGTTTATTACTATGGATCAAGAACTCGATTGGATTTCAAGGAACAGCCCTGCGCAGCATGCACCTTAATTCTCAACACCCTCCGCAAACCATTTAAACAGCGTAACAAATCTGCGCGATGGACCATTCACAACGACCTAACAGGGCTCGCGCAGCCCCAAACAACATCCCTTGAAGCCGATCATTTTCCGAAACCCAGCACGTCGTCTCCATGCTCTGCTCAAGCCGAGTACCAACCGAGGACCCCACTAGTCCTAACTATGTCTACTAGCGCCCACTCGGTCGATCCATCGCATTCGCTGTTTACATAAATGATAGCCGGAATATCTACCATGTTGATAAGAGGTTCAATGGAGGGAGGAAGTTGATTCCATATGCGAAGCATCGCCCTGGAAATCGAGATTCGAGAATTCAGGCATATCTCGATTCAGCTGCGAGGAATGAAGGCGAGAATAAGAGGGTTAAAGTTTGGCAGAATTGGTCAGATCTAGCAGAATTTTTGGCGATGTATCCGCCCGAGGAGACGGAACATGAGGTGGTTAGGTTATATTGGAGCAAGGGTTTGTCGTGATTTTGAGCAGGATAGATCAAACCTCTACTATGAAATTGCCCTTGTCATTTCCGCATTAAGAAATAAGATGCAACATGACAAATAATTACTTAATGATTTTCTTCTCCCTGAACCTGCATCACCTATTTTGTATACCACCCTGTTGACATTCTGTGTGATTCCCGCGAGTAGTTTAGGTAGCAAAATCTTCCATAGCCGCGTCGCGTGGAGGCTTGAGAACGCCATGAATTTAAAGGATGAATTTATCACATTTCTAGGCTCCATTGTAGGACGGTGGATGCTGGCTTTCCAGCAAAGTCCTCATCTCAGCTTATTATGGGTTTGAGTGTTCATAACGTCCATGATTAGGGTCTACTGCGTGAGGAAGGGGAGCATAGTGGAACTCGATCGTACTTATGTTTCAAAGGCAAGGCGATATGACGATAGCATGTGGTATATTTCACGCTAAATTTGTATCTAACCCACGGCCCTTTTTCCCTTGGCCTTTTAGAAGGACAAAGTAATTCCGAAATAAGTAACACGTCGATACCTAGGAGGCTACGAAAGACTGTGAGCCAATTGCGGGGAGACACTCGGGAAACCTTGAGATACTCAGCAATGTGCTCACACTTTGAGTGTAATGTTCTTCTTTTGTGAGAGTGAACGGTAAGACAGCTTTCTGCTTATCGAGGCGAGAGGGTATCAAGAAAAATGAATATGAAAAAGATGTGCGGTATTAAAAACACCAAATGAGACTAGCGCCTTTGGTCAAAGCGCTCACCCCGCGGCAACCTTCGCATTCACTCTTCGTCCCCTCGTCAACCTTCGATAGCGCCTTGTTAGTTAATCACTTTAATTACTTTGATTGCAACATAAAGGTCGTACTATTGATGCAGTATATAGACATATGCGCTTTCTACTTAATGCCGTGTCCTGCAGGGGAGCTAACACCCATGGATGCAGGGTTTTCTCTGTCAACATCACGCAAATGAAGACGTTTCGTTCTTCTGAAGCCTGCGCACCACTTCCCGCCTCTAAAACTCCAAGCCACTAGGTAGGGGCTAGCTTCAGTTTTATACGCACTTAATGCTCGAAGCCCTTCCGGGATACCTGGATAGCAATGTTCAGAGCATGTCTTTGTACAATACTATCTTGAGCGTGGCAAGTAAACTCTCTTTCCAATTGCCCCTTTTACCCTTTAGCTATGATTATTGCATCTTCAACCCTTTGAAACTCTTATGAAAATAGTTATGCGTGGAAACTGTCTGAGCTTGTTCATCTCGAATATTGTGCATTTCGATTTATTAACTAGTTACCTCTGACTAACAACTCCATATCAGGCAGTCGAACCCCTCCACCGAAAAGACGCGAACTACTACGCTATGCCCCTCTCTCGTTATATATTAGCTCGTTAGTCGCTAGCGGCAGGATAGTGACCAGCGCATATGGTTCCTGGAAGCACGGTCTACGGAATTCTAAGGTGGCTATCGTTTCAAAAGTGGAGTAAGAAAAACTACGTGGCGCAGCATCTCGGGGCACCAGCATTAAGTGTAATATCATGCAAAGCGCTACCATTCGGACCACCATTCAGACCATCACACCTTGAGTGATTATGGTTCACACCGTGATTGCATCATTACTACTCTGGTCACGACGAGTTCGGAGGCGCTAGGAAATAATTTAGGGGCGACAGAGAAGGCTGTGGAGGAGGTTTCTGATTTAAAAGTCAGGCGCTTGTCATGATAAAGCGCAGCAACAACGCACAGCCTTTGTGCCATGGTTGATTTTCTGCTCAGCATTCTACGAAATCTCCCGAATTAACGGAGTCTAAAAATGTGCAGTGCACTTACACCTCTCTCGATTACTCGAACCACCACGTGGGCAGGCAGACATCCAGGCAAATTGAAGCACATGATAGTTCCGAACAAAGCCCTGGGTTGGAGCTGTCGTATTGCCAACACGAAATGGACATGCAACAACCACTCAGCCACACGCTAGTCCACACATTCCACACACCGGTGACGCACATCCAAAAGCTGCAGGGATCGACCTCCTGTTTTTGATACATTCTACGCGAGGCTCACTCCTCACGAAATAACCGCATTCCATCAAAAGTGTAGCATCAGATCGTAAACGATGCCGCAGTGCAGTCGAAGAGCACGGATTTGAATTGTGAGGCTGACGTGGTGGCTGTGGAGTAAGCGCCGCCAACTGCATATATACTACTTTGGCAAGCGTCAGTAGCAACGCACCTCGCCCACACAACAAAACACAATTCCAATACTGCGTGCGAACTACAGAAGCAAGCACTGCGCCAGGTTCTCGCCCACCTACACCATGGGCTCAAAGGTACGGCCCTATCCTCCGCCCCCTGCTATACCACCCTTGCACTCATATGACTGACTGACCACCAGAGCTCCAAAATAAAGAGAGAGCAGAAGAAGGAGCAAAAGAAGGGAGAGCTAAAACGTGGCCAAGCCGCATACTACAAACCACGTGTGCCCTCGCAATCTTCCGCCCCATATCACAAAAAGAAGGAGACAACACATGCCGGCGGGACGCATTCAAGTGGACATCAGGGAAGCTCGGATACGGGTGCGATGACTGGGGCGTATTTTGGGGCTATGAGTGGAGAAGATACTGGCGGGTATTCGGGAGGCGATGGAGGGCATTCAGGAGGTGATGGGGGAGGGTATTCAGGAGGTGATGGGGGAGGGTATTCGGGAGGTGGGGGTGGTGATGGAGGGGGTGGAGGCGGAGGCGGCGGAGATTAAGAGTCTTAATGTGTGTATTTATGTGTGTTCATGCCGAACAAAGCAGCTGGAAACGGAGGTCGGCTCTAAGGATATGCTATAAGGGTATAATGAGGATGTAGTGGTGGGTATAATGGGAGGCGGATTTGAAAGTATTATTGTAACGACTATAGGTTGTTAGCACGTAACAACAAGCAAGCTGACAATCAAACTGTATTATAGAACAAATTGCGTTTTTATCCTCATTGCCTTCTAAGTAAATCAAGCACGTTACATAGCTTAGGACCGTTTCATAGTTAGAAGAGCCTAGCAAGCGATGAGCTACGCTAAACAGATGGCCTTAATCTTCATTTTTTTTAGCCTACGCAATCCACCTCTGTTCGCTTGTCCCTACCATCTTCTTATTCAGGCGACGGTAATACATCATCAATCCAAAGCTCAGAACCCCGCTCATCAGAATGAACGCGGCGTTAACCGCATGACCTAGACGGTAAAATGGCTTGTCCTGCGAGCGATAGATCCAAACTCCAATGATCTGTCCCGGCCCCGAAAAAGCGATGTTGAGTGCGGTGGAAAGCGAGCCAGCGGTTGAAGTGCGCACATTATCGCCGACCCAGGCGCAGAGCGAAGGCAGGCCACCGAAGACCCCTGATGTTGCGATGATGAGGAAGACATATCGAACAGTATACGCAGTACCAGGAAGTGCGGCCTGAATAAGGAATGCAACTCCTGCTATAACGCACGATATGCCGGCGACAAAGCCTCGGGATTTGTAGTGATCGGAGATCATGGCAGTGATGAAGGTGACGACGTATGCTACAGCATAAGGGGGGACGGTGAAAAGTTGGGCTTGAAGGTCTTTGTAACCAAGACCCGCGACGATGGTTGGAGAGAAGAGAGACAGTGATGCCACGGTAACACCAGCTCCCATGTAAATGAGATAGTGCACATAAAGTCTCCAGGTTGTGAGACAATCTTTGATCTCTGCCCAGTTGAGCTTCTTTTCTTCGCTAAAGGGGGTCAGAGGATAAGATTAGGAGGCGGAGGAGGAGGAGGAGGAGGAGGAAAGAGATTCAAACCTTTGCCCAGCGTTGATACCAAGACGATCTCTTTGTAGCCGTTTCTCTTCCGGTGTCAACCATGAGGCTTGTTCAGGATAGCTTGGCAGGAAGAAGAACACAAATATCCCCACGACCGCTGCTCCAAATTAGCGAGTATCATACAACAGGGCGGTAGACAATTGGAACCGCTTACCTGTAAGACATCCTTCAAGAATGAACAGCCACCGCCATCCCTCCAACCCGCCAGCACCATTCATATGCCCCACGCTATATGCCAGTGCTCCGCCAAAAGCTCCAGCGAGGGTCGCGCTACATAAGAAAGCGGCAATACGAGTCGCTCGCTCTTCTTGTTTATACCACAGACTAAAGTAGAATATCAATCCCGGAAATGATCCGGCCTCGGCTGCACCAAGAAAGAATCGTAAGGCTGTAACTCCTGCAAAGTTGTGGGTTCCGGCAATACCAGCACATAGTGCTCCAAAAGCAATGACTAGAAAGCCGATCCATTTGTTTGGGGATATGACTTTCAGAGCCAGGTTACTAGGTGCCTCAAATATTGAATATGCGACCAGGAAGACCATGAGGGCGACTGTGAATTGGTAGTTCGTCATGTTGTTGGTTTCCACCATTGTATCCCCGGAACTGGAGTTCAGGATTTTGGCGTTTCCAATGTTCGACCTGTCTAGGTAGCAAAGCAGGTAGATGAGGGCAGTGATGGGAAGTAATCGGATGTCGATTTTGCGAACCATTCTGCACATAGTAAATCAGTCATCGGCCTGGTAATCGTGCCTGGAGACCTCGAACCTCTTTTCCACAGCTGGGTCCACCTGACTTTCCAGAGCTAGTTTGTCCTCGCTGACTTCAATCATCTCAACATCATTCTTTTCCAACATGTCGTACTGGTACTGTTATAGTTTTGCTAAGAACCGTGATAGAAAATAGGGAGTTAGTTTCGAGTGTTGTCTTCTCCAAGTGCGTAGATCTGGGTCTTAATAGCAGGCCCCAAGATGTGGGGATCTTGGGCAGTGATGGGGGTGCGGGGAGACGCTAATTGCATTTTGTTGTCCAACTCGAATCCAACAGTCTTAGAGCGATGCTTGGTCCTGGTCTGAGTGTATGAAGGTGGAGGTGTCGGGATATCGGCGGAGAGGCACCCTGTCTCCCCGACCGCCTTGGAAAATGAAAACCGAAGTTTGGAAAGTCGTGACTTCCCCCACAACGACCTTGGGACACGTAAGTGTCTCCACACCGAGATCCTGATCTTCCAAATATTACCTTACTTGGTGATAGATCTAAGAGGTTACTAAGCCTTACTATATTAGGCCTAGATGACTCTGCAATCGCTTATCAGGCGTTTCAGTGGCTCATTAGCCCGAACTGCGGCTGGTGGTCGCGAACATATTTTTCTGCCCCCTCCTCGTCTACTTTCAACTCGCGATTCTTTCCAGTCCTTATTTGATCGGGTGTCGAGACGAAAAATGGGATCTGTACCCGGCTGTGGAGGGCCGCCAAAAGTCCAGGCAAATGTCGCCAACCTTTTCCAGGATATTGAGAGCGCGGTTGAGTCGACAAGTTTAGGAAAGGAGAAATGGTACATCTTAACAATTGCGGCGCTCGTCGGAGGTACTGAGCCTGAATTGGCAGACCAACTGTACCTGTATATCATCAACAAACCCGAGTATGCCACAACCAGTCACCGACATTACTTGATCCGTCGATTACGAGAGGCGCTAGTTAAGCTCGTCTCTATCGTTGGAGTATGCAAACCCCTTGAGGCAATTATCGCCATTATGAAAGTGGAAAAGGAAGAAGACAGGGACTATACCTTCACCCGGGAGAACTGGCAATGCGATCAAGAGAACCATGACCGGGGGATGGAGTGGATGCGCCAGATTTACGCCCACAATATCGAACCTACGCTTGATCTCTTCAAAGCACACCAGGACTTCAGGTGGATATCAACCGAAATCACGTACGGCCTTTACTTATCAGACCGCAAAATACTCGACGACTTAGATACAGAGCTCGTGGTGCTCGTAGGAATCATGGTTCAGAACCTGAGGCTAGAGACGCATTGGCATATTCGAGGGACTAGAAGGATCGGCGTGTCTAAGGGCGACGTGGAGATTATTGTCGCATGTGTTCATAAAGTTGCGAACTTCATGGGGACTTCCCTGAATAGGATACCAACTGTAGAAGAGGTTGAAAAGGATGTTTAAATTCATTCGAATACCAGTGTCCATCCCTGAGCCCTTCAGTGCTCACAAAGCCCCATTCCATCAAAGTGCATCAGCGAGGCACCAATAGAAAGTAGAACGAGCCCATCGAGATAAGTTAGAGAGGATTGCGTACGACTTTGTAGATGGCGACCATTGCGAATGTTCACTCGGGGATGACTCAGCATTCCTGTGCACGGTCCATAACGTCCCCTTTTTGGCCACTAAGTTAGGAAAAGAATCCCTGTTAATTGTCCCTCGTAGCACAATATGAGCCCTCATTTATATCCCTCTAGCTTGCAGTATCTTAGATACGGGCGAAAAATGTCGAAACTTCTCGGGGTGGTTCATTGCCGTGAACAGCGCCCCAGCCCTCTTGGAGTGAAGCATCACAAGCCCCACTAGCTCGTTGCCTTCCTCGTATCCGTCCAAGTGGGAGTGTTTGTTCATGCAGGAGAATCCCAGCTTCAATTAAAGTCAAGCCACGTGGCTGTCCGTGTGTTGACATTGGATATTCTATAGCATTCCAATAAATTGAGTTTGTGCACAGCCTCCACTGAAGCCTCGGAACCTTGTGCCTTATCCCTGTGGCGTTGTACCCCACCACCACGAATTCATGATCAATAAAATATAAAGCAGCATGACATGGCATTCTGAAACTGTAGTCTGCAATATATGTCTCTATTCTGTTGACATACTTTCTGAGTGTATTCTGTTACTGCTATACACAACAACCATGAAGTCGAGAAGAGATATTACCGCTTTCGGTGTTGGATCGATGGCTTTCCTAGCTCTCCTGCTAGCAAAAGAGGTTGGGGCGAATGGGTTTAATCGAGACGAATGCGTGCGCTATGTCCGAGACTCACTGAGCCAAGGCATTCTTGCAAAGAATGCTACCTGCTTTTTCCGTGACAACAGTGGCATGCCAATGTCAGACCCCGACTACCCGACCGTCACTCTTGCTGGATGCAACCAACTCTGTGGTTCGTCACGCGGGTGGTATAAAGATATTGGACCGCGACTCAGCACTTGGCTTATTCCAGTCGTCCTCCTTTTAAGCAACATGGAGGTATCCCCTCTGGACAAGCGCAGATACTTGATGCTGGCACATCTTGTCGGAGATCCAATCGACTCGCTTTGGTCCCTTCTACTGAAATTAGAAGCGTGGTCTCGGTGCCATAATCTTGCGAAAGCATTTCTTCGAGTAAACGATCGACGCCTTGTGCGGAATCTAGCAACAGTCCTAGGAGGGATCGAGGAGCTGGTTGGATTTCATACCAATCCGCTCTCTGTATACCGCCACCTTGTCGCTCACTCAACTCTCGACGATGAAGAACTCAGCCTTCTCATTGGCAAAACCGCCCAACGGCTTTCTGACAGTAGAACGGACGAGCGACTACGCACTCTCTTTACTACCGCACTATACTTTTACCAGCTCGTTTCTGCATTCATAGCTACTGTAGGAGGAGGAAATACTTCTCCTCCTGGCGGACGGATAGGGACTGCGATGTTCATGACTTGGGTCGTTCCGTCCATATTGTTAAGCAACGCAATCGGCACTTTTACGTCATCACGCACTTGCTTCACCATCCTGGAACGCTTCTACCAAGATTCAACTGGTCAATTCGATCTATGGGCAGAGCTGCAGCGTACCTGCCCTCAACTTAGACAATATCCAACTATCGACGACTATTTTGATTCTTTGACCTGGTCTGGTGCCATTTACACATATCGCCCAAACAAAAGACTTCCTTTTGCCACCGGAGCTAAGGACCGCAGTCCAGTTACGCTGCTGATGTTGGCAACATCACCAATTATTGTAGCTTCGGTTATTTCATCTGCCATAATCTACCACACTCCACCGATTGCATTCAGCTGTCGCAACGTACTCATCATCTCCCTCGCTGCATTCCAGCTCCTCAGCCCTCTGTTTACTTGGCTTACTTCCCGAGCTGGCATTCGAGGAGGAGCTCATTGGCATATAACCATCGTTAAAGATATTTTCATTGCTGTTCCCACCGTCCTTCTTATCTTCCTTTCCAGCTCGGGCCTCTTTAATAGCTGCTATTGTTGGAGTGGGATATGGTCTTTGCACGGAAGGGCTCATGTTCCACTGAATGTAGTTCCCTTACTGGTTTACAGCGGCCAGACAATCTATCCTATTATGGTTGGAATATGTCTGGGGCTCCAAGTTGTAGTATTTGTGGCAATGATGTGGGTTTGCTGGGATGGATGGTCTCTTATGAGGTGGAGTGAAAAGGACAAGCATGATGAATGGAACGCAACTAGGCGAATCCGATGCGGGATGTCGGAGGCTCTAAACACTTCACCTCCGCATGGACGGCAGGACAGCATCATCGAAGATAAACCACAATCAATGCCCTGAGAGTTTTCGTCAGTCCAACTTAATATACTTCAAATAACCTTCTGTTAGATCACTTGGAGTATTATTTGAAACAAAGCGCAATTAGGATACAACTACAAGCTAATTCTGGCCTCTTCATATATGGCTCTCTTAAGGCCTTGCTCACGAGGTTTGAAGGAAAGGCAGCGTCCAACAAGACCCTTCGCAGTAGGCTTTGTTTATATACAAGCTCGTACCAATATCCAATTTTTGTATATTACTTTGTCTTTTCCAGTACCTACGGGGAAGGGAATATGCAGGGGAGCAAGCCGGAACTCTGATATATACCACTTTATTTAAGATCTTCCCGGGTTACCTTAAGAGCTAATGGCCCGTTCTTTAAATACTTTACTGGATCGACAAGTAATTTCAGGACCAATCGAGAGCGAAGCATCTCGTTCGATAAACCGACGATCGTGGCGTTATTGCCTTCATTGGAGTACTCGAGAAGCAACTAAGCGGCCTCACAAATTAGCTTTAGTTCGACAATGCAACTTCAGCGCGGACTTGCACCAAACTATTCCCGAAGGTAGATTGGGGTACCGGGTGGAACTAGGCCTGAGGCGTGTAAACTCTAGATGACAAATGGGGCAAATCCACATTGAAGTTTCGGCATTGTTATGCATGTCTTAGAAGACCCCCCATGCGCTTTCGAAAGGCGCCTTTGGCAGCGTTTGCTACCCCATTACTTGAAATTACCATGGAAGCCATGGACAAGTATCTTACGGTCGGGACATTAAAGTAACTTCCCTTGAAAACTAAAGTATCATTTACTTATTTCATAATGTTCCCCCATACAGTTAAGTAGACTTCCCTATCACTCAAAATTATGCATTTGTCAAGCAGGAAGCCAAACGAAACCCCAATTTCGCTTCCTCATATTGCTAAAAAAAACGTTCTGATTCGCTCTAAATAACATGGATAGAACGCTTCTTAGGCAGCAGGTCCTGCCCCAACCCAAACCCGGTAACTAACAAAAGGCCCTTTTCTATTATCCACATTCCGATATTGCCGTCCTGGACTCAATTCCAACTGATTCGTACAAAAATACAGCCACCCATCCCAAATCGCCGCAGAATCCGCGTGCTGGATCAACGCACTTCGGACCAGCGTTTTCACCACATAATCCTCTGGCGGCACTACTCCCGCTCCTCCTGCCACTACACCATTAACCTCTTCCGTGACGTATTGCTGCAGCGTGTCGACATAAAATATCGCATTATGCTCGCTCGCGCAAACATATACTCGTCCTTTATTGTCGGCTGTAAGACCAGCCTGTTCGGTGCCGATTTGGCTGGGATACACAACACCAGCTAACACCTCCTCTTCACTAGCAGAGGCATTAACCAGTAAATTTTGCGGAATATAATACCACCTCCGACTGGCCAAAACGCCCCAATACACATTCCCGCTCTGAAGAGCAATCCCATCCGCTCCAGTTGTGAAGTACGATTTCTTCGTCCCATTCCAGGCATACACTGGATTGCCGTTGTAAATCCCAACATACTTTTGATCAGCGCGGGTTTCAGTGGTGTTGTATAATCTCCGTAGAACGATGCCAGTGTCCAGGTCGATAGTTAGCAAGGATCCGGCTGTCGATTCATCCGTAATGAAAGCAAAGCCACCAGTACCGAGAGTGTTGTTTATGCGAACGTCATTTGCATTCATTTTGTCGTAGTACGATTCCTCCGGAATGACATACGTGCGCTTCAACGCCCGTGTCTGCCAGTCGAAGCTCATGATCTTGGCGCCGTAGCGCACAGCGCTGCTTTCTCCAGCCGGGATCCCAGAATCTACGATCCAGAGTTGGTGTAGCGAATCGAGGACTACATTTTGCACGTTGATGAAACATGTGCTCGCGTTTTGGCTGGATGTGCAGTTTTGGATTTCTGCGTTGGGCCAAGGCTCTTCAGTGGAGTAGGTTGGGCAGATTACTACGTTGTTAGGTGTTGGTCCGGTGTTACGCGGGTAGGTGAGATAGATCTTGAGGTCTGGATCTATTGCGAGGCCAGTTGGTGGGGATTGGGAAGCGTGGACGGCTTGGAGTGGTGGTCCTATAACGCCGTAATCCGTTGAGGAAGCAGGAGGAAATGCGCCTGTGGCATCGGGCAATGTCTGGTAGGAAGCGCAGCTTTGGAAGTTTGTGGGACAGGATGCATTAGTTGATTGGGAATGTGCGAAAGTGAAAATTATGAGGGTGGTAGTGAGGAATTGGATTGAAGGGCGCATAATTGTCGAGTTCGGGAATGTAGGCGGACAGATGTGAGTGCAGGAAACGCGCAGCTTTGCTCCAATAGAGGCCCTACAGAGCTTGGTTGATCAAAGTTTCGTAGCTCGGTCACTTGTACCTAGCTACAATGTGTGGGGGGCTCGCGTCACCGATAATATACCATATAATCCAATTGTACGAAACTGCTAGAAAGATGAGAGAACATGCCAACCCGACAAGAAAGCAAGGCACCGTGCGATGATACACTCCGGATAAATCCCAGGTCCGGAAATATGGACGACGTCACTGAGGAGTCGTCACGTGAAACTTACCGCTTTGTGGGGAATTGCAATTTGTCCGTAATGTAGCGGGGTTCTTCCCATTTGTTCCCACAATTCAGAGGGTTGGGGATTGCGGGTTAGAGGGATATATGAGATGGGTATTGGAAAGAAATAAATAGAAAAGGATACACGAAAAGCTCGCATACATAACTCGCAAATGATTCTTTGTTGAAAGATGGTTCCAAAAGCGACCATATAATACTCTGTCCGTTCCTTTTGACATCAAAATATTCTACGGAAGCTTAGCTGAAATATGGAAGCTTTTCTCACCTACGCCTACGGTGAATGGAATAGCTAGAATGATGCAGCTTTGCATCTTAGTAACTTGATAACAGTCCGTGATATATGCCATTTTACAGTAATTTCCACGATCTTGAATCGCTCAAAGCCGCTCATTCACAAGGGTACTACAGGGTTGGTAGGGAGGAGGCTGACTTGGGCGTTCAGTCAAGTTTCTCAACCCAAAGATGCTCGGAGAACTTTCGGTAGCTGGAACCGGCTGGTAGCGAGACCACTGTAGCTGGCGCCAGAATTGTCGAAGCCTCGATATCATAGATTGAGTGTCTTCTACCCGGTTCAATGAATGCTCATTCAGTAGCGCCTCTGCATCCTCTTCTTCTACATCGTCTCGTTCGATTTCCCCTCTTTGATCGCGTCGAGTGGCTTTGGGGTAGTGTTTCAAAATAAGAAACACTGGTTTCCAAGCGTGGTCTCCAAGCTGCCGATGAAGAGCTACGCTGCAGGCGCCGAATAAAACGTAAGCCCAGAAAGATGCGAGCATGGCTATCCAGAAGTCCGCGTTGGTGAAACTCAAGACAAGGAAGAAGACGAACGAGTCAGTAACCAGGAACCAGAGATTATAGCGCCAAAGCATGTGCTGGACACTCATTCGGTACCAGAAACCGCAGAAGCAAAACCAGCCGACGAGGACGGTGGCCGTTGATGGTCGGGATATGAAATGGGGAAGCCATCCAACCACTCCATTGAGAAAGTGTATTTGCTACGAGCCGTTACCTTCTGCGTCCGCAAATGTTGTACATCTTAAGGATGCTTACCTGGTTCCCAATTCGGATTCCCTTCTCGACGATGTCTAAATGTTCAGCTAGGAATAGTACGAGAGCCTCAGCATCAATCTTGGAGTAGTCGTGTTCATTGCTGCGGAGATAGATAGGAAAACGGTTGCGGCGTCTTTCGAGGATCCAACCCGCAAAGATGAAAGTCGTGATGAACGCCACAACTAGCCAGAGAATGTCGGCATATCTGAAGGATAGAGAACAGTTAGCATGAGAATCATGAATTCTACAGTTATCGCAGCGTGTTCCTGGCGTATTTGTATTTGAATCTTGCCATGCGCTGTCACATCGATCTAGGCTTGCTCAAATAAAGTACTCCTATGAGCACAGTATAATCGGTTCGCATTCTAACGTACAGATAGCTTGGTTTATCACGTGTGAATATTCCCCTTCTCTTCATCGACCGCTCATAATCTTCCAGGTACTCGTCCAGAGTCCTTTTCGGGGAACGTTGGGTCATGGCTCTATCGAAGGAGCTCTTATTCAACAATGTTGTGAGGCAGATTGAGTAGCGAGGCGTATGCGGGCGTATGCGGGCGTATGCGGGGCTATATACAGCCACAAACGTCCGAAGGATGAATGCATTTGCCAAGATGTCACACATCCTACTGCGCCTCAAGGGTGCAGAATCCTACGGGGCTAGTCACCTGTGTCGACATATGGTTCTGAGGAGACACGGCGTAACAGAGCCATTTAGATGGATTATTATAGGTGTATAAGTGGCAATTTTTGTGTTTAAATCAAAGTAGTGCTCGCTTTATTGGAAAGCCGCAAGGCGCTGACTCCGCCATCTCCCATCACAGTGCCAAGACAAAGTCTGTTCCCGTGAAGTGTCAGCGAGGCCGCATTCAAATGAACACCTCAACGTCAGCCACACATTGCACCCCCAAATTGAGGTCCTTTGGCCAGGATATTTACGGAATCCTCTCCAGCGTGGAGGATCATCTGTCCTGAAACGGCACTTAAACTCGAAACCTAAGGCTGGGGCTGGGGCTGAGGCTGAGGCTGAGGCTGAGGCTGAGGCTTGGGGCTGCAGAGTTAGCCAAAGATATTTGCTACACGACACTATGGCATGCTGAAGAGAAGCTAATAGCAATAAGACTTAAACTAGATTAGGGTGACTTTATACGCTATCGCATTGCCAGAAAATGATCCTGTTTTATCTTGCTAAAAGATTCCTGAAGATTAAATTATAGTCGCTCTTAGAGGAAGCACAGCTTGCACAGATCTGCGAGAGAATTGTCTATCGTGCTGTTGGAGATAGAGTCTTAAAAGCAAGCGCGATTTAAGCAAGAGAGCCGCAATTTTAACGCTACGGACTCTACCATGCGCTTCTCTGTGAGTACTACCTTTAGAAGCAATGCAGTGGCAACGATAAGTATGTGTTTCGCTACCCTAGTGAGAAATGGTGGCATAGGAGGGCACAGGAGGATCTTATAAGCTAATTGCGCACTTGAATGGTATAGGCGTTAATATGGGTTGGTGGTAGGGGAAGGTTACTGTAAGGCATATATACTATTCTGCACGCGAATCAACCGTTGGTTGATTATTCGCACCTTTTTGTTTGTAATGGCGGAGTGGCGCGGAGCCTGTCCTTGCAGGTACGTAAGAACCCTCTAGTGCTTATGGCAACAGACCCTCCAACGCGCTACAATGGATACACATCCTAGAGTTGTGCTAAAGCTCTCTAAAAAGACCTCCTACGTAATCAGTAAAGCGGCATTTGATTTCTGCATGATAACGCCTTTATACACCTGGCCACTAACACGAATGTGTTAATGAAGTACCTCGTTAATGTTATTATCTACCTTATTCGCCAGATATATAGCGTATTAAGCATATTGAGTAGGCCTTAAAGAGGGCCTCTATAGACTATACTCCTGTCTCTTAACGCTTAGAGACTTCTAAGAAGAATATGCCGACGGGAACAGACTTTTGTCCTAGAGCTGTACAGTGGATTAAGCCCATGTGGGCTCAGAAGCTGACATGCTTTTGCACATCTATATTTCATATTGGTAAGAAAAGTTAGCTAAATTCGTTATGTACGACGTAGAAGACTTATAAATTCTTCTCCTCAAAGATACCCTTCAATGCCTTCATCGTTTCAATGGGTCTTTAACCCCGCTCTAACCATATTAGGATTCCCGTATAGATTTATAGTAGATTTCTTATATAGCTTCTCAAGTACAATTATTTAGTATTAAAGCTAAAAATTACAATGTCGTTGTCGGCCTTCCTACCTGATAATAGAGAGGCTTCTTTAAATGCGAGTAAGACCTCTTAACTCACAACACCACAACTAGGTAATTTTCGCCCTTAAAGTTAATATACCGTTATGTCCTAGGTTCTCAAGTCTACCCACAGTGCTGACAGGTCGTCTTCAGCCTTATTAGTGGCGTGGCGTCCAATGTCATGGGATCTTGCAACCTCGGTACTTCTGGACAAAGCGAACAAGGATCCTTATTTAGGATAGCCCTAAATACGTTGTGTTATATTAGCTAATAGGACACTAAGCAGAAGCAAGTGACAGGTGTGGCTGCTTACCCGTGGCTGTCCAAGCTGTTCTCACTAACGTGCTGACGAAGTGTGCCTAACCTCTCGGCAAGATAGTCCCCGTACCTGCAAGGAGTCTCTAGTCGGCGATGTTCTAGCATTTCAGCCATGAATCTCTCTCAAATTTCCGAAGCTGATCAGTCTCTTCCGCTTTCTGGAGCTCGGCCTCTTGCTCGCGAATCCGACCCCCGTCAATGAGCAAGTATATGACACAAAAATTTCTAACAAGCTAACTAACTTACTAGTCAGATTAGTCTTTCGTAGAACGACATTATAGAAGAACGTAAGACAAAAAACGAAAGCTAGCTGCCACTACAGAATGACAGATGGTCTTCTCAGGTTGCCGTATCCGAGGATAAAATTGGCGCTTAGGTCGACGATATGTTCGGAGAAACATGAAGGCTAGCTTGTAGTGGGTACGTCTTGTTGAGCTGGTCTGCTACTTTCGCGGCTGCGATAGGCCTTAAGGGCTCTGAACGTGTGTCACTCCACCTTGTGGGGCTTCGTCATCCGTGTTTCGTTCGTCCATAGACCGGGGCTGTCGCTGTGTGTATGTTATAAGAGGTATCGATTGAAGTCACTGATCATGCTAAGGCTGTAGAGTCAGATGAGGTGGGGTTTGATCAAGTCACAGTCAAGGCTCGCTTACTAACAAAATATGCTACTTGCTCGCAACGCAGATCTTCGTGGACAAGGCCGGAAGCCAAGTGTATGAACATAACCGCATGAGTGATAACCCCAGAAAATTTGTGAAGTTCGAAATGGATCTTCGAAGACTTTGCGCCAGTTCCTCGATGTGTTTGATCTGATCTCGGTCCAAATCTAAGGCATCTGAAAGTCTTTTGATGACGTTGGATGTTATATTACGGTTAAACATGTCTTATCTAATTGCTCAGCTTGTATGATACTTGCACGAGATCTTTGCACATTGCGGTGACTGACTCGTCATGTGACTGATCGGAGCATTATCATGCGAGAGCATTCAACCTACTGTTACACAAGCTCGGTACTATATATAGCCTCCGTCTCTGTAACGGACCTCTGGTGGGGTAAATGCGGTTAGTGGACTTTCCAACCACCAAAAACCTGTCTCGCTATTATTTCGCGCCTCTTCGCGTTAGCCATCGCTGAAGCTGCACGCGATGCTCACCCAAACTGCCTCGAGGCATTTAATTGCGTCACAGTCGCCCCAGCAAGCTACACGTACGAACGACCCATCCCGGGGTGATGCAATCGCCCAGGTCGAAGATCCAGCAGAGAAGACTACCAGGATGGAAATGGTCCTACAAGAAATCCTTAGGCAAAGAAGTATCGCCTTGCAGTGCGTGCAGACAAAATCCGAGTCTACAGCTCAAGATTCAGAAGCAGCGCAGACAGAGAGCAGTGGAGATGTCGAGCAATGCAGGGATCTAGAGGATCTCCAAGACGACTTCTCGAGCATTGAATTCGAAAGGTTTCCACAACCCGAACACATCCGGCCGAGGCCTATGAAGAAGGTCAAAAGTTATACGGGGCCCGTCTTGTGTTATCATCAAGGTCATTGGGACCAGGTTGGAGGTCGCTGGCGCTGTGAACATTGTCCGGGGCATAGATTGTATCGAACAAGGCATCGATGCCCGGGATGCAATACGGTGGCTTGTGGTAACTGTTTGAAGAAGACAATGAAGGGGTACCGGGCACAGAGAAAGGTCTCAGAGCTAGCTTAAGTGGGATGTTTGGTGCAGTACGTTTCTTGAATGATGATCTCTAATGCATTCATGCCATGCGAGCCCATGCTGCGTATGTTTTAGAGTAGAGCTGGCTTTGATCTATGTCGTCTGGAGCTACCCAATCTGGATCGAGTGATCTGCTTCGGCTGTGAATACCGCACTTACAAGCGAAGGAGCATATCTAGCAATTGGCTGTAGCTTATTGGAGGTTCAACATAGAAGGCGGCGTTAGATGACTGTGTCCTGCAAGTGTACCTTCGTATCCCGAAGTGCTCTCTGCCCTAAAGCCATCGCAGCGCCCGATGCGGCAGTCCGGTCGATTTCTGAATGATCATGTGTCGTTGATCGCACGGTCAATGCCAGAAGAGTAGTGTATGCTCGGCCCTCCTCGGACGTTGATGAACATGTTAGGTCAAGTGCTACCACCCAGGACTAGAAAGTGCGCGCACATCTCAACCCGCGCCAATTATCCCCCAACCTCCTCCAAACTATCTCCACATGTTCGATCCCATCTCGAGATCTTCAATCGCATGGGTTTCTCCCTTCGCTCACAAACTCTTCTCCACGACGGGGCAATTTTCTCCACCGCCCTGCTTGCATACCAGTAACCCTCCGACCTCTATCGAACCGAACCTCAACCTCCACGCTAACCATCCCGTCTCCACAATAAACTGCTCCCCGCCTACGGCCGCACGGTAAAGGGTGGGACGCACGTAGCGGCAAGTGCCTTCAGACGTTCGAGGGCCACAGCTCCTACGTCAGCTCGGTGGCCTTCTCCCATGAGTCGATCTGGCGTCCACGTCCCGCGACTGCATGTCAAGGTGTGGGACGCGCGCAGCGGCAAAGTGTCTTCAAACAATCGAGGTTGAGAAGATACTCTATAGCATCTCCTTCTACCCTAGTAACAACTACCTACACACTGATGTTGGTGTTATAAACATCAGTACTCTACCAATTTCAACTCCAGCATTAACTAGTGCAGAAACTCAGATCGCTTAGTATCAAGGCGTGGCTTTAGGTGTAGCTAGAGCATGGATAACATACAATTCAGATAACTTCTTAAGCTGCGTTCAGGGTATCGACCGTCTTGTTCAGCAGTGTTAGGAGGTATTATTGCTATTAGTGTTAGGAATGGAAGAGTGTGGATGTGTGAAGTTTAGGGTAGCGTATCCTACCAATGTTACAGTATTTGCGTGTAACTTTCTCCTCTACTATATATTTTCTATTATCTCTATTTCATAGAGGGTGCTGTGGTGTATGAAGTTGATATAGTATGTGAGCTTCCTTAAACGATGCTTCGAGCAGGTTCCGCTCACATAAGCATCAATCGTCAACTTGTCACTTGCCTATGGTCGGGTGCATTGAACGGCTCAATCGCGCTACCAGTAGGATAGCCGACCCACTCTTGACCTTGTAGATGCTTTAAAATGTATAGATAATAAGTAGGTAGAGGCACAGGTAGCGGCAGCTCATAAAATCACCACTTTCTAAGCCACCTGCGCGGCCCCTGCAACGCGCTAGCATTTATTCAGTAAGCGCCTTTCTGAGCCTGCGCTCAGAATAACCTTATCTCAGCTAGCTCAGCCGATTGGGGAGAGAAGGGGCGAAGCCCCGACAGGGGCAGAGCCCCTGATACCCTTGCTAGTCAACATAAACCCATGCTAGTCGCGCTGGTGGCGCTCACGCTATCTTTCTGGCCAATAAGGATGCTAGATTTAGCTTCTCTTCCTAGCTGTCTAAGAGACTTTAGTAATTAATTATATAAATAACTAATTTTAGTGCTTACTTTTTATATAAAGATACATTATATTAATATTTACACATTCTTTCTTTTTTTTAAACATCTCTAAACTTTAGGCTAACAGCTACATAACTTTTTGCTATTATCTATTAAATTATTACATGTTTTGCATGTTATTTACTGTATAAAATAGCTAATAAGTCTACTAGTCCTACTCTGTGTCTGCGCTAGCGTCTACAACCCTTTTATCTTTCTTTAGTAGATAAGCTGCTACCTTCTTTATTATTACTTTTATTATTACCTTTTTTTATGTTCTTCTTGCCTTTATTTATAGTTACTACTAAGCCTTAGGCTTTAGTTCTAACAACTTATTTCTTTATAACTTTATAAGTAGTAGGCATGTCTACTTAGTGTGTCTAGTTGTCTATACTTATTTACACTCTAAGATTAAGAAAACTAGAGTAGGTTCTAGTGTTAATAAATAAGCTATAAATGCTAATAAGTAAATTTATTAAGTTATATTTATAAGACCTGCTGTTATTAAAGGCCTTACTACTTAGTAAATGTAAAATAATTCTTTAATTAGCACTAAAATAGCTAAACATTTATGTAGCATTAAGTAAAGATAATAAGGCTACTAGTGTCCTTAGTTTTATTATGTTTATAAGAAAACTTAACAGTTTTATTAAGCAAAAGTTTTTTAACTAGTATAATATAGCTTTTAGGCTAGATAAAGTTAATTTTACTAAGTTAAAGTTAATTATAGCTAATTAAGCTCTAAATTAAAGCAAGTTTATTAAAAGACTTTTATAAAATAAGTAAAGTGCTTAAAGTAGTTATAGTAAGGCTAAGAGTTTATAAAATAGTAAAGTGTATCTAATTACTTCTATTATCTTATGTTGCTAGGCCTAGAAGAGATGCAACTACCTTGCCTGCCTACTAGGTCTATATTTGCATAGTAGTAGTATAAAACAGCGTGTTGTAGAGATGTTGTTAGGCTTAAGTGTTTATAACTTATATAAGATTATAAACTAGAAAGTTAATAAAATAGTAGACTATATAAAAAGCTTATAAGTTATAATATTATATTATATAGCTTATGTCTTACTTAATGCTAAGCTGCTAGGTCTTACACATAATTCTTAGTTAATAATTATATATAATAATTATAACTTTACTAACTAAACTTATAACTACACTATAGGCGTTGTAATAGCTATCTAGCAGAACCTAATAACAGCGCTTATTATAAGATGTCTATAGATCTTTAAGAATAGTTTAACCTAGTCTATGTTTAATTTTAGCATAGCATTGCAGCCTAATTAGATCTGTATAGCGCCTAGCATAATTTAGGACTATATAAGCAAGTAAATTACATTGTGCTATATGTTGTACGCTGTAGCTGCTATCTATAGTGCTGCTATATTAAAGGTCTTTATTAGCTTAGAGGACTAGTTGCTGTTAATGCTAGCTGTTAAAGTCCTACTATGTAAAAAACTTAGCTAGGTAAATTATTTAAAAGTAATATTTTTTAATAAAAGTGTTATTAATAAGACTTATAAAGTACATAATAATATTTAGCTTTAGTAGTTAAATATTTTTATAAATTTAAAAAAGCTAAGCTTTAAAACACAGCTATAGATAGTATAAGGTAACTAGAAAACTACTAAGTTTATATATAGTCTTAAAAAAGAGCAGCACAGCGCGTTCTAGCTATATAATAAGAGAGATTAGATAATTAGACTACTTATATATTTTTATATTCTTTAGGCACTTACTTACATAATTATTTGTACACACTTTAATACGCCTAAAGGTACAGACTTTTTTAGTAATCTTTTACATAATATTATGCGCTTAAACTATGCTAGTATTAATTAGGGTAATGTTAAGTATTATATAGCTGTGCTGCTAATACATCTAAGCTAGAGCGCCTAAATAGTTGCGTTATTCTACTAAAAGATAGGCAACAGTAGATATCTCTAAGGCTAGGTGCTAGATATCTATGCAGTAAATGTCTAGCAATACTAGCAGTGTCTTTATAATAAGGCTATTAGTTAGCTCTTGCTTAACTAGTACATTAAGTTACTTAAGTAGATATGTAAGAAGGTCTTTACACTTACTATGTAGAAAAGCTATAATAATTTTAAAAGTAACTAAATAATAACATGTTAGTTTTTTTAAAAAATTAAAATATTTTTTACTTTATAGCATGTAGTTAAGTTTAGTAATATTAGAATTATTTATTACTTAATTAATTTATTAGCTGTATTCTTCTTTAGATCTAGTTAAAAGCGCTATAGTACTAAGCTGCTACACCTCTACTAGTTAGTCTTAGATAGGGTGTTAACTCTAACACTTTAGTAGTCTATACTTGCCTCTAGGTTAGTTAATGTACATAAAAAGCTAAACACCTTTTAAGTAGTTAATATTATGCTTAAGCTTATAAACTATATGTATAAGCTTAACATACAGCACTTTAAAAATAAGACTTATAATATAAACTTTACTTTTAGTTATCTTACACTGTTTTACTAGTTCTATATGCAACTCTGTGCGCTAATAGAGGGCGCCTTTAGAGAGAAGAGCAAGAATAAGTATACACAGTGTAATATTAAGCTAGAGATATTTACTCTTACTATTTATCTACTAAGTTATAGGCGCTGTAAGCGCTTAACTAGTTAGATTAACTAAGGGCTTCTTTAGCCTATTATAAGCTTTAATATTATTGCTAGTAGTATTAAGTTGTTAACATTAAAGGTTATAGACTTTAACATTAGTAATGTTATATCTAGTAATTATATACTAGCACTAGATGTAACTAATCTAGCAAGCATTAGCGCAAAAAAGTTATATTATATTAATGTAATAAAATTTATAAAAATAGTTAAGAGCACAACTTATAGTAACTTTAAAAGTTTAGTTAATAATTTAATTAATAGTAATTTTAATAAAAGTCTTAATAAAGCTTTTAAAAATAAATAAAGTAATTATATATTTTTATTTTATATATACTTATAGTAAGCACTTCTGTAATATATAATAGTGTTATAAAGCACTATTTACTTAGTGCAGCTAATTAGACGCTGTGCGCTGTTAGTTGCTTACTAGTTTTAACAACTGCGCAGTGTTAGGTACATAACTGCTCTCTAGTCCCCTTGTATTAGCTTGTACGCTCTTGTCTAACCTACAGCCTATTTATATATTGCATGTATTAAGACAAATTCCTAGCTATAGATTACTTAGTTACTAGCATACTATTATAGTTTTATGCGCTTACTATTTTTAAAAGTTCTTTAATTATAATAATGCTTATTAGTTTAATAGTTTTAAAAAGTTTATAAAAATACTTATATTTTACTTAAATAATTTAAAGACATAGTAGTAGTAGATAAAGTTATATAAAAGCTTAACTATATTAGAGTAAAACTATAGTTAAAAATTAAAGAAGCTAAGGCTACCTTAATTATAGTAATATTATGTTGCTATGTGTCTTAATTATTATAAACTATTTACTTATATTTACTACCTACTATTTAATGTAGTTTAACTCTACAACACTAATTAATTAATTATGTGTAATATATATTTACTTTAGTAAGACTTTTTTTTTTCTTTATTTACTACTACTACCTAGCCTGCTTATTATTAATCTAATGCCTTATAATTACTTATATATGTTATATTTTACTTATTTTTACCTACTTTTACCTCTAAATTAGGCAATTTTTAGTTATAATTAGTAAAAAATAATTAAAAAGTTATAATTTTTTGCACTAGTTAAACACTAGCGCCTTTTATATCTTTTTAAATAATTTTATAATGTGTACTTTTACTGCTAGGCAGAAACTCTAGTCTAGTTAAGTGCTTTTGCTACTAAGGTAAAAGCTAGAGTATATATAAGCCCTTTTTTTTTAGTTAAACTTTTTTTAATTATTTTTAACTTTTTTACTTTAATTAGCTAAGTTTCTCTTACCTTTTTAATTTAAGCTGTACTAAACACTATATAGTTACTTTATTCTCTACCTTGCCTTATAAGTACTTGTCTACTTTTATTAACTAGCTAAGTCTTCTCTTTATCTATGCGTTAGGCTGTACTAAATACTTTATAGTAACATAGTTTTACTTTTTTTTTTTTATTACTTTTTTTAATTAACTAAACTATCTTTTTATGCGCCTTTAAACTCTTTTTTTTTGCTTAACTATGTCTTTAAACCTTTTCTTACTATACTCTTTCTTAATTAACTATATTTACTTTTTAACTATTGCCTATTGCCTCCCTGCCTTCTTTTAAACAGTTACATGTGTTAGATTTAGTTGCTAGTGTTATGTATTAATAAGTGTATTTAATCTTCTTATATTTTTAGACTAACTATAATATAACTTTAGGCTATAACTATTTTAAATTAAGTCTCTTTTTTTTTATTTATAGTTATGTATTTTATTATTATGCTTTATATGCTTGTTTTTCTTTCTCTTCTTTTGTTATTCCTGTTTCCTTCCTAGACGCTAGACCTAGACCTAGACCTAGCTACCTTAGACAACAATTAGCAACAATTAGCAGGCATAAAGTTAAGACAGAGTTCTAGAAAGTCTAGTGCGTACTAGTTAAAAGGGACTGCATGCGTGCTAGTGCGTACTAGCAATTAGGCAACTAGGCACATGCAACATTTGCTACATTGCTTTAGTAATGCTATATTAGTGGGCAATTAGAGGGCAATTAGAGGGTAATTAAAGGGCTATTAAAGAGTAATTAGAGGGCAATTAGAAGGCAATTAGAGGGTAATTAGAGGGTAATTAGAGGGCATTTAAGACATTTATAATAATTAGTTTATCTAATTATAATAATTAGTTTACTAATTATTTAGCTAAGTCTCTTCTAAACCTAGTTTATTAGTAGGCACTAAGAAAAAAATAATTTAGATAATTTTACTATAAAACTACTATCTAGCTTAGTTTATTTAGTTTTTATTTAGATTATTCTTAATAGTGCCTAAGGTTGCAAGGCTAAGGGCTAGGTTTAGGCTTTTCTACAGCTAAGTAGTGTCTATTAACAAGTCTCCTTAGTTGTACAATGTAAACATTTCTTAGTAGAGCACTATAGTAGGGGCATTCTTATAGTCCTAGAAAGATTCTAAGCAGACAGTAAAGCATTATATGCTAAAGGCTATATTATATAGAACTATCTTTTTTAGTTAACTAGCTCTTTAGAGTCTAAAAAGTCCTACGCTTGCATAAAATAGCCTAAAAGGTGCTTATTAGTTTAGATAGCTATTACTGTCTAGCTAAAAAGCATATATAGTTTATATTATTTAATTCTTTTACTTAGTTAGCTAAATAAGGCAGATTTAATATAAAAACAATTTAATATAAGTGTGTTTATTATATAGAAAAGTGTTTATAGTGTGTTTATATAAGCAGCTAAGCGCTAATAGGTCTAGTGTGTAGATATAGCACATATTTTTAAAAGAACTACTTAATTAAAAAATTATATCTATGCTTAGTATACTTTATTTTAACCTTATTATTAACAACACCTGCTGCAGCTACTTATATACTCTCCTTTAAAGATAATAATAATAATTGCCTATAAGTTGCCCTACCTAGGCTTCTACATAATGCGCTAAAGATATATAAACATATAATATATACTTATAACTACGCTAAGTTTCTTTATTAAATTTTTTTAGCTACTTTTAAATTTAATATTTATTTTACTAAGACTTTTTACTAAACTTTCTTTTTATACTTACTATCTTTACTTAGAACTATAGCTAGCTTTAGATCTACTACTAAGTTTATCTCTAGGCTTAACCTACTCTACAACACACTTACCTAGCATAATAATACAAAAATGTAGGCCTAGTAGCCTTTCTTTATTCTATAGGTTTTTTATAATGTGCTTTTTATTTATAAAAAGATGTTTAGTTAATAAAGTGTTTTTTTTAAAGTTAAGAATAAAGCTTATTTATTACATCTTTTTTTTTAGCTGCACTGTGCATAAAACCTAACACTCTAAACACACACACCCTACACTATAGGCAACCTCTTTAGGGAACCCCCTTATACAAAACAAGAGGATGCGCTAAGGCAGCTATAAAAATAATAATAATAATTGCTTATAAGCACTGCTCTGTCTACTTTAGTGTACAGCGCTTTAGAAAACTAGTTTAAATAAGTAAAGCTATTACTAACACTTTATACCTAAACTATAGTAAGAATAAGCATAGTTAGTTTAGTATTTTAAAAAAGACTACTTACACCTTTATTAATATATCCTTAAGCTCTATGTAGTTAGAGTTAATAATATGTTTTAATAACACTTCTAACTATCTAACTGCAGCTTGTCTGCATTATAATAAATACACACACTACTTATATTAGCTGCTTTATTATCTAATAGGCACTTTTAACACTTATGTGTTAATCTGCTTAAAGACACTATACTAGCTACTAAATTAGTATGTAACACATTTATATTATGTAATAAGCTTTAACAAACTGCAGTAATTAGAGTATAAGAAGTTCTTAACTATCTTAGTGTATATAGCATAAAGGACTAGCGCATAGCCTGTTTACCTTTATAATCTAGCTTAAAAGCGCATAGGCTAACAGTAATTTTATTTAATGTAATAGAAGGCAATAAGACTATTCTAGGCAGTAATAGGTAGTAACTACTACTAGTTAGTGTGTGTAGGACCTAGGCTAGCATAGGGCTCCCTATAATTATAGCTGCGCGTTGCCTGTCCCTTAGCAACATATACAACTCCACACCTAGTAAGTATAGTACGCTAAACGCAGCAAAGGCTGCTGCAAACAAACTATTTAGACTAAAAAAGTGTGCTATAACTATAAAAAAACTGCCTTAATAACTAGAAATATTACTAAGTAAAAAATTATTTTATAAAAAAAAGTTATTATTAAATAGTAACTCTAGTACTATAGTTAACACTATAAACTTAAACAACACATTAATTATAACTAGTTTAAAGGGCAGACTATATTACTTTAACTAGTTTTATTACTAGTAATATTTATATTATGTAGCTTATATAGCTAGACTATTATCTTGTATATAACTACTTAATAAGGCCTTAGTAGCATTGTGTATACCTAGCAACCTAGAGATGTTGCCTGTTCTAAAGAGCGTGTTGTTTTTGCAAAACTTACTTTATACTGTAAGCATAATATGCTTAAACTTACTTTTAATAAATGCTAAATGCAACTCTATAAACTCCTAGTCTAATAGCAGACAATTCTGTACACTACTAGTGCTATACCTACTAGACTTAATAAGCACTATAACTTTATTACTTTTAATATTTTTTTATCTAGTAATAAGCCTTACTAGCTTTTATTAGTTTAGGTATAAAAGAAATACTAAAAATAAAAGTAAAACTAAAATATTATTCTTAAACACACTATAGACTTTTAAAAAGTACTAAAAAGCAGATGCCTAACATATCTTTTAGATATGCTGTAACATAAGGCTAGCTTTGCTTTTTAGTATTAGCGCAGTCTTTTTAGCAGGCAGAGGCAAGGCGCTTTAATATAGCATAAGTGCTAGATTATAACCTATGCAATAGGCAACCTTTTTTAGAAAAAGTTGCTATGTTAATTATATAAATAAGTTATTTTAAAAATACTAAAGTAAGTGCTTATAATAACACTTAGAGTTAATTAAGTTTTACTACTTAAGCTTAATGCTAGCCTGTTAGTTTAGCTATTTATTTATTTAATTAAAGGGTCTACTTTTATGTCTATTATACTAAAATGTAACTATATAATTTTATAAATTAGCTAAAGTGCTTTTAACTCTCTCTTCTATAGCCTCTAATTTAGGTTTATTATGTAAGGGTGTAGACCTAGGCAGAGGTGTTACAGCAGGAGTAACAGGCGTCTAACTACTACTAGCAGATGCCTAATTTAGCAACATTATAGTTATTATCTGCCTTAATATAAAAAGCTTTATCTTATAATAATTTTTTACTTTTATAAGTTACTTTTTTTTTATTTTTTACTTTACTTAGCTGCTAGCCTGTCTATTACTTGCATCTAGATTAGTGCTAAGACAGTTAAACATATAAAAAGGAATAAATAATATAGTAACTATAGTTTTACTATAACTATGCACGCTATAACTAAACTGCTGCATTAGATTACTTATATTCTAAGTAATTAAAATATTTTATTAGTATACCTACTTAATTCTAGAGATATCTATACTTATTTTAAGCATAGTTGTACAGATAATAATCTAGATAAAGGCATTAGCGCCTTTAAAATTTTAATATATCTTCTACTAGTCTACATCTGCAACCTAACTAGTATACGCCTAGACTACCTTCTTAGCATCTGCTATAAAGTAGTGTCTATCTAACATAAAACAAAATTAAAGGAGCCTTATAAAGTTAGTAATATAAGTGTAACTATTAATAAACACATATGTTTTTAAGATAAGCTTTAAGTTACTAGAAAAACTAGTAGTACTAAACTTATAATTAATAATACATAAAAGCTAAGTATATGTGCTCTTACTATAATTATTAATTAAAATAATAGTGTATATAATCTTAAAGTAATCTACGCACGTTCTAATTACCTCTAGGCTGCCTATTAGATTATTACCTATCTCTAGACCCTCTAGCCTAAAGCTACTAAAACAGTGTACTGCTTTTTCTATTTACTTATTAAACATAGCAGTATAAGTAAAGAACATTACATTAGAAGATAAACACTACTAGAGCTTATAAAACTATAAATACTTTTTCTAAAAATCTTTCTACTATTATATAACATAGCACTTGTCTAATGCTACTAACTTAACCTAAGCATAGAATATAGTGTTAGTAAATAGCTATTAGAACACTAGTAATGTAGCTTACTTTAGACCTAGTAAAATATAAGTGTATAGAAGCTACTAGATCTTTTAGAATATTTTTAAGTTAGCATTTTTTATTTATTTAGTAACTAGACATAGACACACTTTAAAATACTAGTAAATTACTTTAAACTACTTATTTTTTAGCTTTAATAGTAGTATAATCTAGAGTGTAATATTACTTATAAACATAAAATATATATATAAAACAATGCTCTTTCTAAAGCTAGTGTAGGCTATAAGGATTGTATCCTTAAGGCTATACATAAGCTAACAGATAGTGCGCACCTACTACTTATGTAGCTTCTTACTGCCTAACAACTTCTATATAGCCTAAGTAAGTAATAGTGTTTAATACTAGACATTACACTTTATAAAACACTTATATACTAAATCCTGTAAAGCATTAGCACTTAAAGTATAATAAGCTTTAATATAAAAAAGCATTATACTAGCTAGTCTATATACTTAATTTAGCGCTGCATAGTCTTTATTTAGCACTAAATAAGTAGTCTTTTCTAAGTAGATAGCTAGAAGACTTAGCGCAAGCTGTACTTGTGCTAGCCTTCTACTTAAACTCTAATTCCCTGCGCGCTAATCTAGCCTTTTAGTCTGCATAGTAGCTACTACAGCAAATAATTAGTAGTACACATTAAAAAGTGCGTAAACAAACATATAGATAATATGTAAAAAGATACTTATAATATTTAGTGTCTAAACTACTTACTATATAAGTGTTAGTACTATTTTACCTACTATAATAGAACTATACGCATAGGACAAAATTAGTAAATCTAGAAGCTAGAAGTAGTTTATAATAGCAAAAATAAATAGTGCCTAAAATATAAGTGCCTTATAATACATAAGTGTAGATAATAAGAGGGGGGGGGTTTAAAGTAACGCATGAAATTAGTTGTAAAAAAGGTTATGTTACACATGCAAATAGATTTAAATTACTCTAGACATTATTAGATCTTATTTAAAATATGCTTATAATGTTTTTACTAAAGTTTTACGCGTTGTATTAACTTTTAAAGTCTATGTATAATATACTTATTATACTATTTAAAATTGCGTCTTTATTCTTAAGTAGTTAAAATTAGTTATGTACATAAAAAATTACTAAAGTTTTTTAGACAGCTAATAAAAGAAAATGTTAGTTGTAGGGGTTTAAAACTACTAACTCTAGGTTATACTCTGTTAGGAGTAGCAGTATGCATGGTGGTATGTGCGTTGTCGGTTCTCTCATCAGCCGGCTGAGCTAGCTGAGATAAGAATAACCGAAGTGCAGGAACCGGAAACTATTGCAAGTGGAGAGGTGGTGTAAGCAGGCAGCTATGTTGAAGCTGATGAAGTGAAATGTATTGTGTTAAGTCTGAGTGCTCTGTTGCAGAGTATTTATTTACATCTATGATGGCAGGGGAATTGAGCGCCATGGCAATGGCTAAGGGGCTATAGTGAAGGTAGTAGGAGCTATAGTAACAGCAGTGGGGCTGTTGGGTCACAAGGAAGGAAGGTTTCTGTGCTAGGAATGCGACAGAAACCGATATATGTGTGGGAAGGAAGTCGGCATAGGATAATATTATTTGCAAAACAGAACTCTAGAATTTTAAGGGTCTCGTGCGTCTTGAAGCTATCACAGACTAGCACCTGGGGTTTCTGGTTAGCTTTTTCCTTAGTTTTAGGGTCAAACATATGCTTAAGCCACTTAAGGCTGATATAAGAGTTAGTATATCCAGACTTGGTACACGCATACTGCCATCCAGGGTAAGGGAACGTTGTCCAGTTACTTTGATGGGTGGTGCCGGGTTAAATGATTATAGGGTTTAGATACCTACCACCAGCGCTGATACACTTGACCGCAGTCACACTTGTACGCTTAATCTAAGCGCCTCTATAGTCTTGTAAGTCTTTCTTACCCATTAAGACTTTGACTGCGCCTGGCATTGATAGCATGACTCTAGTTTGTCTATATTATAGACATTCTCCTGAAGAATAGATGGATTATGTAATACTATTTTAATAACCTTAAACTAGTGTGTTATCTTCCTATAGGTGTTCTTTTTGTGGAGGTTCCACTCTAGTGCCTCTACTCGTCTCGTTTGAGTATCTGGGTGACGCTGTTCGAAAGCCTTCGGCCAGTTTTTATGTGGAGGATTAGGCGGTCTGTTTATGGTCGCTGGCGGGTAACACAGAAGGCTAGTGAGGGAATATACTTTACTTGCGCGGGTTGTCCGAGGTTAGACGTCTGTAAGAGAAACTTAACAAGGGCTCCTTCCTCCGATGGGGTGAGATATTGTTGGTCTTGAGCCTTTTCTTCCATCGAGCGTCGACCCTTCACACGATGATAGAGGGTAGGGTGAGGGACGCCACTGTGGTCTGCTAGGGCTCGACACGATGTGGGAACACTATCAGGAACTCCTAGTGCCAGTTCTTAGCTTACCTTACCCATGTCAATTCACTATAGGTTAATAATAGATGATGGGATGGGAGAGAATGAGCGCTGACTAGACCACCCACACAGCAAGGGGCAGTGCTAGACGGCAAAGAAAACGTTGCAACAATGGAACATAGTGTAAGGTCGAGATGGCCCTTATGCGCGACAGGTATATATACTGTTCTGTACGCAGAATCAACTGTTCGTTGATTATTCGCACCTTTTTGGTTGTAATGGCGGAGTGGTACAGAGCCCCGTCCTTATATCTAGCAGGTGATTTAACATCCTAAAAAATAAAAAAGGAACTTCATGCGCCACAGCTATCATAAAAGGGATTGCTTAATAGGGATAATGCCCAGTGATACTGAGCTTTGTAAGTAGATTCCATACGCGCTAGTGCAAACAAAGAAACGCCAAAATCTCCAGGGTCTAGCTCTGGACGGAGAAATTCTCGACATGACTGTCTATCAGATCAGCGCGGCTTGCGAGGTAAGAGATTTATTATTTCTTGATTAAAACCCCTTCCCAAGCCCCGAAATCTTAGAACACTTTTTTAGCTGCGACCGGACTGGAGTGGATTGTTGATGAGGCGATTAACGGTGTCAACAAATTGATAGATAGTATGACAAACGATGAATTTCTTCGTCAGGGACTAGTTTACTAGAGTTTAGTAGCCACAGAATATTGAATATTAATCATAGCTCTATATCTTCGCGGGGAAAGGCCTTAAGATATCTTAAAAGCAAATCCGTTTCGCTATACCGTGCGTTTCGCGACGAGAGGATTGACGTTACTAGGCAATACAATCCAATTGCAAGACTAGGTTGATTAATAGGACCGTATTCCAAATTTTCACTTGCCCAGTGCTACCCTTCCTTCTTTCTACATCCCCGTCCCCGTCTGGCTCGTAATTCCACCATCCACAATCAGTGGCTGGCCAGTGATATACTTCGCAGCTTGACTAGCCAAGAACAGCGCTGTATTGGCAACATCCTCCGCCTCCCCCATCCTGCCTAACGGCACGTTATGCTGGGTAATCTTCCTGAACACTTCCCTATCCTCTTCCCTATTGCTCTTCCCTAGGTTCTCGACGAGTGGCGTGTACATTAGCCCTGGAACTACACAATTCATCCTAATCCCCTTCGGCGCGTACATGACTGCTGTCACTCTCGTAAAGTGTATTATCGCAGCCTTAGCAGATGCGTACGCGATTTGATGTTTTCCAATGTACGAGACTCCGGCTATCGATGCGTTGTTGATAACGACGCCGGAGCCTTGCTTCTCCATGATGGGGAGAACAATATGGCACCCAAGATACACACTTTTCAGGTTCAGGTCGATCTGCGCGTCCCAGACTTCCTCTTTCATTGTCGATGGGCTCCCCGGCGCCGTCATTCCCACGTTGTTGATCAGGATGTCTATTCGGCCATATTTTGCCATGACTGCGTCAACCACCTTCTGGACATCTGAGATGGAGGTTACATTCGCGGTCATAACATCACAGGTTCCTCCTTCAGCATGCAGGCGGGAAGCTGTGAATTCCGCAGCAGAAAGGCTGATATCGCATCCGAATACGAGGACCCCATTTGCACATAATGCCCGGGCAATGGCAGCTCCATTTCCCCAGATCTTGGAGTCGGGAATTTGGGTTTGGCCGATGCCCATGATTAAGGCGACCTTGCCACTGAGATCTGGGAAGGTCGGAAAGATCGCCATGGTTATTGCCAGGTCTGATAGCCCGAGTGCTATGTTCTCCGTTAGGGCAATCCGCGACTCTTGCTGATGCTGAACTAGAACTTGCAATATGGGATCAAAGTTTGCAAAGAAAATGTGTATAAGTTTGCCGTCGGAGTCGTTCTAGGTATGTCGGAATATGTTTCTTCAATATGCTGGATGGAATGATATAGCCACTCGTTTCCCGACTCTCCCACAAATCGCTTTTGGGCTTTCTCCGACGCCTCTTTTCGAACATCCCCACGACCCTCCCCTCCAAAGTAACCTATAGAGGAGGCTGCGGGGAAGGCTGATGATCGATCCCAAGGGGACCGGATGCGGTTTCCGGAGACACGGTCTTCTCCCCGAGAGCATTCTCACGTGCTTTGGAAAGGGGAAGGTTTGCCGAGCACGCAAACTCCACATTGACGAAGATCTGCAGAACCACGCGGTCGGTCGTACGGTTGGAGCTAGAAAATGCAAGAATTCCGAGCGCCTTCACTTGGAAGAGGAGTAATGCATGACCGAGTACCTTCCTTTCACTTTCTTTAAAGGCGAGGTCTAGCAAAGAAACTAGGAACGCAACAAGGACTGGTTTAATCTCACTACGTTCCTGCAATTAATTTCTATACAACAACGGCTTTAAGGTCTTCAAGAGGTCAAAAATGGCTCCCCCTACTAGCGCCCTCCCTTCCAAAGACCGGGTCGAGCCGGGCTCCGTCAACATTCCATTGGGCGACTTCCCCGCATCCGCTTCAACTACCGACGTCGATGCAAATGCGGTCGCACAGAACACCACCGACGCCATCAACACCGCTCTTCAAATCAAAGACACAACAAAATTCTCCTCTCTATTCCTTGAGGGAAAGTCTTACTACCGTGACCACCTTGCTCTCACGTGGTCTCTGCGAACGCTGAAAGGCCGCAGTCAAATTGCGGAATATCTGCAGGCTAGCAAAACGCCCCTACAGTCGATTCAAATCGATAAATCCAGCGATTTTAGGGCCCCGCATTATGGGCCTATCGATGCGTGGGGCGATGTCAACGGGATTCAATTCTTTATCACTTTTGAGACAGGGCTTGGCAAGGGGAGGGGAGTTGTGAATTTGGCCGAGGAGAATGGCGAGTGGAAGATTTTCACAATGTTCACTGCTTTGGAGGAACTTAAAGGGTTTGAAGAGCCGACGGGAAGTAGGAGATCGAAAGGCGTTGAGCATGGCGGGAATCCGGAGAGGAAGAACTGGAAGGAAAAGAGGGAGGCTGAAGGGAGGTTTGAGGATATGGAGCCTAAAGTGTTGATTATCGGTATGTTAATATCTGGTCACCCCTAGAATAGGGAACTTTCTCTGCTCCTTCTAGACCATCCGCGTAAAAGTTAACCGGACCATAGGTGCCGGCCAAGGCGGCCTCACAGTCTCCGCGCGCCTCAAAATGCTCAACATCCCCTCCCTTATCATAGACAGCAATGCGCGTGTCGGCGATAACTGGCGTAAACGGTATCACCAGCTAGTCCTACACGACCCGGTCTGGTACGATCATATGCCATACGTCCCGTTTCCGCCTCACTGGCCTATCTTCACGCCCAAGGACAAACTCGCGGAGTTCTTCGAATCCTACGTTAAACTGCTCGAACTTAATGTTTGGACCTCTACAACCATAAAATCTTCGTCTTGGGACGAGGGCAAGAAGCAATGGACTATAAGCCTCGAAACGACGAAACTAGACGGCACAAGCACAACCCGCACTCTCCACCCCGCACACTTAATCCTCGCAACTGGCCACTCCGGCAAACCTAACATGCCATCCATCCCCGGCCTCTCCTCCTTTAATGGCACACGCCTCTGCCACAGTTCCGAGTTCCCTGGCGCGAATCCAGCGTCCAAAGGCAAGAATGCAATCGTCGTCGGATCCTGCAATTCCGGCCACGACATCGCGCAGGATTTCTACGAAAAGGGATACCACGTCACCATGGTCCAACGGTCTACAACCTGCGTAATTTCCTCCTCGGCAATCACTGATATTGGACTGAAGGGACTGTACGATGAATCCGGTCCACCAGTCGAAGACGCAGATCTGTTTCTTTGGGGCGTGCCTAGTGAGCTGTTTAAAGCGCAGCAAGTCAAGCTTACGAAAGTGCAGAACAAAGCCGATGAAGCGATTCTCACGGGGTTGAAGAAAGCTGGGTTTGGATTGGACAATGGACCGGATGACTCTGGATTGTTGATGAAATACTTCATGCGTGGTGGGGGGTACTACATCGATGTCGGGTGCTCAGCACTCATTGCCTCCAAGGCCATCGCTATCAAATCTGGCCAAGAAATTGCTGAGGTGTTACCGCATGGTCTGCGATTCGCGGATGGGGAGACGTTGGAGGCGGATGAGATTGTGTTTGCCACTGGGTATCAGAATATGCGGTCGCAGGCGCGCGTTATTCTGGGAGATGAGGTGGCGGATCGTGTGGGGGATGTCTGGGGGTTTAATGAGGAGGGCGAGTTTAGAACGATTTGGCAGAGGAGTGGGCATAGGGGACTGTGGTTTATGGGCGGGAATTTAGCGCTTGCGAGGTATTATTCGAGGATGTTGGCGCTGTCGATTAAAGGGGTTGAAGAGGGGTTAGTGGCATAGGGGATGGGATTGGTGGATCGAAGGGAAGTTTGTAGTATGGAGTGTTTGGTAGGAATATGCGGTTCTGTACACAGAATGGGTACAAGGATTGCAGACCACAACGTTAAGCATACAGATAGCTCAATATGATATGAGAACGCCAATTCCGGGGCTTAAATAAAGATATCATGAACTAGCACTAAAACCACGACGGCAAAACAAAAGGGTATCCTCATCCAATCCAACTCGAACCGAACCCTAAATCCCACCCATCTTTCCGGTTCAAGCCTTCCCATCATCCTCTGCAACTCTAACCAAAACACTCCCAATACCACCGGCCGAATTCCAAGTCCGATGCGCCTCAGGGACCTCCTCAAGCTCCCAAATCTTCCTAATTGGCACATGAATCTTGCCCTCGCGACTCATCTCAAACAGCTTCTTCAACTCTGGTTCAAACGTGGACTGATCTCTGCCAATATAATAAAACGAGGTTTTATTCGGGCAAAACGGAACCATATTCCTAGCCAATAATTTCGTCACCGCAGGGATAACACTGCGGTGTTTGCCACCCGTCAGCATAGGCAGGTTTCCTCCAAACCCGACCAAATGCCCGCCTTCAGGCGCTAGGATGGAGAAGGATTCATCCCAGGATTCAAACCCCAGAGCGTCGAAGGCAGCGTGCGCACCACCGATGGCGTTCATGGCCATGATCCAGTCTTTGTTGCTGTAGACGAAGGGGATGGCACCTTCGTTGCGGAGTGCCGCATGGTTAGACTGCGAGGCTGTGCCGTAGACCTCCGCTCCTTCGAGTTGGCAGAGTTTCATGAGCGCGTAGCCGACGGCGCCGCTAAGACCGTGGATGAAGACGCGTTGGCCCTTGGTCACTTTGGCGGTGCGGTAGACCATCCCGTAGGCGGTGTTCCAGTCGAGCGTTAGGGCGACGGCTTGTTGGATGTCGAGACCAGCAGGGACAGGGACGAGATATTTCTCGGGCATGTTTGCAAGTTCGGCTTCGGCGTCATAGACGCTGAGGCAGACGACAAGGTCGCCCGGTGTGAATTTTTTGCAGTCGCTGCCATTGACGTGGACGCGGCCTACGAAGCAGTATCCAGGTGTTAATGGTGCCTTTTTCTGGTTAGGATAGATTCCTAGCCGCATGTTGATGTCGGCACCTGAGAAGCCCGAGTACAGGACTTTGACTTGCACATGGTTAGGTGGCGGTGGGGCAATGGTCGCTGTGACGATTTGGACATTGGAGAGGTCGCCGGTGCCGGTGATGAGGGCTTTGCGGATTGTAGAGGTTGCCATAGTTGAATTGGTTGAGTTGATTAGAATGGCTAGTTGGAATGGTTGGAATGGTCGAATTGGCTGTGAATTGGGATATCTTGTTATGGAATTGGACTCTGGGGACGAGATTCAGAATTGTGGGGTGGAAATTACAGATCTCGATGAGGAGGCTTTGCTGATGAACAGGAGAGTTGTGAACCGCGATGCAGAAGCTGATGATGATGATGAACAAAATCCCAAACCCGCCATTATTGCCTTTATTTAAGCAAATTCTACACTGGAAAGATGAAGATCTCATACGGCCGTCCGGCGGGACTGAAAACACAACACCACGAGATGAAGGACTCATGGCCGACGTGACGGGAGATTTAAAGGATCGTGGGGGTGGAAAGAGGTCGAATGCGGGGGCCGAGTCGGCAAGAAATTAGTCCGCGGAACCGAAATAGTAGCCGCTAGCAAGGGTTGGGTGGTGCACAGATAACTCCGCCTCAGAGAAATCGTTGATCTTGCGTGCGTTGTGAAGATGGGGAGCGTTCTCGGGTAGGCGATTGTTCAGGAGATGTGGAGGTGAGGCGCACTTCATGGCGGCACTTACGACCTAGTATGGCGGGGTTGATTGAGGCTGGAAGTCTGTGTGCTGCCGAAAGCCGCCCGAGTTTGAGCGAAGCGCTCCCGAAATCAATCCCTCTCTGTGAATGTTCCATGGTTGGCGCGAACATGTCGCTGCACTCCAGTAGCACCACCAGTGAATTCTCCGACCCAATCGCATTTGAGAGCACGATATTTTCGCGAAATATTATATCGTATCAGATTATAATCGTTCCCCAGGTATTACCCCACCATACGCTGTTATCCCAGCTATCCAGGTAATCTATCCCACCCACCCTTCGTCTGCCTCACTAGAACCGCCTCATCATCACTATCCTCCCTCCTTTGCACTTCCTCGCTTTTCACACTCTCCCCACCCTCTGTCACATCATCCAAACTCTTCCCCTGCCCAATGCCAAGGTCCCGTTGGCTGATCATTATCCCGTGGTCCTTCGCACCCAGTCCGATGAACCGGTCCGGGTTTGGCTCTGACTGGATATGAATCTCCTCCGTCTTCTTAATCTGGTTTCCAGTGGGCATAAAACTGCCAGAGCGACTTCCCTTGCGACCTTTTTTTCCCGCAGAGCCTGAGAAGACATTTGACGAGAGCTCGATGATCGAGCTTCGGCGGTGGTGATGAGGCAGGGTCGAATTGGGGTTTGTTGAGGATTTGTTGGACGACGAGACGAATTCCGCAACAAGTGAGACGTTGCCGGTGCGTTTAGACGTGCTGACTGCGATCTTTTTGATGAGATTTGCCATGACCATTTCAATGTTGAGTTTTACAAGATAGGCCAAGGGATGGAATTGGATATAACTAGTCCTGATTTTAGCATTCATAACGCGCAGGGTATGGCATTTCTTAGAAACACAAATTGGAGGCGGTGGAGAGACTTACACAAACGAGTTCGGAATCGACATAGCCGCAATTATCATCACATCCATAAGCAGAGACACAACAATGATGCGTTGATTAAACCGGAGAAGCTTGTTGTATTTTTGAAGACCGTTGTTGATGAGATTCTGCTTGACAGTCTTGAGGAAATACCAATTGAGACCGGCGTCAAGGATGAGATAAATCACCTTCTCGATCCGATCCCAAACCTCATTGATCAAGATATAACTACAACATGGTCAGCCCTCCGATGCCCGCGACAACTCGGTCAAGATTAGGCCAAGACACGGCTGGACTGGTGCTGTTAACAAAACTTACCGATGGTTAACTTGTAGTCGTGCAGGAATCCAGATGTTGAACACACTGATATTGATGGCTGTCACGATCGACGCAGTCCCTATCATTATGTATTTAGAGCGCCGTCGATCGGGAACAATGACCCGGATACGGTTGATAATAATCTGAAGCAGGAGTTGAACTTGAATACACCACCAGAGCACTATATGCGTCAGTATGGTGGGATACCCACAACCAAAGAATTATTAGCAACGTACAGATGCTCATATAGAAGGGTAAACCTAATAATGGTCAATGCGGGCCCTACGTAGAGAAAAGGAATAAGACTTACTTGGCTTGATAACTTTTGTTATATGCAAATAGCCTTCAAGTCCCATCAAGAAGTTCGCCAGAAGCTCAAGCCATATTAACCAGACGTATGTGCTTCTCAAAGGCGACCGCGAGACTTTCGACTGTTTGGCTGCGAGTTTGATTGCTACCGCGATGCATACCAGCGAGGCGGCCCAGGCGACTGATGAGATGGTGATATCTGTATAGGTGATCTCTTGATTCTTAAAATGCCTTCCTACGAAAGGTCCCCATGGCTCGAAATTCGCGTTCGGTCTGAATTCGCGGTTCATAATGGGGAATATGACACCGTTGAATGGGGTAGGCCAAATGCCTGGTGAAAGAAAAAAAAAATGGGTCCTTGTATCAGCCTCAGAGACATGCAGATGGACCAAAGGAAGAAGCACGAAGGGGCGAAGAGAAGATTTCTATAAGTCTTATCTCGGGATCACGCAGGTAACTAAATGCTGTTGTGGCCCTGGGTTCCATGTGAGGGACGCAATTTTAGTGAGGAAGTGACAGCTGTTCCATGCATTGCACGGCTAGATGAGGAAAGTTTGTCGTTCCTCAACTGCTCGTTCCGCCGTTGTCATTAGCTGTGCCCAGGACGGGACATGATTCAAGGTGACAAATGTACTGGCGCACAGGAACGCATCCACAGCCCCAGCCCATTGTTGGTCGTATTCGGGTTGCATTCGAAGTGTGGAGGATCTCCCCTAAGGCGAAGCTCTCATGCATTGCGTATACCAGGGACTGCTTGATGCTCAGGGCGTCTCGAGTTGTGGAAATCTAATCCTTTGTGGGCCGAGGGTTGGGGTAGAGGAAGGTCGGAAAAGTGGAGTCGGACACAAGGGAACTGCAGATGTCGTACGACTGACGAGACTAGTCCTGGTACAGAGATAGGCGGCGAAGCTAAGAGCAAGCGGAAGCTTGTGTCTTCAAGTCAACTCCAGGGACTCTCCACGTCAACGTTCAAGAGAGTGGAACTTCCAACATGATTCCGCAAGATAACATCATAAACCCCTTTCTGATTCATGAATAATAATGACTTGGGACGTTTTGATAGCCACTTGGCATGTTTTTCAAGATCGTTGACTGGATTGGCTCGAAACTGGCAAGCCACCAAAAGCACGAGGGCGGTCCGATGCAGGGCTGGCTTAACTTCGGGAAAGTTCCACCAGGCCGGATTGGGGTTCTTCCCTGCAATGCGGGGGAGAAAAGCCTCAAGGTTTGCTGGCGGATTGAATGACAAGAAGCTGCCAAGTTGTGTTGCAGGTGTATCTCACCCCGAACTTACCAATCGTCGTCCAATTCGGCGCGAAGTTGCGTGCTCAGAGGCGTTCAGGCTGCTCAAAACATGCGATGCAGATATTCTCACATCTGCAACCATGACGAATCAGGTCAACTAGCGGTTCCTGGTGCCTGAGTCCAGAGCTGAGGGTTTTCGTGACGCCACTGAATTCGCCAGTCGACCCCGTAACAGTTGTGTCAAATCAACAAGTTCTCCGACTCTGAGACCAGGTAGATAAGTCAGTCACCGATCAGCAGCGGCTCCTTTTAAAGGAGTCTTCGTGATCGTCAAGTCTGGAAGGTCGGGGGGGGAAAGGCTGGGGTCTGGGCCCGCCAAGGCCGGAAACAAGGGAGTCCCCTTTTGTCCTCAAACGCTCTTCAAGGAGGCTCTGACTCTGTACCAAAGGGAAGATCTTTCGCAAGGAAAGGCTGGCGATGAGAAGCGTGATGGAAGCGTTGCTCGTGCAGCTGGAGCAGTCTGTGATGTGACGACGTGCAGTGCGTCCCTGCGAAAATCCTCCGCACTCCTGAAAGGCTGGAAGCTGGACGCTGTATGGCCCGTGCGTTGCAAAACACGGATAGCGCACCTCGACAGTTGACGCTATCCTATGTTTCGTCCCTCGTCATGCGCACGGTTTGCAAGAGATAAGAATGTAGGAAGGAAGTTACATTCAAATAGAGTTCACTGGTATGGTTATATTTTCCGTAGTCACACCACCGATATTCGCCAAATTAAGCCATCGGTCTGATTGAGTAAAAAAGTGGAAAGGTCGCCTGTTCCACGCAGGCCCACTTCCCCATGGGGTCAACCGCCACAGAGATGTGCCATTTTTGTGGCATGCTGTTCATATGCTGATGTACTGAGCTGTAGAAAATTCATCACGATGCTGTAAAACACCGAGTCGATATGAACACGTGTTAACAAATACGAGAACCCGGAGTCATCACGAAGTTGATGAAGTGTTCAGAAGTAGGAATAAATAAAAAGCGATATCGGTGTTCATCACGTCAATTGGCATGTACAAGCTACTCGCACAAGCAGAAGAGAACAGGAACTAATCAAAAAATGAGATCTTTCATCTTCGCAATCATGACATCCCTCATTGGGACCACCCTCTCCCTTCCCCCCAATCCAGTCTCCCTGCGCCTCATCTCCTCCAACCCAGCGCTCAACAACAAGCCCATAGTCGCCAATCCCTCAAAACGACTTGGCATCTATACCAACACCACGCGCCCGTGCGCGAAAAAGAACATCTCCAAATCATCCTCCACAACCGGAGGCCTCTACCAAATCCAATGTGCCTCCGACCCAGACACTTTCGTCGCCGCGCGTGGAGTCAGCGGCGGTAGCGCATGCTGGCTAGAGCTTTATCCGCGCGATGACAACGGCGCAATTGGAGTAATGACGGACCGGTATAGTTTCACCGTTGCAGAAGAGACGGGCACGGAGATAGTGGCTTCGGCAAGGAAAAGTTTGTTGGGGTATAAGATGGCGGGATATGAGGAGAGGAGGTGGGTTGCGGTTCCCGTAGATGGGAAGCAGGGTGACTGGGACATTTATTGGTGGAATGGGAATTGGAAGCATTGTAAGTGATTTCTTCAAATGTGCCTAGGTGTGTGTGATAGCTGCTGATGGTGGGATAGGGGATCAATGGGGAACTAGTCATAATGAAACAATGGTTGAGGTGCAGATAGAAATCGTACGGGATTGATAGTGCGTAATTGAGACAAAATTGTGTAACTGATGTCTATCGGTTTTCTGCGGTTTGAAGGAGCGCTCCTTTGGAAGAGTTGATAGTAAGGGACTGTGAACAGAGTTAGCAGAGTTTCGTTATGAGCAAATTGAAGAGCAGCAAATCTCCAAACAACTCTAAGAAGATCCATTGCCTCTTTGAGAATTACTAGTAAACTCGAATGATAATCAGCACACCCACCTCACGGAGCAGCCACCGCCACCACTAGCCTTAGTTTTATGCCAGGGCCAGAACGAAGAACGAAGAAATCTTCGGATGGCTCTAGTAAATCAATTGCCTCTTTGGGAAGGTCAGCAGGAAACTTGAACGAAGATCGGCACCCGGCTCACGAAACAGCCGCTGCCACACTAGCCCTGGACTTTTCTTGAACTGTCCCACAGACCGTGTCGTTTGCACTAGTATCAGAGACACACTTGATTGTGTCACTTGAAAGTTATCTCTTGTAGTCCCTATCCTCAAGATACCCAATCACATCCACGCCCTCGGTCACACAACAGCCACTGACAACGCAATGCTACCCTCGCGCCATACTAGACCCTAGTAAGTAGCATAAAAGGCGGTAGCCAAGAAGCTATAGAAGATGGAAGCCGAAGTGTTCATCCGGAGAGAATGAATGAACGCTTAACATCGTCGATTTTAACGAGTGGATTCGCCCACGCAACCATAACTGTCCGATTTGGCCATTGGCAGCTGTAGAGAAACGGGGCGAACATCTCACCCACGAAAGATAGAAGATTGAGTACAATAGCACCAGCCGTAACCGCGGTCGCAGAAGTAAGAATCCAGCGTGCCAGCTCCGGCGCGTGAGATCAAAGTACCATCACAGGTTAGGTGTGGCCATGATTCTAACTCCTAAAACAGCAGCGGGGATATAATTGACTTGCATGAAGGTGTAGTCCCTAGGGATTTAAGATTCGACGGCATAATAACATTCGTGTTAACCTTCTCGGAACTGGAGCCCTTCGTTCAGATGAAGCAAAGATCCATATATATATATATATATATGCTAGGTGGTGAAATTACGTTTGAATGAGCCTTCAGTGACTTCTCCATTTTCGTAATTAACGTGGCTGGGGTGGGAAAATCGCACGCTCACTCTCGGTCTGTGTGAGGGAGAAGGCTCGGGTTGTATTCGATGTATGGAGGAAAACGAGCTAGGTGTAGAAGGTGAGTGGAATGGTGACTAAGAAGTCAACAACCAAGAGCCAACGCCAGTCGGACAGGCCGGATTTACCTCGTGCATAGAATGAGTATCTCGTCGGGATTGAAAATTGGTGTCCTACTTACTGAGGCTATCGAAGATCGGAGAGTTCCCGCTAGACCTCTGGACGTAAAAATACAGGTACGTTTGCCTAACTGCTCGAGCCTATACTAACTTCCAAGCAGATAATGTGTTCCAACAAACATACAGGCTCTATGGGGCCAATATCAAATAATCGCGATGAACGTGGTGGAGCCCGGCCTCGTAGCTAGCCTCTCTGCCTAGGCTTAGGTACTGATAATGACGCCAAGCAGCCTGGAACTTAGTATTCTCGTCCATAGCAACGACTTATGGATAGGGACTGTGGGCACGGTAGACGAAATGCGGCTGTTTGAGGTCGAGGCGTTGCAAAGCCATTCGAGATATGCGATGCTTGCGGTTGGGCTGCTTCCTCTCTTCGTTGCGCTTCTCGTCAAGGCGCGAATTGACATTCAGTGAAACCTTGGAATTCAGAAGACAATATCCCACTAACATAATGTAGTATGCCTACTAAACTGACCGACCAAGATTTCAACCATCCTAAAAATGTCGGATGTCCGCCCTGTGAGGACATCTTCGTTTGCACGCAGGAGCGTCTGGCAAAGAATGATGCAGCCAACTGGACTTCATGGTGTAAGAAATTCGAAATGGATTTGCTTCAAGTTAAACTTGGAAGCGAAAGCCGTCGTTGCAAGCAGTTTGGACGACATGAAAAAATATTTGTAACGAATGCTTCTATCATCAACGCCCGAGCTAGGCAACATGTCTTTGAGAAATATGTCGGTTAGCAGTTAGAGACTGGCGTTGGGAAGGGGTCGTGGACCAACTGACGCATATCAGGGGAAGACATAGGTTCACACTCGCTTGATGAGTAGTTTAAGGCCCGAAGCACAGCTGCTCTGCGATCGGTTGAAATTAACAGCTAGAATTCATTTATCCGTGCATCGACTGCGAAGGGCACAGGCTCATTACGAATCTTGCCGAGCAAGGCCGTGAGGGCGAAAACAGGGCTTCCAACGGGCCGTACTACGGTCCGTACAAAGTGAACCGTAACGGTCACGTGAGCAGTACGAACGTACCGAGTTTGTGAGCCGTACCGTACGTTTAATGATGCCCTAGGTACGGTACGTAGTACGGACCGTATTACCCTTTTAGGAAGTTTGTATGGCGATTTTGGAGGAGTAGGACGGCTCTGGCGAAGAGCGGCCCTGCGGGAGCGTTCAGGAGGGTTTCTAGAGCTCTAATTAGCCAAAAGTTTTGCGAGGACGCGTAAATCTCTTTCTAAGTCTTTTAATATATCCATCTGCAGTCTGTTGTCTCAAAAATGCCTATTACTAACCATTTTCCATTGCAGGGCTATCCATCCACGCGCCTCGCCGCCTCACAGGCCTCATCTAGTCAATCGGATACCTCTGTCGCCCATTTTGCGCAGTCTCGCAGACTGCAGAAGTCGAGAGCCCTCTACACCGCGTCTCCTGCCTCATCCCGCGATAGTACACCGTCTGTGGCTGAAGATCAGTTGCAGCAGTTCCTGGAGGACCGCAATTGTAACGCTGGGGTTGAGTTTGCAATTGACTGGAATAATATATAGATGTTAGACTTAAAACAGGCGTTGCCCTTAGCGCGATTAGGTTACCGCGTGAAGAACAAGACTACGTTGCGAGGCAATTGTACGCTGTCAAAAGTATGGGCTCATGGCGCGGATTTGACGCTTATAGAGGAGCAGGGCAAGGTAATCCGCCTCTGGCTCTGCTGTCGATGCCATGAGCAAGGTTCTCAGCGCGGCTGGTCGTACGGTAACTGACGATTGAGGCTATTCAACTCCAGAAGAATTGGTTACGGAACAAGGTAGTAAGCAGCGAGCTTTTAGACCTCCCTGCTCATGTTACTAGGGAGAATCAGTTATCTAATGGCCATTTAGACCTTAATCCTGCGTCTCTAGAGACCTATAATATTAGCTGTTTCGACTAGAGTACGACGTACTTTAATCGAATCGTACTACTCGTACAGATCACGTGAGCCGTAACGGTTACGATACGTACACCTACCTCTCCTCCTCCCTGCCGTACGAACGTACTCAAAATCTCACCCGTACAGGCCTCAAAAACGCCCAATCGTACAGTACTACGCCTCGTTGGAAGCGCTGGGCGAAAAGGCCATCAATCGGCTTACATATCTGCAGGCCGTTGCAATGACACTTGGCTAGTCTATTACTTTCGGCAAGGAATTTAAAAGCCAATGGCCCCTAGCTTCGTGAATCCACCGATAATGCATGTCTCATCACGACAGTGCATGGTGTCTCTAACACCTAGTCCGAGTCTGTTCCCATCCTCGGACTGCATCATAAACTCCGCGCTATGGGCTTCAAAGAACAGGCAACATCGAGGAGGCAGAGAGCCATGATTCAAGAGGCGCCTGAAGACCTCAAGGACAAGGTGGTAAAGGGTGAGAACCAGCAATGCGTCGCTGCTCAAACCATGACAGGAATAGCTAACGATCGATGCGTAAGTCGTTTGTGCACATTTCTGACATGGTAGACTAACATAAGAGAATGCGGTCAAATACTCCACTATCATGTTACAGGGAGGTACTGAAAGCATCCCAAGTCACCCTGCTGCTGACATTGGAGGCTTTGTCCAAGGCTCTGGCCTTCCAATGCGAGAAGGTATTTGCTGCGATTAGCGAAATGTGTCTAGACGGCAATGCCATCAAACATGCATTTAACGAGGAGAAAGTCCCCAACATTGTAACCCTGTATACGGAGATTTTGCGCAATTATGTCGTGCGCCAATATCATTACCCCACGCCGTGAGCCGGGATGTTTATCATAAAGCCAGTATTACTAATTCCAAAGGTACTAGCTCACTTGTACATCAATTCCGGTGCTGGCAACCATGGTGAGTCATGTATGCTCCTTCTCTTTGTCTAGTCTGCTGACTTGGGTTAGACAAGACTATCTTCGGCCCGAATGCTCTCGAGCGCTATCCCGATAGATAACTTGGAAACCTCGAGTACCCCATTCCAGTTACGCATTGGCTCAGGCATATGCCCTGTCTGGTAAATTGCTAACCGCATCATGTCTGGCTTGCTGTTTCGCATCATTCTTGCGTTCAAAATGGAGGGGTCCTGATTGTTCTCCTCCCATAAGTCATGGGCAGTTCGGATGCAGTCCAGGACTAGGATTAAACAACCCAAAGTCCTTTGGGGTTAGATTTATGCTCTGGAATCAATAAGAGTTAAAAAGGCAAGTTGCCGAGATTCGGGAACAAGAATCAGGCACAATCTAATGTCCGTTTCACCGGGTCCTTGCTGCTTGTAGTCACTCTACACATGTGAACTTGGTGTAAATCAATCGGATCCGTCTTGGAGGTCCTTAAACGTATTACGAACGGTAGGGCATGAGAATGGTAGAAGCGGTACATTGCATTAGAGAGATACAGAAGTTCGTTACCCGACGATATGGGAACGCCATATGAGTGGATCGGGGATTTCCAAATGCTGATTCGGAAGAACCCCGATCAAGATTTCGAGTCCTACCTGAACTGCAGGCACACTTCACTAGTGGCTTGGCAAATGCATGCATGAAGTGGATCTTCACGTCACAACTCCATTTCCTTGTCTTTCTCGTCGATACGCGAACCAACTAAGCCTCCATAATATATTCCAGTTCATTTGCGAATTTATATCAAAAGATGCATCGCGGGCTTGGGTATGAAGCGTCAAGAATGCCGCCTTCATGAATCATGCAAACTGCGCATTTTCGCAGTCCTTCAAGCAAAAAGCAAGGTAATAAATTGAATAAGGCGTTGTCACTGTGATTCACTGACATAAAGAGTAGTGCAATAAGGAAACCCATTGTGCTCCAGATTTCTTCAAGATGGCTCCGAATGTGTTAGCCGTGATCATGCCACAGCAACACCTATTCCTAGAAAGTTGCATATTTCTACCGTTTCAGCCTTTTTATCCATAAGAACTGAATCATAGGATCGTCCTGTATTTAGAGCAAGGTATCTCATCATTAGAATTCAACTTAGGCCTGAACGACCCAAACGGCCCCCACAAACCTTCGGCAACATCAGCTTCTTTTCTGCTTCGAACATTGCATAAAACCTGAGAGAGAGAGAGAGGCTCACTCCTATGTGGCAAATGCCGCAGAAAATCCTCATGGCTTTGGAACGCCGTCACTACTCTCGTGAATTGTAGAACGCCTGTTGGTGCAGTTTTTAAAGAAGGAATAGAGAATGTTCATGAAACGTCCCGGGTCACACGATTGAAACTTTCCCCAAAGAAATGGCCAGGATCTGGGATGCAGGACATGAGTTGTATGAACATGTTCTCTTCTCCATCTCCTGAAACCCCGATATTGTAACGGTGAATACATATAATTGACTAGAGAGAATCTAGCGGTCTGCACAGCTACGCGCACGAATTTCCCGTGGAATTCACCCCCTCACACTCGAAACCACTCTCTCCCTAAAAACCTCGATCCAAACTGATTTCTAGTACGGAAAACCACCAGTCGGGTTTGCCTCCCTCGTGGGGAAGAACCGCCTCAATCAGATCTCGCTTGTGGAGAAAGTGGGATCACTAGTTCATGCATGACGACCTCAAGTCGTATTCTGTGAGCACCGGGAAGGAGGTGCGCATTACAATGGATTACTAGGAAGAGCCAGAAACGTGGATGGTGACAATGAAAATGCGGAGAAGAGTAGAATGTGGAGATTCCTGCGAATCAGACGCCGGACGATTGACCGCCGTTTCAGAGGGGTGGTGCGAGGCCGAATTCTATATGTTACGCGAACTTTTTCCTCTTCTCGGGATCTTCTGTTCGATGCGGATGGACCTAAATGACTAACTAAATCTTCTTCTAACGGCACGGCTACATAGACCCGTACATGTCGAGGGCATGTGGAAAGACATGTTTTTATGGTGCAACAGCGAATACGACACCTTCATTTTCCTATGTATTCATCCCCAGGTGTCTGGTCGACGGCATATTTTACTCATGGTTGAACGCTTTATCGATTGGATCAATGAACATGAGGATTCCGAGTGGCGTACGTCTGCACAGATTGCGGAGGAGTTTCGGAAGGGGATAATCAGTTGGACAGGGAAGTAGGGTGAGGGGAGACGTAAGAGGGGGTGGTGGCGAGGTATTATATCTCGCTCACTTCGATGTGAATACGAATTCCTTTGTGAATACCACCTAGCTAGGGGTTGCTTAAGTGTGTCCGTTGAATGCGGATTTGACCTCTCAAAGCTGTTGCTGAACTAAGGTAGATCTTTGGAAGGTCTGCCTTCTCATCGCAAATTACAAACAGGTCAATATTCACACATAGAACTCCCCAAGCATAGCCCAGCCAAATCTCCTTACACCCGGGCTCCCGTGTCTGCGGAGGGTTTAGCGCATACTCACGAAATGCCCCTCCGTACCAAGTGTGAGTGGCATTTCACTAGCGCCACCCAGAGCGGGGTTGACGCTTGGCAGCGTGTTATCGCGTCTGCGTCCTCGTCCTGATCGGCACTCTCTCCAAATTCCAAAAACCCTGCAGATTTACCTTGCGTCATGGATTTGGGCCAGATTAGGAAAATAGAAGCTTTTAGCTGGATCGATCGGCGCGTTGCGTCGTGGGGCAATTCGCTATGAACCCAACTTCTTTAATTCCATCTCCAACATTGAGGATGGCTTTGTCATAAAGACTGCGTTGAGATCGATATCAATATTCCCTCCATAGTATCTGAGGAATATGGCAGGACAAGCTATCCTTGTTGTAGGCGGTGGATTAGGAATTGGGCTCGAAGTCACAAAGCTCATTCTCGCAACTGTACCCTCGGGTATGAAAGTGGTCATCTTCGGACTGCACGCCGACCTAGATCTTACCTTGCTGTTGAAGTCGAATTCAGGTTGTCTATGGACCGTGCTAGGAGATGTGACAGCCAAGGCAGGCAAGATAAAGGCGATCGAGATATGTGCGAAAGAAATGGGTGGGATTGATAATCTCGTGTACTGCGCTGGCGTTATTGGTCCGGTTGAGAGGGCGGATAAGGGGAATGTCGAGGAGGTAAAGAAGAGCTATGGTACTAACGTCTTCGGGGCGATAGAAAAGGTATAATGTCCCTCCTAACCCCAAATCTCCTCCCAATAACCTAAATTCAAACTATCATGGCCCATGCTAAAGAAACTACAGAGCTAACTATGTCTCCCTTACCTCCGCAGATCCTGTTCTAGCAACCCTACAAACACTGCCTTCGACAAAGGTATCATATCGCTCTCCGCCTGCGAAGTCACAGGACCATACATAGGTTGAATGGCGTACTGTAGTTCCAAAGCGGCGCTAACCCGCTTCATCGGGATGCTTGCGCACGAGGAGCCTACGTTTTAGGTCTAGGGAGTGTATCCTAAGTTGGCGAGGACGAAGATGCCGGTGGATATTATTGCGGGCAAGTTCAAGGGGATTATGGCAGACCATGAGATTTTTTAGGCTTTGGAATGAGATTGGGGAAGCGATGGTTGAGCCGGCGAGTTAGTTGGGGTTGTGGTTGGGAGGTTGCGGTTGAGGTTGTTTGTGGGCGGTCCGAGTGGGAGGGTTATTTATTATGATGAACATGTACCGGGTGCGAAGTTACTCACGGAGCTTAGTATGAAGGTCGGGTACTGAGGGGGTGCTTCAATCCTAGCACCCCTCAGCCACTCAGCGTTCTTTGAAATCCATGACAGCCTCCCACGAACACTGTAGAGTTTTACTGGGCAGATTCTAGTGCTCATATCGCCGTTTAGTTCGCGCTAGAGAAACTATCCTTCCCACGCAGTACAATAGATGTTTGCCTCCAATCTTCGCAATATAATAGCCTCCAGTTAGCACGACGCAACCTAATAGTTAATACACCAAACCCAAGAATATTGGTCAGAGATGGTTATCGAGGTGATAACTTAGGAAGATTTTATGAGCGGGAAAGCCACTCTTTCCGAACCGCTTCCTTCCAAACTCCTTCCATCCGAATCCATACCTTCCGAACTCTTTCCTTCCGAATTCACTTTCGACTAGGCCGCACTCTACGAGGCTGAACTTATATCTGGCCACAATCAGCTCCTAGCTTGCGGGCAGATCTCGCCAACCAATCACTAGAGGAAGCCGAAAAATTATTGACGGATGTTGCAACACTAGGGGATGTGTCTGTGAGCTTAGTGGACGAGGTCCGCCTAGCCACCAGTCACACACTAGGTTTTGTACGGAATCGTGTGTTTCTCCCATACAATCGACGAACTCGACTCCTTCAAATCGTCAAGTCAGAAGTCAAAGCGGTCGACGAGATTGATCGACTAGAGGCACACTTATGAAGTTAAGGTTTTTCCGCTCATATCTGTATTCTCACCCCATGCTTAACGCGCTGCGTTTGCTTTAAAAGGCTTTGAATTCGTTTGATACTGTGGCAAAAAAGGCTGAGCAGGCAAGTATCTAACCTCTTAATGTCCTAGGGTGGTCGGGCGGGGGATGGAGAATGTAAGAACTAGGGATCATTGTAAGGCACAGAAAAGCCTAAGATTCGCCTTTCTATTCTAGTATAATTACATAAAAATCATCAACCCTGTGCACATCCTTGAAGGAATTCAAAAAGAGGTTGGTGAAAGACACACTCTTGCCCGCCTTTACTCATCGTACCTAGGTACACATGGTAGGTTCGGCCGAGGCTTCTGATTTCTCATCATTCGTCGACTATATAAAGGCGTAGTTCCGAATTGCCAAACTTTGCTTCAGTTGCCAAACTTTGATTTGACTGGAACGGTAAGACATCCATTAACCCGACGACGTGCAAATCTTCGTACTCGCATCCGATAGAGATAGGTATAGAAAGAGTGTTTTCGATAAACGACGTCTTGGGGAATGACAGAATTACTGTGATGAGTCTCCACGACCGACTCGGAGGCGGTTACGGTTGCTAGCTTGGCGATGGAGGTTCGATGCTCTGTTTGAGCCATTGCTGGACTCAAACGAATTACGATTATCCGTCGAGGAAGCTGAAAAGGGTATTTTACGGCATCTTGAAGAAATATCCAGCATCAAGAAATTTCTACATCTCTCAAATAATTGATTTTCCTTCCATCTCACAACTCCGCGTTCTCGAGTCATCCCCATCGACTCATCATCCCATTTATCTCTTTCCCCACATTTCCAACCTCCACAACCTGCTCCTTGGCAAAATCTTGACATTAGGATTTAAAGCATCGGCGCCAAGCAGCTAAACCTCGTCCAGGATTCTCTGGCGACTCTCATTCGATCAACGACGCAGGATTCACGTTTTGCACGCGTCCATCCTCCCAAGCTGCTGCTTGACCACCGAGACCATGGCGTCGACGCATCGGGGTCGCTCCTTTTCTAGTCCAGCGTTGCATTTTCTACCAGCGGCCGTGGTGTCGGTACTCCAAGCGCTTCCGGAGGCATATATCCGAAAAACTTGTTTATAGGCTTTGGCTCCAGTTGCTCTAAGATCTGAGTCTGGACCGCATCGACAGTTATTCTGGAGATTCCGAGTCCAAATCCTTTGTGCGTTGAATTTAGGGCATTGATCTAATCAGAATGGATGAAACGAAACCCGAAGTGGGCCAGCTTGAAAAGGCCTTTACTAGCTCTTCATCCCAGGCGGCAGGTGATGGCCAACGTGAACAAGACTGGACACCTGAAGAGGAGAAAGCAATTGTGTACGTCCTGCCACATCCGGCAAACCAGAAACCACTGTTTTTAACCATAGGATAGACGAAAGGCGGATTGGAGAGTGTTCCCTATGCTCTGCATTGTCTTTGGACTTTCTCTGCTTGATCGAACAAACATCTCCGCGGCATATATTGCAGGGCTTGCGGAAGACCTGAGGCTTGATATTGGGTACGTTCTATGGCTTGGTCTTGTATTAATATCCCAATCCAAGTGCTGGAAGGCTAATACTTGGGACTCTAGATCTCGGTATAACATCGCCCTGCTGATTTTCTTCGTGCGTATGTATATCCCCATACCCCACACCCCACACACGTGCATATTCATAGCTCTCACTCTAACCGGCCCCAGCCTACGCACTGTTCGAACTCCCTTCCAATTTCATCATCCGTCGACTGGGAGCAAGGTACTGGCTCGGCTTCCTAATCACATCATGGGGCGCGTGCGTGCTGGGTATGGGCTTTGTGCGCAGTTGGCAAGTCCTCACTGTGCTGCGAGCGTTGCTGGGAACCTTTGAGGCTGGGTGTAAGCCCACCATTGATTTAAAAATTCCTCTTCTACGAACTGATGCTAAACAAACTGCAGTGTTCCCCGGAGCAATTTATATCATCGGGTCCTGGTACCGACAATACGAAACTGCAAAACGCGTGTCAACATTCTACATGGCATCTCTTCTATCCTCTGGGTTCGGTCCTATTGTAAGCACCCACTCCCGCTCACCCCGTATTCCCCCTTCCCAAACGCCCTAGATAACCCCTAGCTCTCTAGTTTGCCTACGCCCTCTCCCTGATTCGGGTCGGCGACGGCATGTACGCGCGCGGCTGGCGCTGGATTTTCATAATCGAAGGCACCGCAACCATCGTCGCCGGTCTCATCGCACCATTCTTCCTTATCGAATTCCCGGAGAAAGTGAAATTCCTAACCGTGCGCCAAAAACATATCGCAACTGCCCGGGTCAGTCTTGAAAAGCAGAGTGGGAATGGGGAGATAGAGCATCCGACGTTTAGGCAGAGTTTGGGGATGCTGTTGGACTGGAAAATTGGCGTGTAGTACGTTAACCCCCCCTTACCTAGCCCTCTCCCTCTCCTTAAACTCATGTCAAACCAACAAATCCCTTCCAAGCCCCTTCAAGCACCCCTACTGACCTCCCCAGCTCAATCCAATACTTCGTAGCCGCCTCTTCCGTCTATTCCCTCGCCTTCTTCCAACCCATAATCCTGCGCAAAGGTATGGGTTTCTCTTACGCCCTCTCCCAAGTTCTCTCCTCCCCTCCCTACATGTTCGCCATCTTAGCATCCCTCCTCTGCGCCTGGCTGTCTGACCGCATAAAACTGCGCTATCCTATCCTCATATTTCAATCTCTCACTGCCGTCGTTGGCCTGCTGGTGATTTTGTATGCGAGGCCACCGGGAGTGAGATATTTCGGGTTGTTTTTAGCAACTTTTGGGACGCAGGCGAATGTCCCAGGGAGCTTGGCGTACGGCCAGAATCAAACGGCCAGAGTCCAGAAAAGAGGAGTTGTTGCGGCCGCTATGATCAGCGTAGGCGCTGCGGGCGGCATCACTGGATCTACCATCTTTCAGAGCAAGGATGCGCCGGTGAGTCACCTCCTCCAGTTTTATCCTCCCCTATTTCTCTTCGCCAGATAGAAAGCTTCTGGGTTAAATTGATTTGGATTCGGACGCTTATTTTTGGGGATTTGATAGCTATATCTCCCAGGCATGTGGGCGACAATAAGCATGCAATTACTGTATTCGATTGTCACGTTCTGTATGTCTATGTACTTTAAACGGATGAATCGGCTTGCGGATGAGGGGAAGAAACCGTGTTTGGAGGGCGTTGAAGGGTTTCGGTATGCGCCTTAGCTGCACTGGTAGTTTAAACATGTATTTGATGCAGGAGGGAAGAAAAGGGTTGAATGTTGGAGGTGGGAGGGACGATGGTAGGTAAGTGTTGAGTTATGAGGAGAGGGAGAGGGCAGAGGGAGAGCACATCAAACTCTAAGAGAAGCAGAAAGGTTCATCCGAGTGGGCTGGCGTTGAAGACTCACTTGCCACACCCTGGGACTACGGCAGCAGCAGCAAAGAGGTTATTATATAAGCATGTATACCAAAAAATAAGGATGAATCGCTCACACTGGCTCGGGCTAGATTCAACCTGTGTCGGTAAAGATCTGCACGCTCCTGATTTCGGACCCCGCATTTGGGAGGTATTAGTGGCTGCCTAACAGACAGGTTGTTTAGCATTCTGTCGAGTTCTTACGACAATTCTAGCTTTAGTTAAATGTTGATGTAAAATCTCTGTAGCGGGAAGTAGGTTTCTCTGGTGACCGTGCAGGACGCCTGACGAACGGATTGTAACGGCAACAGCAACGAGCGAAACTCTGATTGACCGTAGCGGTTCACTAGAAGCCCAGTCAGCGCCGGCCGGATTCTCAAACAATGGTCTACAAGGCTCTCGATATCCCGAAGCCAGAGGTTCGACTCCTTCACCTCCTCCCCGACCCCCACTCTGAGGACTTGCGCTGCACCTTGACGGTGACGGCTCTGGGTCTGAATCTGGGTCTGGAAACCAAGGTGAATACGACGCGCTGTCATACGTATGAGGCGACGCGGATGACACGTTGGAGATTCTACTGGAAGCCTCGCCGATCCAGGTGACGAAGAACCTGTATACGGCGCTGTATAGCTTGCGCTATGCAGACCGTGAACGGCTGCTCTGGGTCGACGCTTTGTCTATCGATCTGACAAATCTCGAAGAACGAAATCACTAGGTTGCACTCATGGGCGCGGTATACAGTCAAGCAGCCTGCGTTCCTCGGGGAGAGCTGGGAAGGGAGCAATTTTGCATTAGAGGTGTTGTGGCAAATTGGTGCAAATCCGGAGCTGCATCTCGATAGCTCACAGGCTCCGCATCTGGATGTCGCCGGCCTGGGAGATGTCGAGTCGGCGCAAGTACGAAAGTGCTTGATTAAATTCCTGTCGCTGCCGTGGTGGACTAGGGTATGGACGGTGCAGGAATTCAATTTCGCAACACGGGTGGCGCTGCAATGCGGCCAATCGTTTGTCGACAGGGAGCTAGTGATGGGGTTCATCCAGAACCTATACTTCTACCGAGACGACTGCTGTGACGGGAAGGCGCTGATTTGTCTCGACCTGATGCAAGACGATGAGCTGGGATTGACCGTCACCGATGTGCTCGAAGAAACACTAGTCGTGCTGACAGACTACTCACACGAGTTCTCGTTCCTGTTTATCCTGGCTATGTTTCGGATTCGCGAAGCCACAGGCTTGTGCGATAAGGTTTTTGGTATGCTAGACCTTGCGAAAGGGAAGTTCGTCGACTTCATTAATCTGGACTACTCGATGACAGCCATGGACGTCTTTACGGCGGCAGCGCTGGAAGATAATCGAAGGATGGAAACGTTGAATTTTTTGAGCTTTTGCTACGGGGATCGGAAGTTGATGGCACTGCCGTCTTGGGTGCCGGATTGGACTACGAGGGCGGGAGATTCAATAGAGCATCTTACGTAGCTAGATATCATACATTTGTACAATGCAGGGGGCCATAAAGCTAGGCTAAAGACCGTTTCTGAAGGAAAGCTTCAAGTCGAGGGACTTGCATTCGACACAATTAGTAGACATGGCGCTATACCCGGAGAAATTAGGATTAGGAATAGGGAGCTTCTTGACGAGATGAAGGAGATAGCCGGCATGGACGAAGACGGAGAAAGTCTATATTGCACTAAAAAGCAGACGGTCGAAACAGCCATTTGGATGACGGTCATCGGAGGTCTTCAGCCACAACGTTCGGACAGTACCGAGGCTAAAGACAAAATGGAACAGCCTAGGGATAATTTTCGAGGGAGATATAAGAGAGCAAACCACATTGAGATGTTTAGGTTTGAGAGATGGTTCGATTGGATGAGGAGTGACGACGATGAGCATCCATTGGAGGATATGTCTTCATTAGCTACTATTGCAACGCTATATAGGGCAATGGTGGTTGATCGCCGATTCGTGAGAACGGAGAAGGGATATTTTGGGTTTTGGCCTGCGGAGTGTAGGGAAGCCGATATCGTGGCCGTTGTGAGCGGCGGGTCGATGCCGTACGTTTTGCGACCGACCAATGGAGGGTACATGTTAGTTGGCGATCCATATGTTCATGGTATCATGGATGGGGAAGCCTTTAAAGGGGCTGCACGGGGGAGCAAAGAGCTAAGGATATTTGTATTGGTTTGAGGCAAGACAGAAATCGCCGAAAGAAACCAGAGTACAACCGACAGAGATTACCCAATAGACACACCTACGAGAATAATGAACGGTGCCAAGAGGGCGCTATTCTCGCCTGAAATCAGATGCTAGCCTGCGCCATTGTGTACCAGCATGGAGGTATTATTTAGTTTTCCTTCTTCCTTCTATGGACTAAAATTAGGACTACTAGAAGTACTTCTTATGGTAGACATAAGCATAATTTTAAACTACCAAACATATAAAGATAAAGCGATACTAAATGAAAAAGACCAAAAGAATTACCGATTGATCAAAGGGCATGATTTAAGGGAAGGGGGATTGTTCAGAAGCTCGCCTCACCTCAGACGCCTTCGTGAAGACGAAGTTGACGAGCACAAGCGACAAGTTCGAATATGAGGTTGGCGATAGAGATTGGAGACGGCGTGGTGAAGCTGGTGATGGGAATGATGGAGAGTGGAGTCCAAAGGACGAGGCTGGAGACGGATTGCACGTGAAACTCGGAAGGGATACGCCTGCTGACAAGCTTCGTCATTGCCAAGCGCGGGCGACGTGAAACAGCCAAAGCCACAGCCAACGCGCATCCGACCTGCATCGGCCGCCACGAAGCTCTAGGCACTCATAATTCAGCGATAAAGCGCTTTGAGTTGGTGTTTGCTTTCCTCTTCACAGTCCCCAATCCACTCCGTCGAGAACACCCACCATGGCCGAGAAACCAGCGGCCGAAAAGGTACCATAGCACCCCGCCACACCTCCCACCCACCTTCCACTGCACCCACCACATCCTCCAAACCCCCCAAACCTACCTAAAATTGAAAGGATGTCGCATGACTGATCCGGACCCCTTTGTGTAGCCAAAAGCCAGCACCACTCCAGGCGCTGAGTCTCCGACCACCGCGCGCCCGCTCGACTTCGACGACGACGGCGAGACACCCTCAACTGCCCTCGAGAGCGCTGCGTCCCCGCCACCCCCCTCTAAGTCCCCTAAACCGGGTGTCCGCTTCTCAGACGACGCTACCGAGATCCCCCCCCCGAAGCCACCGCGCCCGATGAGTCCCCAGCAGCAGGCCGAGAACACGCTGATCGAGGCCTTCCCCGGCATCGACGCCAAGGTTGTTAAGGCGGTCCTTGTCGCAAGCGGAGGCAAAGTGGAGCCTGCGTTCAATGCGCTGCTCAGCATGTCGGATCCCAACTACCAGGCCGAGGAAACGCCTCCACCTCAACCGCCTAGGCCGACTCAGCAGCCGCGAAACCAGCTGGAGGCAGATGAGCTGTACGCCCGCCAGCTGGAAGAGCACTATCAGACCCAGGGTGGACATGCGTCACATCGCGGTGGCCCTAGAGCGCCGCAGCGACGCAAGGACACTGGTCTGAAGCCCAATGAACTTTACGACGACAAGGAGCATAGCTTCTTCGAAGGTAAGCTGAGTCTTGTCCTCCATGAGCCCCACCTCAACCCTAGCTTCTCGCAGACGATCTCCCGGTGATCAAGAAGAACATCGAGCAAGGCTTCCGCGAGACCCAGAGTAAGGTCAACGAATGGATCACCAACTTTCGCAAGAAGCTCGACGGCGAAGACGACTACGACGAGCACACGCACGCTCAGCCCTCTCAACAGCGCCAGAACTATGGCCCTTCTCAGTCAGATCAGCTCTACGGCGCACGCAAGTCTGCAGAGCAGAGGCGGTCGGCAGATCGGGAGAGATATGATACGGACAACAGGGTGCTTGGAGATGATTTTGAGGCGCTGGAGTTGAGAGATGATGAAGGTATGGTCATTCATAGACATACACATGACACCAACACACCCTAACTTGTTTCCTCCAGCCCCCGCCCACCATAAACCAAACCGCCCGCTTGCAAATCCCGATCTCTTCAAGCCCACGCCCGTATCGCCACCCCAGAGCGGTCCTATTGATGAAGTCGACGCCCTGTATCGCAATCCCTCGCCCGCAAACCAGCCACCCGGCAAGTTAGGAGGCAAGAAGTGGCAGCCCCTTACGTCTGTAGCACCACACCCCGAGCCCGAAGACCATGATCCATTCAGTCTTGGGGACAGCGACGAGGAAGATACAAATGCCAAGACCAAGGACGTTAAAGCCGAAGATACCGATAGGCTGAAGAAAGCGGCAGAGGGCAAGGAGGGAAAGGATGCTGGAGATCTGAAGGAGGCGAGTCGGAGTGGGAGCGCGGGGCAGAAAGATGCGGCTGCAGAAGCCTTGTTGAAGGAGGCTAAATAGCTGCATCTTGAGGTCTCCCTTTGCAGTTCTGTTTGATGATGATTGATGACTGATGGGTAGTTTCCACGGCTTGGCTGGTTTTGTGGTATGAGTAGATGCACTTTCGGCCCTGCGGTTTGCTTAGTTTCTACGAAGCGATTGTATGTAGGCGGATTAAGTTCATATCAATACTGACCATCTTTCAGACAGGAATGGGATGATCCTCGACTGCTGCTTTCTAACTGGCAATCTTCTGATTAACACATATGTGTTCTGTATATATAGCCTGTGTACACTAGCGGCATTCATGGAGTACAGCTCTAGTATTAAGCTAGCAGAAAGGAAAATGAATGCGCCTACAGAGTAGCTTTAGCGTAATTGCATATATCTCTTCGCTTCTGCTCGAAGACAGAAATGGTTACCCCTTTTCTTCTCCTTTCTAACTAGCAAGATTTTAATTAACCCCATCTACACTCTGCAAACGTAGCCTATATACTGGAAACTCTTTTGTAGGCAAGCACTGTTTTAAGCTTAGAAGTAAGAAATATTGTAGAAGTTTACAGGCTTAAGTAGAAAGAGCTTTTCAACCTTCTTCAAACAGGAAGCTGCACTCTGTTAACAGTCTCCTTAGTTCTAGCAAGAGGTTCAGTAGGTAAACTTTATTCCACTCGTGTTCTGTACTGGGTGGTGAGGTGCTGTATCTAAGTAGTTAAAAGCGTTAGGACATCACGCAAAATTAGGAAGTGAAAACTCTGCGGATCGAGACTGCCATTTACTAGCCTACCCACCCTACCTCATTAACTACTATCGCTATCGTCTACTATCCTAATCAATAACGGCGCGGGCGAAACAAAGATCGACAGAGCGTCCGGAACTTCACCTGCCACTGTCTGGCCTCGTAGAGATCAAGATCCAGTCTTGCAGCGATGATCTCTGGCGCAACCCTGGAGACCAGCCCGGGATCGATTCCTGCCTAAAATTGCAAACATGTTAATGTGTAATACTTCCCTGACTACAGTTATGGGAGGACTTACTAAGAGCGGAACCGCGCCTTGTTCATCTTCTAGCACTGCCTTCCTCCACCCCTCCAGACTCAGTGCTTCCGAGTTCACTCCAACTACCATCTTCTTGATATCGGCGACAACAAAGATGTTATGATGCGCCATGGCGATATGGAAGTTAACATCAACATTCTTGATTCCTCCGGAGCCGAGTCTGTCAATCACGGCGTTGAGTCGCTGACCAAGGGTCATCATCTTCACGACCTGGAGGCCGTGCTCGCCGGCGTGAAAGGCCAGGCTGAGCTGAAACCCCTCCCGCTTTTTCAACTGCAGCAGCGGCGCGAACACGTCGTATATACCTGCCGGAGCTTTCCAACTGCCGACATCGATCTTAATCGTCAACTTCCGCAGCTCGCGGTCCTTGGGCACTACGCCGATGCCAAATACATCTGTTTCGAGAAACATCTTGATTTCATCTGGGCTGTTGATCGCAATGCTCGTGCAGTGGTCGTAGAACCACTCCGCAGCCTCGACGGCTGCGGCGCGGTGCATGTAGTGGGTTGGAATCTTGGTGAAGACGGCTTCAAGAATGTCGACGCCGCCGATGGTGAGGGTTAAGAGGGATGTGTAGTTCATGGCGCGAATGACGGCGTCTGACCAGATGTAGGAGTAGATTTGGTCGCGGAGTTCGCGGGGCAGACGCTCGTGCATGTGCATGGTGAGAAGGCGCACTGAGTCTGGGGAGAGGGAGCTGAAGGAGATTCAGAGTACGCTCGGGGGATGATATTAAGGTTGACTTACTTGGTGGTCATAATCTTGGTTTTGGTGAGGATGTTCATGCTGGCTGATAGTTGCTGGTTGGTGAGGAGGGGTGGAGGTATAAGGGAGAATAGGATTTGGATTGAATTGTTCAGGCGGTGTGTTGAATCAATTGAGATGAGGGACGGCGGTGAAAGTAGAAATAATCTTGGCGTGGTGGTTTGGGTCAGGTCGTCGTCGCCTTTACCTTGCACCTACTCTAGGCTAAGTCCATGAAGCAAGCTCTGTATGACCACATACCTCGCTGTCTTTCACTGCCTCGGCACTGCCAGCCTAGTATATGACATTCTTTACACTAATTTGGGTATTCACGCATCATCTAGAATACCTACGTCACCGTCACCCACATAAGAACAGTGATGCAAGCTACGCAGCATGAGTACTCAATTTACACTATCCCTCTTGGAGGGCCCCCACTATCCCAGTAATGCAGTACATAGCCTATGGAATGGGTACGGGAGCACTACAAAGCCAACAAGGCCCTTGCTATGATAGAGAGGTAGCAAACAGGATTGTGCTTCCTACGTCCCAGAGCTGCTTACAACACCAAGTTTCAAGAACCTTTCAGTGTTAGTCATGACGATGGCCATAGGATATCTATATCATTCCCAGAAAGACAGTTTCACGTTCAAACTTCGTCTCTCGAGTTTTGGTCAATGATTCGTTTGAGATACATACGGTGAGGAGCCACTAGAGGGCTCGAGCAGGACATCACGTAACGATTTGGCAAATCAAACAAGCGGATGCGGAGCTCGAAGCCCTCCCCTAAATGTAGATTCTCTGGCCCACTAAAATAACTCTATACTGTTAATACCATTATTTTTGGACTCGTATTAATTATTGATAGCTAGGTTGCGAGGCTTCTAATTCTTTGGCTTGACTCCATGATTTAACACACCATTGTCGAAGAGACCAAGTATATCGGACGGGTAGGACACTGGAAGGTCTATTAAGAACGCAAGAAGCTATTTTAGAGCCTACGAAGTAAGCTGTTGTCCCACGACGTTCCTCTTGGCGAACTGCGGAGTAGTCAACGAAATCCATGAAGACGGTAGAACTTTCGTAACAGTCACGAACTGCAGAACCAAAGAGTATGCAAGCGCTTTCCAAGCTTCGGCGTCCCAAATATGCAAATAGACTGTGTCTTGAATTTTGCGGGGCAACCACTGGGAGGAGCTCTTGGGTGAATGCCAAAAGTGCACTTTCAGGTGAGGATCCTGCCAGAAAATTAATGGGCTGATAGCAGAACTGGGAAACTCATTACTTACTTCTACAAATCCAGTTTCTTCTTGACAGACCCCATGTTAGGAGGTGGAGACGAAGGCCGTGGGAGGAGGTGCGACGAAGGAAGAGGTTTGCCTTTTGCCAAGCTTTTGTCGATCTAGAACGCACCTTGGGAGGGTGCTGTGGTGCTCTCTTGAGAGAAAGAGGTGAACGGAAACCTCCACTGGCAGTGGGTAGCAATCGTAGCTCGGGACAGGCATACTTAACTATCACCATATTAAGATGAAATATATAACCGTATCTTGGCAAAGATTCATATGCCCGTATCAAGGCCGATAGCTTATCCTTCCCAAATCGTCCTCCTCTTCCCAAGAGAGCCTCCTCGACATGTCCTCAGACAAAAGATCTTCGTTCGAAGGTAGCGAGATGAAAGATACATCAGAGCTGCGGATGTTCGGTAATCTCGGTGGAAGATCCGAATTGTACGTCGTCATTTCGAAATTCTCAGATGAGCGAAGGCCTCGTGTGGAGTCCGAGTCCGCTAAATCAAGTTAGCATGCGTTGACTACCCACACGATACTATCAGAGAATGGAGTTTCCGCTCACCGAGTAAGGATTTCTTCTCATCCATCAATCCAATATACGTATTTTCCGCTTTGTCTTCCATATCACTCACCGTCTCTTCATCCTTCAAGATATCACCCATTTGCGCGCCGCACTTGAGAACTGATAGCGAGCTCGACTTCCACAGCGGGAGTCTGTGTTGGTACGAATAGAAAATAGTAATGAAGAGGAAGCCCGTACCCCCAAGCACACTCACTACGGGCAGCGCGATCCAGCCCCAGCGTACCTTGTAAACTGTGACTGCCGTAGAACCCAGGAGGACATTTCGGTACTCGTCGTTTGTGCGAAAATTAATGCTCATACTCGTAGCTACGGATTCGAACATTGCAGTGATGTTCATGGTGAAGATCTGTTGCATGGCAGCGGGTTGGAATTGGGGACCAGAATCAGTACTAGAGTCTGTTCCCTGATCGCCACCTTGGTCTTGCCCCTTTTCTTGTTGCGGTGGAGACTTAATGTAGAATCCTGTTGCGCCAAGTGTTCGTCCTCCAGACTTGACGAAAGTCGAATTCATGAAGTATCCAATAGAATTCAGTGCCGCCTGAGTGATGTTGAAGCCAGTGTTATTTGCCATCAGTTGGAGGTCGGTCCTGGGGTAGAGGTACGGTGTCCACAGCGAGCCTGATGACGGGTTGGGTGTATCGGTAGATACTGGTTGAGATGATCCGTCCGAAAGAACTACCGGGAGGACGACTACATTCTCAGTGAGACTCGCATTGACGACCTTGGACGTTATATTCTGAACACAATAACTGAGTCCGCATTCCATGGCTTTGAAGTCGGATAACCCTCCAGGCTGATTTCTATTTAGCCGATGAATAATGGTAAGTGCATACAAAAGAGTATCATTTTTCTGGAAAGCAATCGTTTTCGAGCGGTTGCTGGTCCCGTACGTCACCATGTCGATAAAATAGTCTTTATAGTCTTCGATGTAAAGCCCGTTAGGAAGGCTGAAGGTGTTGACAGGGGTTGTCGCCGTCAGATTCTTGACTTTGTTGAAGGCAAATTCAGCACCTTGAAGTGATCTATTGTGCCCCAAGCTCACCCATTTTTGGGTCAAATTTCCAGTGATGTCTGCGCAAGAGCTACAAACCCCGAGACTAAGAAAAGGTTTCCAAGAACACTGGGTGCCGGAACATCGGAACTCGGTTTGTTGGAGGATGGTGTCCTTGGGCTCGGATAACCCGGCCATAATTGCAGATTGAAGCGAGAAATCAATTGTGGGAACATAGCTGACTTCAGAAGCTATGCGACATCAGCGCATACTTTCGAATGTAGAGCACGTGGCCTACCTCGGTTATTCAGGCTATGCTGGGTTCCCTTTGCGTATCGTATCGCAAATGGGATGGAAGTAGAATTATCAGGCGTCTGAATCTGTCCCAGTCCAATGACTTGTTGCACGAATGGATCAATCGCAAGCGATAGTATCGTGATGACAGCGCCGATGGATGCAAGCGATCTAAATTCCACACATCAGCAATTCACATCCAAAGACACGATAGTTCTAGCTTACCTGAATTGCATACTCCACAGTAAACTCACACTTCCATTCGGCCCACGGCTGGCCCCGTCATAGAGATCGAAGTCGATTAACTTTCGTTTTCTCTGCGAAAAGGAAATATATTTCCATTGACTAAGGCATGCGGAAACCGTGAACAAGAGCAAACTTTTCATGACCGTAGAGAAGATTGAAACCCAAGTATTCAGAGATAGACCGTGCCACGTAAATGGTGCTTTGTTGAAGTAGTACCCGAGGAGGAAAAATACCATAACTAAGGCGAGCCATGCAGTGAAGATCGACTGAACCTCTGGAAACCATGAATCTTTAAGAAGATAATCGAAACTCTGGGTAACCTGTCGTCGTCTTTTCAAGCTGAGGAAAGCCATTGGAGTGCGCCTCTTCGAGGATACGGATACATGAGGGGTGAGCAACGATGTGAATGAGCGGCAGAGCGAAAGGTTGAGAGTGATAGGAGCCTCGGAGATGAGGCTGTAGGAGCTGATCTGGCCGAGCTTATGTCTTTTTCCTCGGAGCTGGAGCATGCTGACTAAACGTAGGAATCCTTCGCGAAACTTAGAAACTGGCCAGGATTTTGTGGTGGCTGTGGAACGTTAGCCCCCAATATAGGAAGGCTAGATCACGTGCCTAGACAAAAACATTCTAGCGTGTTTATTTTTAGCTTGACACTTGGGAAGCGTTCAAGGGCGGGACAACTTATCGAGCCTTAAAAGGTTCTCCCCCAATACCAACGTTACTCTTGATTTTCCATTGCTTTCGGCCTTGCGAACATAGGATGATATTAGAATGCCTAGCCGGGAGCAAGAAATATCTCTTCATTACATAGTTGCTAGGTACCAGCTATGTATGTAGCCACGGCTTCGAAAATTGAGAAATGGAAATATTCCAAATGCTCTATTCCCGGTAATGCATTGCTGAGTAGACCATCGGTGAGAAACGAATAATTGGCGGAAATGGTTAAGGTGTGAGGGACAAGATCTAGACGTCGAAGCGGTAATGTCTGCATCAATTTAAGGGCTTGTTGTACTCCTTCCTTGCCCCTTCTAGGAAGAGTTCATAGTTTATTTCATCACAGTTCTCGTCTGAGTTGATGGAAAAATCATCAACTTAAAACCCTACGTTTCCAGTAATGCTGATACTATATTGTGGTAGCCCCGACAGCGTGAGGGTGGAGGACCTCACCCCCTAGGCGAACTCAGATCATTCTAGCGCACAATCTTGGTCGGTAATTTTAGAAAGCTAGCAGAAATAAAGCGATAGAAGGGGAATTTGTATATCGGCGCAGGATGGCGTGCTTTTCATGCTCCCTCGTTAAGGTGATTCACTAGGGGAGTGAAACTAAAGCTGGTCGGAGAGTGGAGACGTCTGCTCTGGCTACAATGATATCCTCTCTTGCTCATACGGCGTCTAGGAAAGTTCATAACTGTCACTGACACTCACCTCAACAGAGTATTTGGCGACTATATTTCGTGGCCCAATCCTTCAGTATTCGGTACCATCGATGACTCGATTCTCCCCGCTTGAAAAGGCCATAGTATTCCAATTGAGGCTCTTTTTCAGCTCACGCCGAATAGTCTTTAATCCGGTTTTGGATAAGGATGCGTTCATCAAGATAATGGTACACGATATCCTTGTAGAATTGCTCTACGTCTCGATGCTCCTTTAGCTATGTATCGTCCTAAAGGGGCCCCGGACATAGTGCTGGGGGCGGATGGTCGGCGACTTGGTGACAAGAAGGCTCGTTTTAATACGGAAGTTGATACTGTGATAAATATGGGAAGGGAGAAGATGCCTCTGGCTGAGCCTTTCGGGGATGAAATTTGTCGCAATAAAGTGTCTCGGCGGGTTAGAGATTATTCTTCAAAATCCACAATTACATTAGCCCCCAACATCTCGCTCGTCATATCTTCAACCATGATATCAAAATGATACTCAACCCTATAATTATTCTGTCCCTCAACAATTGGACACCACTGCGCCTTCCCTACATTCAGGAAAAAATTCGTAACCATAACGATGATACTTTGACTCGCGGCTCTGCTGGCGCCGCAGGTGGGGGAAGTGACAGAGCTAATGGAGGTGAGGGTGTAGCATTTGCCGCAGTCGGAGCCGCACCACGAGGTGTTGTAATGGTCGGAGAGGGATCGGGAGGCTGCAGCTGTGTAGAACCCTGGGGCTACTTATGTCTAAGGGTCGTTAGTGACTATGGGGAGGGGGATGCTTACCTGCCACGAGAACATGGAGTTGCTACTCGCCAGCCCGCAACCACAGGCTCCCTTCTGTCTATCTGAATATCTCGTTGCCGTTGCTTGTAATATCCAAGCCGGGATCACCGTCGTCGCTACCATAAAGGGGTATAGTTCCCTTCATCGTTCTACGGCCCAAATTCGAAGTCGAATTCAAATGAATGTGAGAATGGAGAGACTAATATATGATAGAAGTAGAGGCAGAAGGGATTTTCAATAACTTAGCTAAGGGGGGTAAGCCATAGTAGAAGTTTTATACTTCCTTCCCGGAAACCATTTCGGCCTAACCGGACCTTGGAAGCCAGATCTCTAGATCCTCTAATATCGTCTATTGTTGCCACCATCCGCTGTGGGGACTGCAATGCTTATTTCGAAACAAGCTTTCACGTCCTTTACCATCAACAATTGAAATTATGTTGTACTGTGTTAGGCTTCTAAAAATTTGAAACCGCCGTTGTGGAACGAACAGAGATGTCAGAAATCTTGTGGAACCCGACTTAGAATCTCAAAGCCGAGAACCGAGTCAAATATTGCACCAGTCCGGAATCAAAGAGAATGTTTAACCACCTTGCAAGAAATAAAGGAAAAATGCAAAGACCAAGACGAAACGAAATAGCCAAGTAGTGAATTGGGGGGGGAACCTTCGCTTAGAAACGCATCTTCCCGAGCTTATCCCACTTTGAGACCAGGCGCTGCACTCTCTTGCCGTGGGTCCCAAACCCCTTCTACAACACACTTCACACACTTCGCACAGCGGCACTCAATAAACCAGTCCTCTCATTCTAACGGACGCCATCCAGCAATCCGGAAATAGAAGTCCCAGTACAATACATGACAGATGATGAATAAGGTGCCGCCATCTCACCCGGCAGACAGCCTTTACAAAATCTATATCGTCAGATAGAAACAGATTCCAGGAGCGATACCTCAATCCTCACCACCAACAGCGCAGTCCACGCGCGCACCGCCGATCCTCTCCAGGCACCGAAGTCGGCCCGCAGACCACACTATCAGCAGTAGAAGGCGATCGAATACCGCTGAGAGCTTCCCCTAGCAGATCGGAATCACAGCCAGCAACCCGGATGCGCACATCCATGACCCACTATCTATATCTCAGATGTTGAAATAACGAATATGGAACCGAGAGGCCCGCGTCAGAAGGCGAGTGTTGGGAAGGCTTGGGGGCGAGTTGTTCATTACTCGTCACCGCCCTTCTTCTTCTTCTTGGAGGGTGCGGCTGCGCCTTCCTTCTTCTGATGAACAATGAAGCGCGTGTAGCACTCTTCCGGATCCCACTCGAAGCCGGCGAGAATGGGTAGGTCGAGTTCGTCATCGGCCTGGGTGGACGGACGGATTAGCGAGGCTGGCTGGCCGGAGGGTGGGAGAATACAACACAGAGCAACGAGATAGAATGGAGACATACCTTCTTCTTGAACTGCTTGTAGATGGCGTCTAGGGCATCCTTGATGGTCACTCCCTTGAGGTTCCGTGCCGTGACTTCAAGCCCAAGCGGGAAGTGGAGGTCGACTTTCTTGACCATTGGCGTGCACAGCGGCTTCTTCAACGTCTCCTTCTCATCTAATGATGCAGGCGAGGTGTTCAGCTTCCTACAAACCCCATGAGTCAGCCTTATCCTCCACAATTGGCAAAGCCGGGCCTAGTCCGAACGACAACAACACCACCCGTCATCAACAGGCTGGCATCAACGCCGGAGATAGCGGAATCGTCAACATACCAGTTCAGCTTCTGTGTCTCAGGAGCAATCTTGATGGTCTTGCCCTCCTTCTCTGCCGGACAGTCAGCCCCACATCCCCTCTCACCTAACCACAACAGGAAGGAACGAGGCTACTTACCTAGGTCAGCGATATTGAAGACATTCGTTGCCGTCGAGCTGCCTCTCCGGTGGCCCTTCTTGAGATCCTTGGCGGGGGCGTCCTCAACAAGTGAGTCGACTTTGGACAGGGTATTCTGAGTTTCAGCTGCCATGGCCGCAATGGTATGACTGCTGTTCAGCAAGGGTTGAGCGAGCTGGACAAGGGGAGGGCAATGTAAAGAGGAGGTATGGGTAGACAAGGAGGGTCAGTGGATGGGTGTATACGGGGGTGGTGTGGTGTAGAAGGAGACAGGTGTTCGATTTCAGATTCAGGCACAGCAGAGTGTGTGAGAGGAGAGAGAGAGGAAGGAAGGAGGGCGCAGCCAGCGAGATGAGGGGTCAGTCAGAACGCCTGCGGAATGGCCAGGAGGCCGGCGTGTCACTTGATCACCACACCACCACCCAATGGAATGTCGCCAATCCGGTTAGACGCCCCAACTGACCCGTGCACGGACGTCACGTCTGGGGTAAAATGCGGGGTGAGCCCTCACGCCGGCCCCTTGCGAGGTGTCCAAGCCCGAGAAACCGCTGGATTCGAAGGTACAATGGAAGGACCTCGCTCTTGAGGGTTTTCAAGCTTGATTGAGGCCGTTTGCGTGGGTTGTTGCTGTGTTGTGATGCTGTTCATGGCCTCTCCTGCTGGTGGTGAGACCTCTCACGCGACCTCGTCCTACGTCATCAGCCATCAGGCGTTCGAATGAGAAAGTCGCGCATCGTTTCAGCCAAGTCGCAAGCATCACTCACACATCGGTTCACATGAGGCAGGTACCGACAAGAACCACGATACGAATCAAGCAAGAGGCCCACGCAATCGGATAGAAGTGGAAATAGCTTGGCACTCAGCCATGGGAATCTGAGCAAGCATGGGATTCGCAAAGCCCAATGCTGCAGGAACCATTCGGAGGTTTTGATGCCTAGCTTTGCGGTGCATATGGATCCGAACTTCATCTTGTAGATGCATCCACCTCTTTGGAAATGTATACTCATGCCCGCCTAAAGTACAGCCTGGCTATGAATGTCCTTAGATGTTCATAGGCTGATACATCTCCTCTAGATACTTCTCCCCCTCATACGTCAATGTCTTCCCCCTCGATTCCAGCGCCTCATCCATTCTCTCCTCAGTACTAAACCCGATGATGGGGGACGTGACCCTCCTGTTGATCCACACCAAAGCAACCGTGCTCATCTTCCATCCATGTTTCTTTGCCAGCTGCTAGAACATCTCCGCCGACTTGCCCGTGTGCAGTGCTACATCAATCTTCTTCGTGAACTTACCCGTGTCTGCCCTTACTGGCGGAGCGGGCCCTACTATAGAGCCAGACTTGTCCAGCGCCAGTCACATCATATACCACGGGATTCCCTCCCGCTACGGTAGCTCATCGCTCTCTATCCTCGTAGCCGCTTTTGCCAACTTATCGGCCTTTTCGTTTCCCTCGATCCCCGAGTGCCCTAGGATCCAGTGCATCGTGACGTAGTGCATCGTGATGTTATTCATCCTGAGCTTCGTGATCTCTGCTACCACTCCCTAGCACGTGCTTGGCCTCCAACTCCGTACCGAGAGCAGCGCCGACTACGCGTCCGCGAAGATCCGTATGCTGGATGCGTGTACAGGGCGCCCAGCAGCGTCGCAGGTCGTACATGACGGGTCCCGCGGCTAGTTAGCCGCCTCGCTGATGGCTAGTAGCTTAGTGAGGTGCGCGTCTGCCTGCTCGGAGCTGGCCACCGTCTTCGAGATACATACTTTAGATAGAAGTGCGTAAATGCCAATTCTCGCCCTGCCGTTGCGTACGGATACATCCACATAGATGTCGGCCTATCCAAGCTTACACTATCTCTTTGGCCCGCTCTTCGTCACACACCACCACTTCGGCTCGAGCCACTCACGGCGGGCAGGCATATGGCTTGACCTCCAGCACCTCGTCCACCTGCACCACGCACATCTCCGCGATCTGCTGGAGCGGCAACCTGTGCCGTCTGTAGAGCCTCTGTCGTTTGATCATCCAGTGCGGGTGGGACTGACCCAGCTTGTGAATAGACACCCAGAAAGAGATCGCCTGTTTGTGAAGCCTTTGCTCTAGCGGCAGCAGTCCGGCCTCGACCTCTGCAACCGACAGTGCGACGGTGCGGAATCCTCTGATGACTACCTGTGCTGTGATCCTCTGTACCTGTTGTAGAAGCCGCCTCATTCCTGTGTCGCAATCGGGTACCATATCGGCGACCCATAGTCCGCCACCGGCAGCACCGCACTCATCCCCAGCTGCTTGACCGTCTTCGGCTGGAGTCCCTTTAGTCTGTGCAATGCCAGCGCTGCCTTCGTTGCCTTGCCGGCTTTGTCCGCCAGGTGCACTTTGAACCGCACTTCTTTGTCGAGCGTGACCCCGAGAATCTTGACCCTGTCCGTTGGCGGGACCTCTTTCCCTCTGAACCGGAGTGGCCCGCTGCTGTCCCTGCCAGCTCCTTTGTATCGCGCCAGGTGGATGAAAGGTGTTTTAGCAGCCTCGAATTCGGCGCCGCTAGTCCGTTCCCACCTCTCGAGCATCGGTACGATCTCGTCTTGGATAGTCTGCGTGTTCTCCTCCGCCGAGGGGCCCGCAATCCACGCTGGGTAGTCGTCGACAAACGCCATCGAGCTGCCATTCCCCGGTGCACTCTGCACCAGTACATTTAGGTCCAGCATCCTCCCTCAAGATCCGGTCTGCAAGAAACTTATTTCCACCTAAGTTCTTTGGTCTAAATTGATAGCTTCAGGGACTTTATTGACCGTTGACATGTCCTCCTGCAGTCCAGATAAACCGCTCCTACCAGTGCTTCAATTGTCGAGGCAGCAGTCTCCTGTGGCACTTCGCCCTTCTGTCACGGATTTTTCGCGACACAGTTTACCAATCCGCTTTCTTGAGCTAGCCGGCTCAGCTTCCTATTCCTGCATAACTCTTTCACTTCATCAAAGCCCTCCTCTGACAAGGTCAGTCTCTCCAACCACCTTCTGGAATATGCACTTACGAGTACTGTTACCAGAGCTATACTATGGTTTCAGAACAGTCTCCTGTTAGACCAAATCGCCCAGGAGAGTAAGACGCTTATTCCCTTCCACGTCTCCTTGGATATCCTCGCTCGAAGCCGGTGCTCCTGCGGCGAGCAATTCTTCGTCGAGCAAGTCTCAGTTCGCGAATCGATAGCGGAAGATGTTCTCAACAGGATGCTCTGCCATTGTGCAAGATGACCCTGCTTTAAATATTGCGTCCATATTGGACCTCCAATAAAGGCGCAATATCGTTAATAGTAGATATGCACTGACATAATGGGATCGCGTCTAGTCAGTCAGGCATTGTTGAAAACTTCAGTGGCGTCCACACAATCGCTGGGGGAGCAACACCCGTCGAGTACCGTATCTGATATCTATTAGTAAATGTCAGCGGGTCTCTACGACATGATGAAATATGGTCCAAACAGCCAGCCGATACACCCCTCTAGCTAATAGGTGGCTTTGGCCTCGTGTACTACCCACTGCATCTTTGATGAGAAGACGATCGGCGAATTCCGCAAGAAAGACTTGAATAGCATGAATGTCCTTGTCAATGGAGATAATATTGTTGGAATCATCGACTGGGACACGGCTGGTTGGTACCCAGAGTATTGGGAAATACGACCGCCTATAACGTCAATCCATACAATGGGTTCTAGAAGGATGAGATAGGCAAATTTCTCGAAGAATATCCAGAAGCAGCTGAAATGGAGCAGCTCAGGCAGAAATACTTTGGAGCATTTTGACCGGCAAATCTATGGATCATACTTGCTTTGTATATTCCTCTAATTCTTTCGAACGACCTAGGAGTAGCATTTCTCCTCAGACTAAAGTTTCTCCAGTGCAACCTATGAACCAGAATCAGAAATGAGTCTAGTCTATTGTGCGGATATCGGTGCACCTCAGGGGATAACCTCCTTCTCCTCCAGCAGATCATATGTCGGCACGGTACTAGCCCTCCATGTCCCCGACCCATCATATCGCCTCTGTTGTCGCTTTTGCGCGATATAGATATTCGAGGTTTGCTCAATCCTCTGCCAATCCGTTACCCTTGTTCCTAAACTCTTCCTATCAGCTTCCAACGCCGCAATTGCATCCCTGACCCAGATGCGGCAGGTCCACGCTGGATTATCCTGTACAAGGGGTACTTCAGCAAGCGTCTCGGCCAACTGGGCCCCATCTACAGCCTTTCCAATCCTGACCCGCGCTAGTAGCATACTGGTTTGTGCCAGGGGATATCTAGTGCCTCATAATGCTATACATGGCGCCCAGGCCTCGGTGGATCGAGTCTCCGTCTTGTGTGGTATCGAAAACCCCTTCCGCCTTCGACTTCGTTCTTAGGCCCTATAATAATGGCCTAGTGGTAGGTGTTGGGGTCCTGCCCGCCACGAGCGTATATAGCGACATAGATGCAGTCTTTGTTAGAGGCAGCCATTGTAGCTAGTGAAGAGAAGTTGAAAGGGTTCTGTTAACGCCGTTAGCTAGATCCTGTCTCTAGAGCCACTCTCCACATACAGATCTAATTAACAATCAGAACGTGTTTGAGGTCGGTATTTGGGAATAGATGGTCTTTCTAGAAAGGGTTTCTTCGCTGTGTGTTGGCTTATTGTTTCATTTTTGTCACTTGATAATGACCGAATATACAGCATTCGATTTAAATATACATTTAAAACTTTAGTTGGATATTTACTCTACCTAATATGGAGCGATTCGATTTTGCGGATTTTGTTTAATCTTCAAAATGGCGAGGTTGCGAGGCGATTCGCTTGTTCCACAAAGCGCGGGCTGCGTCGCAAGGACAAATAAAAGACGACCGCATCGTCACTCAGACCATCATCCATACCTCCCCCATCCTAAATATATAATCTCCATCACGTTAATCGCCAGCGAGAGCCTGCCATTACACGCTTCTAGACTGCTTCGTACAACTAACTATCAAACGAAAAAGCCTCGCAGAGCCGCCGATTCTCTTAAACTATCGTCATTCAATATAATCAGCTGCGCCTCCCCCGTTAATCTCCAAACTATTAGAAACCATGCCTCGCAACAAACCCCGTCTCCAGCTCGCTCTCTACGCGCGGTCGAAGCACCCTGGAACTTACCACTACGCGCTCTTAATTTCTCCAAAAAGCACCAAAAAACAGCAGGCCAATTCGGCCACAAAACATCACGTCAAAAACACGCTTCAAAATATCTCCGGCGAGCTCACACAGCCATGGCGCTACGAGCGTCTTGCCATCTCGGATATCCAGCTTGAACAACGTCTACTAGTCCGTATCGTTGTAGCTAAAGTTACGTCCCCAGATGCACTTGAAAGGATCCTTGAAGCAGTGCCGGTTTACCAGATCGATGACCCGAATCAAGCGAAAGCGCAATCGTTCACTTGTTTGACGTGGGTTCGAGCTGCGCTAGAGGAGCTGGGGGTGCATGGAGCAGTAGCTGAATTGGGGGAGTGGGAGGGGATTCAAAAGAAGGCACTAGAATACGTGGAGAGGAAGAAGGAGGTGGGGAGGTGGAGTGTGGGCTGGAAGGGGGAGGTAGGGGTGCCGATGTTGGATTTACTTGACGGGAGAGAGGTTGTTGGGTAGGAGGCCGGACTTAATCACCCAATTGCAATTCAGAGACAGCATTAAATATCAAGGTGACTAGCAAAAGGATCAACAAAACGTATTTACTAGAGTGCTTTATAAAGGGTGAACTTATGCATTCCCGTTCAAATTCTCAATTCATTCGACAGCTAAAAGCCAACCTTGAAATCTCTATTGGCCGTAGCAGCGGTATCCAGACGCCCATACGCAATTTTCTTGCCTGGTCGCTTCGCCAAGGCATACCCCATTCGCAGTGTTGTTAATCTAAGTCAGTATGTTAGCGTCAAGCTAAAACACTCTTAATCGGACATTACATTACATGTCTTCTATTAAAGCAACGGGCCTGATGTTTCTCAAGATCTCTGCGAGATTGTTAGGACCGGACAAAGGACGAGGGATAGGGACGCGGGACTGACGTAGCTATATAATCAAACCAGTGTGGGATCAAGAGGGAAGCAATTAGACAAACAGAAAAGGAGGCAGCCACTTGGGCCGTCACTACCTTTATGTAGGATACTAGATCATCGGTAGTTTCACCCTGCTGCCGTTAATGGGGTTGATTGGAAAGCGGGATGGTAAAAGTGCTGATGATGTACGGACTTTGTGGGGATAGAAGCGTTAACGTCGTGCGGGGCCATTCTGCCTCTTGCAGCATTGACCTAATCGCCATTGCAGCTTGTGTTTCGGTTGCATAATTCTCCGTTAGATGGGAGATGTGGCGACTGGAGTCGGGGGGTAAAGTTATGGGTTGTCCGACCAAGCATAACCTTGTTGGACAATTCATCATTCTGCACATTGGGTCACACACGGCATAATGTGAAGCTAATTCGAGATATATCGTATTAACACCCTCAAATCCAGCCAGACGATGATCAGTTTAGTTCCTCTCTGCTAATGGTATGTACATGGCTCCACCAAACTGAAGATCGTAGCGACAACGAATGCGATAATATAGTCAAGGAATCTGTATCAGCTCATATCCGCCATGCGGCAGGAATTGTTCTCAGGCCTCAAATTACTTTTGCAAGAGGCAAAGAGCGCGAACATACAGCCAGCGCAAAACAAGACGGAGCACGCATGCTGAGCCAAGGGTGGAATTTTTGAGGTGCTTGAGCCCATGGTATTGTTTTATTGAAACTGTTTTAGAGCTTATCCCCAAGGCGCCCAGTCGCATTCCACAATGCAGAAAAGCTTATATGCCCGTGAAAGAAACCCGTAATCTCCATCTCCGTAACCGCCTAATCCTCAACAATATTGCCCCGCTCCGACACGTACAGACCGTCCAAGAACTTTCGGATATCCTTATTGCGGACTCTGCAGATTTGCTGGATATCGGCAGCACTTTGGGAGACGTCCTCGAGGCTCTGTGGTGAGAGTTAGTGTAGTATTCCAACAGGGGAAATAGATGTTCCCTACGTTTCCGCTCAGCTGGAGCTCGTCCTTGACGTTCTTGGAGGCCTCGACCTCAACACCAGGCCGCATGTTGACCCTTCGGACGATCTTCTCGCCGATAAAGTTCCTGATCTCAACTTCCCAGCAATCGGTGTCCTTGTTCTTCTCGAGGTTAACGTTGATGGGGAAACTAGATTCAGGGTTAGTATTGTTCACCCTGGCCCTGCCTAGATCGAGCGTATCGCAAAGCCTGGGATTGGCTGCGGTCGGAAGCAGGAGTGGAGGAGCGTACTGGGCATAGACGTATCGCATCCTATGAATACACGTTAGCCCACAAGTGCATAAATTCGCTTCGCTCTACGCTTACTTGTACTTGAATCCCTTGGTGACGCCAATGATCAAGTTGTTCTGCGCCATGTTAGCCCAACCGTTCCACTCGAGCCTTCACTTCCGGTATCTAGACGTGGCAGTGAAGAAGACGTACGATGATGGTGCGGACGGTTCGAAGGGTAGCGACGCTCTTTCGGGATCCGTGGTGGAGCTCGATCTTGATGACATTCTGCTTCGGCTGCGCAATCCTTAGTCCACATTTCCAGCGTTTCTTCACTGTTCAGACGTACGTGCGAGAAGCTGACAGCCAAGTGACCGAGTGACTTTGTCAGTTTTCCCTAGTATCGTGAGTATTCCGTTCGTGGAGGGTATCGCGGTGGTCTTACTCGAGGGCCTGGAGGTGGAAAGCTATCAGTCAATGAAGCTCGCTAGTCTCAACAATTGGGAAACGGTACCTTCGACAACGACATTCCTGGTCTTAATGGAGACCTTCACCCCCTCGGGGATATCGAGCAGTTCCTCTGAATGTCTGTACCGAGCTTGTCAGCTGGGTCCGCAGCGTATCCGAAGTTTTGCAGAAGACAGTTGACCGGGTGCGCAAACCCAAATAACCAATTCTCGCGGTAAAAGGACTGTAACCGATGGGAAATGGGTATGCAACAACGTACATGTACTTCATTTTGAGGGATGCTGCGGCGTCGAGTTGTTGTCGATGGGGTCGATGTCGAAATCGATTTCGTTTGTGGGCTCTGGATCGGAAAAACCACTAGCCGACTACCCGCGCTAAGCCGCTTTAGCATTGGCCGAAGCGCAACACCAACTGAGCAACTCCACCTGCATCACCCCTTCTGCATCACATTTCTAGCATGACAAGGCTGCTTGAGGGCGTAATTTTGTTGTCATTCTCATTTACCATTGATTGCACCGTGAGTATTAAAACTTAAAACTATCCCAGTTCACCTTTTGTTGGGGCACTCGTGTTAAGTCAATAACATCTCCACAAAACCGTCCAGCTCATCAGTCATGTCAACTCCCAATACACTTAATTTCCTCCCTCTCCCTCATGCCGGTGCAATCTTCCTCCTCATCCACCCCATTAACGGTCCTCCCTCGAAAGGCCCGTCTCCACCTTTAACCTCTCCTTTGACAACTTCAGCCCATTCCAAACTCTTAGCATCTGATTCGACTTCTACCTCGCCCATTCCTTCACAAAACGCGCTTTATCTCCATATCCGTCTCTGCCCCCCTCCTCCTTCCCCACATTTTCTCCCTCTTCTCTCCTCTGACGCCTCCACCAAGCCCCCAACGACAGCTGCAGAGGTAGAAGGATCATCAAAGAACCCAATGGCATCGTATCCACCAGTTGTTCTGCGTATTTCGTTAGCATAACAATCAAACCCGCTTCTCGCACTTCCTCCTGAGCCAGTGCCACGGTATCTAGGAATGGTGAGAACGGAAAGGTTTCCGGAAGCGTTATGCAAAGCCCAATGGTGAGGATTCGGTAATAGCAGTATCGCGTTAATGTCTCGTGTAAATTTACCCATATAAACGCCAGCGACTCTGGAAAATACACTGCGAGATTGGAGGACGTGGTCGGTGTCCACTCTGCATATCCGCAGTGAGAGCACCTGCAATGAGTGTGTCAAGGTTACTTTCGTAGAGTTTCTCCGCGAGAGCAGTCGCGGACATCGTGAGAGTAATGTTGTAGGAATCTTACTGTATTTCTCGAACAATGCGCATGAGTCGGGGTAGTCGGATCACTTGCTGCATGATAGCTTTGTATGCACTACAGAAGGCGAGGCATTCTGTGGCATACTCTGGAGGCAGGAAGTATAGTCACTCTGTGGTGTCGAAGGCGGAGTCGGCTCCGTTTAGAATGGCTTCGGTGAACTCGAAGAACATTTACCATGAATCCAAGCATATGATAAATCGGATGATGTCTGACCTCATGAGGAAGTGAAGAATCAAACAACGATCGACTTAAATCATCCTCATCGGCATGCGGTCCCCTCGCCACAAGCAAATCTGTCAATCCGCGACTATAAGATACCCAGCGATTATTCGTCGGCATGTATAGCAACAACAATAGCACCCTCTCCGAGTTTCGAATTCTCCTTTACGAATTTCGGCACTTTCCTATTACGATACTAAGCCCAATTCTTTTTTAAGAATGGACTGCATCTTAGACGGTGCTCGTCACACTGTGGGTCAGAATTGGGGAAATTTTTGTTTATTATTATTTGCGGTATGGGGATTTTACAGAGTTCTAATGCGATATGATACTTGCTTTAAATTTGCACTGTCGGCAGATGTCGCATTTACTGATTCGGGTCATTTGATAACTACTGAAGAACAAGTAGGCGCGAGTCGTGATTAGGGTGAAGTTATATGACCGTAAGAGAACTTCAGAAAAATGTATATAATGACGTAGAATGGTAAATCGAGGCTTGAATCATAACTGAACGGTCTATATCTTCACGGTTTCAAGGTCCACACCTTTGGAGACCTTCACCAAAGCAGGTAATTCCATCCTACAAGGCAGCCCCTGACATTATTCTTACGCAGACAGACTTAATATTACCCGGAATCAGGGACAGACCGTATATGCAACTTCGCAAAAACTAGCTTGAAGGGGTAGTTTTGACATCGATCTCGGGTCGGAGCAATAACTTATGCTGATGTAACTACGTGAAGCGGCTGAGTCACTCACTCGGAGACACCGAATTTATGAGCTGTAAAAATGATTCTCTAGATGGTAAGGGGACGCGGGAAGCAATGCTGAAATTGAATATGAGTTTGCAGGTCTTTTACATACTCTTTCCCTTTGACTGCGTGCTTTGGAGTAGAGAAAGGCAGTGGAATCTAGCACACTGATTATATTCGGCTCCTAGCCCGTCGTCTTCTCTGCAGTGAGCGCAAGATTTCATAGAGAATAAAACCAACAGTTTTCCATCTAGCTACTTCTCCATAAATACTACGTCCATACTGGGACGTCAATACCAGACGCCAGGGTTGTTCATTTCCGCTGACCACGGCCAAACTGATCTATGTCCAACCAGAAGCACCATTTCTTCTGCGATGCGGGTGGTGGTTTCACTTCTTCCGTCAAGCTGGCGGTTCGAAGATCAGTACGACAAACAGCATCACCATAAGAGATTGCAAACTGAAACTTCCCTAAGTAACCTGTCCGACAGTTGTGAAGCTAGGGCTGGAGTTTGTGAAGGACTTTTAGTTAGGATGAAGGACAGATTGGGTGTCTTAGCCGCAGAAATCAAATCCAATACATATTACTAACAGAAACGTAGGTTATCGCTCACCGTGATGGATGGTGAAGCTCGGGGCAGTTTGGAAAAGGTTTGGAGGAGTTGCCAAGATGCGTCTGGATAAAAGATTTTCCGATCCTCGAAAATTTCGGTTTGCAGCGCTAGAATTTTGTAAGACGATTTTCAGTCAATATCAACGACTTTTTATATAAACCATGGGACCCCGTAGAAAACGCCAGCGCCTTTCTGTAGATGGCTCAGAAGCCGTAACTGCGATTGGAGAGCCTGAACAGCCCTCCGATGTCGTCGAACCCACTCCCGAAGGCCCTCCAGCTCCCAAACAGGACCTCCAACACCGTCGCTCGCTCTTCGTTCGCTCCCTAGCCGCGACTGTCACTACCGAAGACCTCACGGAGCACTTCTCCGAGTCGTACCCAATTAAACATGCCCTAGCTGTCCTCGACCCAGCGACTAAGCAATGTAAAGGCTATGGATTTGTTACCTTCGCCGACGCCGAGGATGCCCAGAGGGCGAAAGAGGAGCTAGATGGCTCGCAATTAAAAGGACGAAAAATAAGGATAGAGATTGCAGAGCCTCGCAATCGCGACGTGGACTCTGAGGTTCCGGGCCACAAGAAGAGCATCCCCTCTGCCGCTTCTATTGAGGCGAAGGCAGCGCGAGTGAAGGAGAGGAAGGAGCAGCAGAACCATCCTCCAAAGCTAATTGTTCGCAATCTACCGTGGAGCATAAGGACGCCAGATCAATTGGCGGTGTTGTTCCGGAGCTATGGCAAGATCAAACAGGCTATTTTGCCAAAGAAGCCGGATGGGCTGCTCCACGGCTTTGGCATTGTTCTTTTGAGGGGGAGGCAGAATGCTGAGAAGGCAATTACAGGGGTCAATGGCAAGGAGGTGGATGGCAGGACACTAGCTGTTGATTGGGCAGTGGAGAGGGAAGCGTGGCAAAATCTTCAGAGTACTGCCCAGGAAGAGAATGCAACTGACCAGGCAGGTGGGCCGGCAACCCCTGAGAAGGATTTCATTATGGAATCAGACGCTGAAGATGGGGATGGCGAAGCAGACGAAGAATCCGACTTAGGAGATAGCAACGCCGACTACGAGGACATCTCCGACAGCGAGGATGGTGGTGTGGAGATCGAACCGGAAACGACAAAACCAAAGTCCGACTCTAACAACACACTCTTCATCCGAAATCTTCCCTTCTCAGCCGACGATGAAGGCTTGAAGGAACACTTCGAACAGTTCGGACGCATCCGCTACGCTCGTGTAGTCCTCGACCATGAAACCGAACGACCTAGGGGCACTGGGTTCGTATGTTTCGCGCAAGAAGAAGACGCTACCAGCTGCTTGAGGGGCATCCCACGAACGAAGCTTCAGAAGACAACTGCCGAAAAGGATGGCTCTACCTTCACTGTCACCCGTTCGATCCTCGAGAACGAAGATGCAGACCCGACGGGAAAGTACACAATGGACGGTCGCATCTTACATATCTCACGCGCAGTCGATAAAAGCGAGGCCGCACGTCTCACTGCCGAGGGCGCTGCATCACGCTTTACTCGCGATAAAGACAAACGCCGACTGTACCTTCTATCTGAGGGAACCATCTCCACAGACTCGCCGCTCTACCAGAAGCTCTCTCCATCGGAAATCACACTGAGAGAATCCAGCGCCAAGCAGCGGAAACAGCTTATCCAGAGTAATCCCTCCTTGCATCTTAGCTTAACCCGATTATCCATCAGAAACATTCCCCGAAGTATCACGAGCAAAGACCTAAAGGCCCTCGCCCGCCGGGCTGTTGTTGGCTTCGCCGAAGACGTCAAAGCTGACAAGCGGCAAAAGCTGTCCAAGGAGGAGCGTCTCCGCGGCGGAGAAGCCATGCTCGTCGCCGAAAAGATGCGCAAGAAACGCGGTAAAGGCATCGTCAAGCAAGCTAAAATCGTCTTTGAGACACCCGAAGGCAGTAAAGTCGCTGAAGGTACCGGCGCTGGCCGAAGTCGGGGATACGGCTTCATCGAGTACTACACACACCGAAGCGCGCTGATGGGACTGCGCTGGCTGAACGGCCATGCTGTGGACTACCGAGTTAAGGGCGAGTTGCCAAAGGCAAAGAAAGCGGCCAAAGAGGCAATGGAGGATAGGAAGAAACGTTTGATTGTCGAGTTCGCTATCGAGAATGCAAACGTAGTTCATCGGCGCAGCGACCAAGAGGCCAAAGCGCGAGAGCACCCGAGAGAGAAGACTAAGGGGAATGTGGATGGCGTCAATGGTGGTACTGGCACGACATCTGTACCTGCCTCAGCAGGCAGCGACTCGAAGAGACAGGGAAGTAAACGAAAACGTGACTCGAGTGCTGCTGCGTCTGCTGTTTCGAGGAAGGGTACGAAAGCGCGGGGGACAGGCGCGGCTGCGGGAAAGGAGGCTAATGCGAGTATGCCGACGAGGGATGGGAAGATCGCGCAGAGGTCGAATATTATTCGGAAGAAACGCATGGTGAGACGGGCGAAGAAGGCGGGTAAGGCTGTGTAGATCAATAATTCTTTGGGTTTTTTGAGAAGGAGATTGGAGTGTCGATCAGTGACTCGAGTGACCAAGCTGTGGGTCGTAAATCATAATTATTAACTACCTAAGTTACTGTAGATACACTCCACACCAACATATGTTCCATCCATGACCCCCCATATCCTCTCTTTCTCACCCCCACTCCCATTCCCACCCCATTACCCCTGTCTCCACATCCAAACATCTCTACTGCAATTTTCCGGCCGCACCGTGAAATGATTCGTCCGAAACTTTTCCTTCGCTCCACTCCACACTTATCACATCCCTTGTAACTCGCTTTCGTGTACCACGTGTGCTACATGCGTATTCGCTGCCATGCATTGCGGGCTGGCTCCGACGGCTGGGGGCATGGGGTTAGGGGTGCGGTGATGTGCAGCAACCGCTGGGGAGAGAATGAGTGGGGCTGCGATGGAATGAATTGGCGGCTTCATATTTGCCTTGACTGCACTCTCTATTTACCAGCGTGCAAGCTTTACTACAAAATTTAAGTCTATAACAAATCTTAAAGAATCCTGTAGCTGAGCCCTGCTGTAGATAAGGGAATCTGGTCAATACCTGTAGGATTCTACTTGAGCCTCTTTATCTAGGGTTCATATCTATATACGCTTTCTACAACTAAAACTATGGGTCTATTCTTTAAGGGTGCAACACCGTGGGATGGTACAGGATAGGATGAGAAGTGGATAGCAGCACTCGTTATTCTTGTCATAACTGCTAGAGAGCGCTGGGGTGGAGAAAGTTATAGATGGTTACGGCGCCACATGATGCTCGCTGAAAAGAACCCGGCGACATCAGGTCACAGATCTGTGGGATTTTCGTTAGGTGTCCTAATGAGACTCTCTGGCAGGCAAGCCTTCGAAAAGACAAGAAAAAGGCTAGCTAAGCAATCTAAAGAGAAAAATCTGCCCCCTATTTCCTTCGAGCTAAAATTTGTGAAAGATGTAGCCATTCGTCGCATATCATACGTATGGGAGAACGCTGTCGCGGGGACTTTTGATGTGAGTACTCGGTAGTAGAATATGTAGTGTTGCTGTCTCTTTTCATGGATTGATTGGAAGCTGAGACGGTGCTAGACTGGCTGTACCTGTCTGTGGGCTGGGGGTATTGGACGTAGCGAGTCTGGAAGGATCCCAAGGATTGACCTGTATGTTCTCCAGAAGCGTTGGTGCGAGGTGGGCAGGGAGCAGGAATGCTTAGCAAGCAAAAGGGGTGTTTTTGTGCTGAGCCCCGCTAGGTGCGTTAGAGCTTCTGTACATCTGCAGATGTTCCCCAATAATCAGTCTGCGTGATGCGGGATTCAGCGGTTGAACCCAGGGGATGTGCGGAGAAAACTCATGCAGGACATCTAGCTGGCCAGCCTCGAATGAAAGGAGATGGGTAGAAGCGGATGCGGATGCATGGCTCCACTGTGAAGTGAATAATTAGAGCGTAGGGTCTTTCACCTTTCGCCTTGTCGGCACAAAAGCTTCAGTGCGGTAGCACTGACACTAGCATTAATGCAGATTATATAGAGAATGGAATGTAGCACCTCCGCTACCCAGTTCTTCAGCTCTTCATCATGTCTCAGGAAGAGGCCCGCGAACCGTGTGCCACAAATAGATTTGTACATGGAACAGTGTCCATGTGGAAAATCGGGTGGGGCTTCCAAGCCTATAGGGGATTTGCATGAGGCGCTAAGGGAGGTGGAATGAGAAAATGTGATGGAAAGAATTTACTACCACGCTATGGGCTCTGTGGTCCGCTACGTATTCACACAATATTTTCATTCATAGCTCTGTGCTACATTTGCTAGAACGTACAAAAGCCCCTTCATGGGGGCATGGAACAGGTTTCAGTGGGAATGCAGGACATGGGTAATCAGAAGGGAAAAATCTGCGAGGAAACATCTGCAGGGAAGCTGAAGGAGAAAACTCGACGCTTGGCAGTATCCAGCTCGGGCCGGCAGCGGGGCAACGGGAAGTGGCGAGAGCACGCACGACGACAGGCAAGCTAGGTGGGAGAGACACATGGGTGCAAGGGGCTTGTGCAGGTGGTTGCAGGGAACAAATGTTTGCCATGAGCAAGGCGTTCAAAAATCTGATGTATAACTTTTTCTTCATCACTTGGAGATTCCTGGCTACCCAACTCGAACCCGCTGAGTATGCTGTTTTTGCAGGGACACGGGATTGCGGAAGAGATTATGCGTGTCGCTGTGTTTCCCTATTGTAACGATAATGTGGCCGGAAGTTCCATCGTGCGTGGTTGTAGAGGCACAGGACGAGAGTTGGGGACCTAGGAGATGCTAGTCGAAGATCGAGGTGGAAAGATCGGAATCTGAATGCTGAGGTCATCTCTAGGCCAGGAAATCTTTGTCCGAATTCCTGGGTGACGGTCGCCGCCGGGCGCGCTGAAGGAGATTCGTGTGACTGGAATGACTCGAAGTTCTGTGCAGCTTTCCACTTTCGATATCCTCAGTTGGGTGACCACAGCAGGCTAGGATGGTGAATTCAAGAACCACCCACTTTTGAGATATAAAGGCGAGTGGATTTGTGCGATTTGAACCATCTCCAGATTTCAGCCCACATTGCTCCATTCCCCGCACTTCTACAGATCTGCCTGAGCACGGTGACCAAGCCTAGCCATCAAGCGCTGCAAAGATCTGCCGCCGGTGTCCGTTTATGCGTTGGAGAGAGCACCTCTACCGAAAAGGTACGTCAATCAAGCCTTGTCATTGTGGTAATATCAACTAATCCATTAGGCCAGCTTCAACTTTGACTTTAACAACTCCATTTCCGAATTCGAATTCTGCTCATCCACGTCATGTGCTTTTTCGAGAGAGTACACTTTCAACAGTGCGGACACGAAGAAAAGAGAGTCACAAGCCATTGCCACTTTGCCCGCAATGATCCCCTCCATCAATGCTTTGGTGTCTGGACGATGAAGCGAGAGTGGTGGGTCCGTGAGAGAATGTGCAAGGATTGCTGCGCGAACCAAATCCCCATGATCCAGACCAATGGAATCAGGAGGGAAAACACACAACCAGTTTACAGCATCGCAAAGGGAAGATAAGCCGCTAGAGCCTTGTACTCCATAAAGATACGACGAGATAGTTTGAGCCGGTAGCAAACCGACCTGTTCGTTTTCAGGGACTTCAGTGGCGGTTTTAGTGCTGATAAGAGGAGGACGAAGGCAAATAAATGGCAGGTCCATCTGATTTCGTTGGTTTCAGCAGCTATGTATTCACACCTGAGGTTATGTTGCCACGGCGCCGAACGATAACACGACGTGGCGATGTTGAGATGGGCTAGACGGTCTAGACGGGCTGTATACCCGTTACCTACTTTCTTTGTTAGTGTTGTATCAGCATCATACGTCACATAAGGTAGAAAGTCAATTTCCAACTGAATGATTCTTTCTAAGCCAATCACGGAAACCTGATTTGCATCGCGAGGAACCAATTGGTGGGGTATATGGTCAAGAACCTGTGTTCCATGACCACCACGGTGGGTTTAAGGTTCGGTTAGCTATCCGAAAAATGGCCGCCGCGTCAGATGTATCACCCGTCGGTTTCAAAAAATAGTGTGTTAGGAAGCGGTCGAGAAATCTATTTAGTGAGGAGTCTCCGGTCGGATATTGACGTTTCCGGAGCGATAAGGCAGTTATTTTTATAGTAAAATATATTAATTTCAGAACGGCCAGCGTGAAGATAGAACCGGAAAGTTGCTGTTGAAGCCCCTTCCCAATGAGTTGACTGGATAGGAATGGGTTGCTGTGACACAAATATTGTTGAGGTTTGGAGCACAGAGTCTGGTCAACCAATTTATGTACTACTTGAGCCGTGAATCCATTGTGATCCTTGTAGGGTTCCCCGTAAGAGATGTGGCGTACTTGTCTACAAATTTGAGCCGGTATCGGATTGAAGCTTTCCAACGATATTATATCGCTTGCTAAAGAAGGTAAACCAGTCGTCGAGAACCTTCTTTTTGTCTTCAGCAAGATCTTCGTACTCAGGTGTGCAGTCCTCTAGTTTTAAGGACGACGAGGCGAGAGCCCGATTTGGCTCCTTGCCCGCAAAAACTAGTAGAGGGCATCCAAAGTTAGTTTCCTGGGTAGACCGAATTCGAAGAACCATACGAATGCCGCAACGAACCGTGATACTGCTTTCCTGGGGCATATGAATCCTTGCCGGTTACGTCGAAAACAGTTCCCTGAAATGTTGTAAATTTTTGATTCACGCAACCACTAACAGCTTCAGCCGGCTTGAAGGACTCTTTGTGGGTACCTTAATTGCGACTAGAGTGGGATATCCTTCATTGGTCCCTACGGAATACTCGTCAGAATGATATCGTGCAATTATGATGTGGCAAAAGCTCACCGTTGCATTTTGATAAGTATTCAGGTGTGATCTGATCGTCTTTTGGGGGAGCCAGCTGAACCGTTTGTTTTGGTTCAAATTTCTTTGTTTGTTCAGTACCGTCGGACATGGTGATCAATAGGAGAAGGGACTGTGATTGGGGTGATGTGTGTCAATTCTTGCGGGTGAGGTTGATATTAGAGACAGCTGGGTGCGGGGTTGTAGTGGCACCGCCACATCAAGGATGCGCCACACTAAAATCCTTTATCACCTGCCGAGATCTGTCTTCACTCATTATACCCCCGACGTCTTCTTTCCATCAACTAACTCGACGACGAAATTGCGTCACCATCTTACATCCCTTTAGGCAGAAATCTGTTCACAGAGCTAGGAAGATACTCTACCAGTAAGGTTCTATCGGCGCGGCGATGTGTAATGAGGGCCGAAATATCTGTTGTGCAAGCCTAAAATGCAACATCTGCCAGTAATGCTACAAACTCTGCCAGTCCATCCCATTGGCGCATGTATTGTCTCTGCTGGGAGCTTGATTTTAGATGTTCCATGAGAACATTCCTTTGTCATCCTGTCTTACTTGACGTCTATCTCGCAGTTGTCTGTTTTCATTTTCCTTCCGGTAGTCTACATTCAACTAGAGAATAATTTCCCAATTACCAACACGCTGGTCTGTACAATTTTACAGCCTACCACACAACAGGCTGGTGCTAGCATATTACACGGCACGAGTACACTCTACAGGGCGTTGCACCATGAGCGCCACTAACGAATGAACGACTTCGGCTGCAGCAAGCAGGGTTGTCTCGCCAGGATTGTCATAGATTGGAGCGACTTCGACTGCAAGTATGGAGGGTCAGTAACTCCATAGCTCGGAGGTAAGAGCCGTCGAGAGGGGACGCACCAACATCCGCCCCGATGATTTGCATCCCGCTCAGGCCATCTAGGACCGACAGCAACTCACGTGTCGTCCAGCCCCCAACTTCTGCAGTCCCAGTCGCTGTTTAGAACGATTATTAGCCACTTGCCCATTAGGACTACCAAGACATGCGCCGGCTTTAAGACTAAGTTTGCCACGGCTACACTGCAGCTCAGGCTGACCCCACTGACAGGCTGCTTGCCATTCCCAAAAAGGGGTATTATGTTGCCATTTTCTTATGAAGAGGGAGTGGTAGTACTGACCTGGTGCGAACGCTGGGTCGAGGACATCTATATCGACGCTAATGTAGACCTTAGACTGACCCACCCTCCGCTTAAGGCCCTCAATGATGCCTTTCACACCTACACGATCGATCTCTCTCGCCTTTATTATTTCAAATCCGCATCTGAAATCGTTTCTTAGGTCTCCTTTTGGCCGGAGCATAGGGGCTCTAATACCAGCGTGTACCGACGTATTACGAATCAAGCCTTCCTCGTGGGCGATGTGTAAGAATGTGCCGTGATTAACCCCTCTAAATGATGCTCAGCGGCTTTCCAATTTCGGCCTATTATTTAACACTCAACTCACGCATAGTGCGATATGCCACCACCTGGGTTCATGTTAGCCTTCGGATACCATTACTATGAGGCAGACTTTACCCAACACCATTGGATCCCACGTATCTAGTCAGAATTTTGTCAGCTCATATGCATTTAGATTCAAGCCGTGGCCTTACCTAGATGGCTATCGAAATGTATTACGCTAACCTCCCCCCAATGTTGGTAGGTAGACCTCAAAGCAGAAAGAGTTGTGGTATGATCTCCACCCAACATGATGATTCGCGGTGTCGGGAATTCGCTGGAATTCGCTCGACGGCCCGAGATGATCTACCACATCGGCGTTGGCGAATTGTCACCCAGTGATCAAGCGCTACTGTGGATGCAGTACCTCAATCACGCAAGCAATTTACTACTCACCTTGTGGGTCGCATCAAGCTGTTTCAAGGCAACAGTATTGTCCTTGCTATTAGTTTAGCTTCCTCACTCGTTAACCAAAGGTAGAAAGGCTGACGAGGAATGTTAAAGGTGCATCCCCGCAATCAATTACTTTCGCCCAGTCGAGGAACACGTTTTCTCCTAGATTCGGGAAATCCACTGTTAGCATTGACAACTTGGGCATCCATGAGAGTGCACGAGGCGTGAAGAGCCTCGACGATCGAGAGTCACCTTATAACATGCAAATTACCGTCGCATCGACTATCCGATGAAGCCGCTAAGAAGACTCCACGTTAGGAACTTTTGGCTGACCCCAGCTTTGCAACGTTTCCTCGATGAATGGCGAAATTCTCCTGCTTTGTATGGTCCTTTAACAGCATGTACCCACCCTGCACGACGGTGTCTAGCCACGCGCGAAATCTAACCTCACAAAGGTAGGAATAATCTTAACCGAAAGAGTGCCTACCAGTATAAATGTCCCAGGCAGCTTCAGGGGCAATCCTCCGCGATCCCCGGCGGATTCCACTCGGGCCGAAACGGGCTCCTGGTCGGGCTGTGACACCCTACTGAAATGTCAGCTTGAGCTCTTACGATTGCTGAACTAGATTCGAGTTATTTGCACAAATTAGCGAAGGTGATGCTGCGTGTGTCCAATATTCCTCCAGCAGGTATGTACCCTAGTACAGATTCCGAAGACTTTGTAGCGACGACATTTGAATCTCCAGGAAGCAAAACAGCACTTCCTGTCTTCGGTCGCAACTCGAAGGCGCTCGGCTGATTATGACGTTTCGTCGCATTGTTAATTATTGCCCTCGGCCAGCGATATCATCCGCGTAGGCCTGAAGGGCTCCCAATCCCATAATTGTGTCCAGATTCTGTATCTTCCGATTCAGTCCGATGGCCGCCACAGGCGTTACATTGAGTAACACGCTCTCGCCTGGTGGCAACACATCGCGCTTGTACCAAAAGGCCGTGGTACCCGACACCGCAGCTCAGTTTCCTATTTGCCCTGATTCTTGGATACGTCCTTCCTGCAACGTCAAGAACTAGAAATCAAACATACAGTGTCAAATGGAGCTCCAATGATTGCGATATCGTAGCTTTCTACCTCTTGGCCCTCTCCAGCCAAGCAATGTACGTATGGGAGGTTGGCATAGGTCATTAATCCTGCAAATGCGGATCCAGTACTAATGTCTACACCACCCTGGGCAGAAACAAATTGTTGTGAGAAGCTAGATATCAATGGAAAGGTGATCTCACGTGCAGAGGAGGCGTAGGCTAGGAGGGGTAAGAGAAAGGAGAGAGCCATCTTCGAAAAGATCGGCTGCAGGGCGATGATGAGAAGTTGGTGGTCATTCTGAGAATTCGCAGGAACTTATCGGATGTTTATTGTGTCTTGCAAAAACCTTGTTACAGCCAGAATTTCAACCAATAGCTGGAGGTTCTGTGCACCGCTTGTGCTGCCAAGCCCTTGGCGCGCGCACAGGTAAAAAGGATGAACAACAAACTTCAAAGCTAGAAGTAAACTATAATTTAATCTTAAGAAGACGTTACTAAAAATAAAAATAAGAGAAAAAAAATATAGTGTGCTGTAGAGGATTGGTGAGTTGCATAAGTAACTAAGTTATATCTCTTGTTTCAGCATTGCTACCCTTTCACGGCCGTTCTCCTGAAAAATCTGATGGTAACCAGCTTTTTGCAAGGCACAATATTCATTGGTTAGAATCATCGATGATAGCGGGTCACACTAGCGCTAGAAAGGGAAGTTTATGCGGACAACACCCACAGACTTTCATTCACCTGATGCTCAAGGAGCTTTGGAAAACCTCAACGAGTATACCACGGGCAATTGATATTTGTAAATTTCTCTTTTGGCAACCCAATCGACCATTGGTATTGACCACGTTGTTGTTTTTCTCAACAAACGAATAAGAAGCTATGTACATGAAAGCTCTACGCTATTCCGAAGTCCTCGGAACAACCATGCATGCCTTAGCAGGAGAAACGAAGGACGAATTCTCACTGAGTTAAACTTTATCTGGTTGATTGCAGGAGAATCCTATCCTCGAGTCAGTAATGTCCTTTCAGAACCACCAGAACCGCCATGCGGAACCTGACCTTCGCATCATCTCAGTTAATCTTTGCATTTGTATCCCATCAACCCTTCGGCAACATATAACTCTGAGTGTCTCATTCCACAATCTTCAATCATCTTTTCAGATCTGCAGTTGTAGATCGCGCGCCCTACGTGAGGAGCCGAGGGACTGTAACCGGTTCGAGTTTCGACGCCAGGGTGACAACCGTCCGAGATTGCGGCTCCAATGAAGAAGAGGGCAACGCAAAAGGCAGAGAGAATCATTTTCAAGAGATGAAGGGAATCGACCGAAGTCTTCGTGGCGAATGGGTAATCTAGCTGAGAGCCCATAATTTATCAAAAATCACTGCAGTCGTAGGAAGCCTGGACGCGGTGAAGTCATCTTCCGGAACCAGGACACAGAGCCAAATATATCTCTTCCGCACCCCATCCCGTCGCTCCTATCTCTACGCCCAACATTCGACGCCTCGGGCATGTCCCTCGTTCGACCTGTAGAGTTTCACACTCCGTCAGGCCCAAGAATTTGTGCCTCTATTCTTAGGATACCCGACACGTTGTTTTATTCCCTTTCTCCTGGGATCAAGGAACTTTAAACGACCCTAACACTCTATCTCCAGCTTGTTTCGGGTATCGGCTGGCATGGTGTTGCGTTTCGTGGTTCAGACCGTCCAAGGTTCGGATCTGATTCGCTAGTTGGAGAATCGCTAATCCGATTTCGTCCCATGTGTCTCAGAAACGGAATCAGCCACAACACCACAATTCTATCCTTCGATGAGGCACTAGGCATTGTGAGTGGCTATTTCCTGCATGTTCCTCCGATGTCGAGCACGCATAGGGCTACAGGACTATTTGTATTTCTTCGGCAGAAACAGAGGAGGCATCACGTGGGATTTTCTGCCCACTGGGCCGGGTTTATTTGTCACTCACGTTATCTACTGCGACACCTCTTCCCAATTAGGCTTGCTAATTCTCGTACCTCTTTGCTACTGGCTTTGAGGCGTTTCACTTCAGGCCTCAAACTCGCTTGCTCTGCTTGGTCTCATCAGATAACATCATCTTCAGGAAAGAACTCGGACAAAATCGTGCTTTCGGTCACACATCCTAATCCTTCGGCATCGTTCCCCAGCTCAACCAGCTCTAACAATATCCTCAGGAAGACTCAGTAGTCAAAGTCCGCGCTATTTTTACAAGCATGTTAGATCATGCTCGTGGACGGCCATCTGAGGGCCCTTTCGTTCTCCTTAGGCTCTCGAACCTAAGTAAAAGAGCGATTAATTACACACCTATTCTTAAACGCATAACACCTACCTTTGCAATTTCCATCATAAGGTCGTGGCGGGTTCTCCTCCATGTGGTTATGTCCCCATTTTCGCAACATCACAGCATCCCTCCATTCTGAATTCCAAACTACGTCGCCGAGATCGTTCGAAAGAGATCCATATTTTCCTTCAGCTCGCTTCACAACTGTTCATGTTCAAACCAAACAACGGAAACTAAATTGTAAAAAAGAGGCTGCGCATGAATAGGGTGGCTTGTGTGCGTTTTCCAATTCGCTCATTCAATTATAGCGCTTTCTCGTTGGATGATTATCCGTTGCCGTTAAGATCTTTGTTTTTCACAAAGCTCCGAAAATGGGCATGATAAGGTTTCTAATTCATTTTAAGAGGCAGATTCTGGCACACGTTTCGGCCACGTTATTAGCACCGATCCCGCTATTTGAAGAGTCTGCGAAGAGAGATAAAATGGTATGCACACCCTGCTCTTCACAAGCGCTTGTTTTTGGATTCAGCTGTTCTAATTCCTAGTTTTTAGATGCAAATTTTGATCTATCTTTGTATTCCTGTGGCTGCTGTCGGCGATTTCGCTCTTGCTAATCTTGTTCATAAGGCAGTGGCATCTTTTCCATTTCTTGTCCCATCTTCAGATGTGCCTGAGCTATCTGATGCAAGCTTCACCGGCTGAGCATATTGCTCCGTCCGATATCTTTGCTGGTATGAAGCACCACCCCCATTTATCCGCTTTGATCAGAAAGTTTAGGTGCTGGAGGTGAGGCATATTACCTTGCAAAGTCAAAGCCCGACCTTGAAGGATCGTTCCCCCAGGATTCCCGTCCATTCATTAACTTACGTATTGTAGCTTCTTATGCGAAATCGGCATTTAAATAAGTTATGCGCGATTATCACTTACTTTATTACATCAGCGAGTGACATGGGAATAAATACTGAAGTTTGGAGTCCAATATTTTTTTTCAATTCGCGCAATTGTTGTCAACCTCACATTCCAAAATCACGTGATGGAGCAAGGAACACAAATTCACATTTCGCAATCTTTGGAGCCTCTTTGACATATGGCCCATGAGTAACCAAAAGATTTGGAGCTGCCCGCGTTCCCATATCGACGACAAATCTCCGAGAATTAGGGTCCCGTCTACAGGCGCGAAGAAGAGGCATCACCGACTGTACCTTCCAACTCCGCGCCTTATTTGCTTGCTTTTGCTTTTGCAAGGCAAATTGGGTAGCTGAATGTCTAACTTTTCTTTTGGAAAGCTAAATTTGGCCTGGTTGGGTTCACGTAAGAAGCGGGGATTCATTAAAAGACTTGCGCAATCCGTAATCCCTGTACTCTTGTCTTCCAGGCCTCCCCGTTAGGCATTGGTTAACAATACTCTCCCCACTGATGTTTATTTTCGTCCTCGTCGTAGCTGCTCTTGCTAGTAGCATAGCTTTCGCCAAGCCTCTTCCTGTAGCACCTGTATCACTTGAGTCTTCCTTTTCAATAATTTCGCCTTTACCGGATTCTGCCCATTCACTCTTCTTTAGTTGGGAGTACAGTTGGGAGTACAGTAGTGGAACATTTATGCACCTCACACGAGTGATCTCCATAGTAGCAGCTTGATGATGCGTTCTTAAGGAGAAGTTTAACTTGTACAACCAGCTATCCATTTCTCACATAGAGACAGTATGCTGGTTGCGTTAAAGATGCTACCAAAATATTCACTGGCTGCTTTCGAAATACGTTCTATCGGAGACCTACCATTACTGGTATATGGTGAATATGCATCCTTAACCATTCTGACATTTTGAAGGTCTGAGGTTTAAGATTTGATAGTTCATCCGGAGCAACATGGACTATATACGCCAACCTTACAGATGTATTTCCGCTCACGTCTCTTTTTGCCAAGCAACGACCTATTTGGACCACGGAGCAGCTTACCAAAGCGTTCCTGCCGTAGAACAAGCGGGTAGGGGGTAAGACGCCAACGGGCATTAATTGCGACTAACTTGTTTCTCAAGCGTCTTTAATGTCAACTGCGACCTCGACATACTCAACACCAACTACGAGCCCATCAAAGTCGCCGACCGTAGTCTCACCAGGATCCTCCTCATACCGAACGGTCAACGTTGCCATCACATCTCAAGTCATTACTCAGACCTTGGACTCTCCAATGACTTCCTTTCAGTCGAAATTGTGCTTAACATATCTCACCGTTTCAAGTGATGGCATAGCAGCACCTACAACTGGGGCATGTGCTGATACAAGCTCCAAAGTGACGGGAAATCTTGCAACTTATGGATTCAAACCATACATATATATAGTATCGAGCGTTCTTGTTTTCCTCGCTATTATGATGCTCTTTTCTTACTCTAATAGGCGGAGACTGGCAGGACGAGCTGCAATGGTCCCCGTCACTACGCCATCCGAACCATCCGAACCATCCATATCTAGTTACCGAGACCAAACTCTCCTCCAGAAATCTAAGGATACGTTGCAGTATCTACTTCCGACACCATATGTCATGGTAGCTCCTCCTCCGCCATCCGGCCCTGTGACCATTCCGGAAGCTGTAACATAGGAGAATTCTGTTCCAGCCTCCCGTTTAGCGCACTTCCTAAAGAGAGTTCGTCTATCCGACCCTTTATCTACGAAGGATAGTACCATCTGCTAAGAGGTTCGGGGCGTGATCGAATTCATTAACAAGATGACTCTGCACTGCGCATAGAGCAGGGGCGCTTGCCGAGAGTGCTTGGACAAGTGGATCGTAGCAAGGCTTGACAATGGAGATCTTGAAAAATCACATTGTCCGGAAGCCAAGTGTAGCAATGCCTATGAAGTGGGCAAATCAACTAGTTGCGTCTTCTGAAGTACTCGAACAGTATGTTTACGGTGTTGGCAAAACAGTTCTCAAAGTAGCCACTTAGCGACAACGAGAGTTTTCGCGTTGCATCTTCTACTTCGTGGAAAACCTGCTCAAGCGAGTCGAGAGGCGTTTGATACCGGGTTATTGCGCTACTGTGTTTGTGGATAGCAATTATGCGAGAATACTCAGGCAATAAGGGACAATGAAAGGAGTTCTCTAGCACGTGGACTAGTGATGTTTGGAAGCAAATAGATGCCTGAATTGTGGCAAGCGGTTTGCTACTCACCGAACTTTTGAGTGAGTCTTTCTTTCTATATAAAGGACTGTAGTCTCATCGGGAACGCACTCCTGAAATCCTCTCAACCGTTCTTTCATCTCGAATCAATAATGGCCGACAGCGTTCCCTCAGACACCATCACCCTCAACGTCGGCGGCCGCAAATTCCTCACCCGAATAGACACCCTTGCCACAGGATCTGGATTCTTCGCAGCTCAACTATCCCGATGGATTGGCGATCCCCGGGAAGATGGTTCGTTCTTCATCGACGCTGATCCCGATCTCTTCGCTCACTTGCTTCGACATCTCCGCCGTCCGAACACCTTCCCTTTGTTCTGGAATATGGAGAAAGGGTTTGACTATGCGCTTTACCACGCTCTCTATGTAGAAGCGGAGTATTTCGGAATCTATGAGCTTGCTAAGTGGATCGAAGCGAAGCAGTATCTCAAGGCGATCACAATCAAGTCACATGGCCCAGAGATCCATGAAGTTAATGGTGCTCCAGGACAGCCATTCGTTATGAATCCTAATGTAGAAGTCGTCCAGAGGGAAATTTTGGTGACGAAACGAGAGCGGTTTGTTTGTCCCCGAGGAATCTTTGCTCATATGGTTCAACGAGGCGAGCGGCTTAAGTGTGGGAAGGCATGCTGGAAGGTGGGAGGGGACGATCCAGATGAGTACGTGGAAGAGGCGTATAAAGAGGCAGTTACTTGGAAGAATGAAGTGATCTTTAATGCTGATGTTTGTGGTACAAAAGTCGAAACAGAAAAAAGTGCAGAAGGCATGGGTGAAGGGTATTGAAGTAGGTGAGAGAACTAGTATAGGGAGAACAATATAAGAGATTGGATGTAATTGGAATTGAAGGAGAGGATGGGACATCTCGAGATCTGATTTGGACACTATATCGAGAAAGCTTAGGAAGCGTAGGAACACGAGGTCAGGCTAAAATAGATTTTTTTTTTCTCTGTTCACGTATTAGCCCAGACGCGCATGGAAACTCTTGCGTCGACGAGCAATGTTGTTTCAGATTGCCTCTCAAACCAATAAGGTGGAATAAAATGATCGAAGAAGCGAACAAATTCCACTTGTATGACCTAGGAGACTGGGTCCGGGGGGTGCCGGTACGCGGAACCGTCAAGATGCATATGAAGGTAGAACAGAACCGAGCTGGGATCTTTGAAGGTGATGACGATGTGGTTCTTGAAAGCTACAACGGGCCTTTGAAGAGGGAGCTTTCCTCTGCCGTACCGGTGTGCATTTTCAAGCCGAGCATTGTGCGCATGGTTACACCAGGTCGAGAGGGGTGAACTCTCACTAGCTTTAAGAGAGGAAAGGTGAAGCTCGTTAAGTCTACAAAGAAGATTGTGTTCGACCTTCTGAGAAGGGTTGTATCAATGATAGCGCGAAGGTATAGTTGGTGTGGTTCGACATTCTTCGCGCAAGAACTTATTGAAGGAGGCATGGATGGAAAATTCGGCAGAGAGGTATAGAGCAATTTGATTTAATCACTATGTGTACAGTCCGTGGAGATTGTGGTAGTCATTGGAGGGAGCGGTTGGTGGTTCGTGGTATGATCTCATCGCCGATTTCCGATGTCCATGCAGGTACTGCGTTCTAGAGTGGCCCTGCGCGGCCCTGGGGGAAAGAGCCCGTAAAAAAAAAGTATTTTGTACCTGTAAAGATATCATAGACTATATCGTAGTTAGCTAGCGATGTAGAACCCTTCTGTATATCGCGATGTTGTTGATTTAGAGTTGTTCTCTTTTCAGACTGTGCCAGAAACTAACTACCTAGAGCCTCCTCCTGACTCAGCATCATCCCAACCGAATCTTCACGGATGACCCAACCATCACATTCAAGGGATTCGGGGTGTGGAGGGGGGTATTTGGACATTTGCACATCCTGCTAAGGGAAGTATCAGGTATTGGGGAGGTATCTGGTGTTATCTAACTGCGCCCTACATCGCCACCTATGACCACAATTGTCGTGTGCGAAATTCTCTGGATTCTTGGCAATGCCAAGTAACAACTTTCCCCTCACAAATCTCATAGACATGCAGGTCACTGCACATATCGCTCCATATAATCCGCCTCATGGGAGAAGGACGTTGTATAGTAAGTAAGGCTTTTTAATAGGCCCTATCCGCCCTATCTAACTGTTTTTTAGAGTAGTTACTGCTAATTGTACCCTAAATTGCTTACCTCTGTTATTAACATAAACAGATAGCTAGAAACGCTCTTGCTACTTATTAGTTAACTTTTAATAAACAAGGAGGTAACAGTTAGAGTATTATTGCGTTTAAAAAGCGCGCTGCGAGTACTCTAGCACCAGCTCCGCGCGGTAGGAACGCTGCACGCGGTGGGAGGGCTGGTAGAGTTGCGCAAGGTAGCTGTAAGGACGGAGCTCTGTACCACTACGCCAATACAACTAAAAAGGTGCGAATAATCAACTAACAGTTAATTATTGCGTACAGAATAGTATATATACCCGTCGCACGTAAGCACCATCTCGGCCTTACAGTAGCAGGCGTGCTGCGTTAACTCTAGCTCCTCTAAAAGCCTACTTTATCTTACCCTGGTACATCTAGCTGTGCGCGACAAGCTTATTAAACAGATCCTCTCTGTCAGCTAGGGTGAGTCTTAGAGGACGCCCTAACCGCTGCACCTGCGGGGCTGTAATAGTACTATACTTTATAAGGTTCTGATGGATCGCATAGACAGTACTACAGCTAGCACGCGAGCGAGTAATGACCTCTAGGATAGGGACGCTGAGCATAAGGAGATGATACGCGATAGAATGACTATGAGTAGTCTTCTAGCTGTGCTTTAAGTAGGAGGAGGCTAGTAGCAAGGCCTCTAGATTAAGGATGCGCGCTTCTATAAGACGCGTCCCCTAAGGGGCCCGCGAGAGGCCTACAGTTAGATCCATGATCTAAAACTCTGTCAAATTAGTGGGATAGGCCCTATCCATACATTTGAAAAGCTTCACCTACAGTAGAAAGCGTTGTGGTTGATTATATGGAGCGATATGTGCAGTGACCTGCATTTCTATGAGATTTGTGAGGGGAAAGTTGTTACTTGGCATTGCCAAGAATCCAGAGAATTTCGCACACGACAAAAGGGCCATGCACGCACGCAAAATTTGCATCCAGGCGTTCCGAGGTTCCGCTCCCTATATACCACGCACCACCGCACCTAATTCTAGCCTCCACAGCACCATCTAGACAGAGTGGTGATCGTCAGATATGCTGTGCCTTCTGTCCTTACCAATATAGTTGCTATCGGGCAGCATGTTAAGGATATCCTCCTTCTTATCCGTCGGACGCTGGTGGAACCAGAAAAGGATGCCACCAACCGCTGCCAGGATCGCAACAACACCGTAATTCCAGACGAGAAGTGGATCTTCCGACAAGGAGACAAGCGCCTGACCAATGGCGTTGGAAAAAGCGGACATGAAGTGCCAATATGAGGTAACCAGCGACCGCATGTTTTTCGGCGCCTTGGTGAAGGCGAATTCGAGACCGGTAATGGAGGTGAAGATCTCGGAGAAGCCGATAAGAACGTACGGCGCAGTTTGTACCCAGACATTGATGGGGGCTGGGTCGTCGCATTTATTCATGTGCTTTCCGCATGGACCCAGCTTGTAGATGTAGTACTGGATGATAGTTGCGGAGATCATGGCCAGAGAGGCGAGTCCGAAGCCTAAGGCAATGCGCTTGATGGGGGTGAAGCGGATGTTGGCTTTGCGCAGAGCGGGATAGAGGAAGTTGTCGACGATAGGGATGAAGATGACCAAGGAGATGGGGTTGAGGTTGGTGATGACGTCGTTGGGGACACCGTTGCGGGTGAGGGTCGCGGCTTGCGAAGTCAAATTGTTGTTCATCTGGTTGTAGGCGAGCCCTAGGAATGCGTTAGTGGAAAGGTCAATAAAAAGGGTATTAGGTAGGGTCTTACAGTAGAGTGGAATCCAGGTGAAACAAGAGCAGGCACGAAGACCACGAGCGACTTGATCAACCCAGGCATCGTCAAACTGCATCCACTTCGGCTTGCTATCCCCGAGCTTGCTCGGCTTGACATCCTCCCAGAAATGCACGTTCTTGAAATTCTTGCGGGTTTGGACGGGGTTGATGGACCAATTGCCCTTTTGCGCAAGGAACCAAAGCTTGATAGCGCGGATAAGCACGGATCCGGTAGGTGGGCTGCGGTGGTACTTGTGGCGGCAGAACCAGAGGACGAGCGGGCAGCCGCAGAAGAGAATGGTTGGCAGAAGGAACGCACACCAAAAGCCAACGTATTTCTCGACGTACACCATGCCGATCTGGCCGGTAAGTGAGCCGACGTTAATCATCATGTAGAAGTACAAGAAGATTCGGGAAAGAGTAATGTTGGGGTCCGAAATAACGCGCTCGCCAGTCTTTGGGTCCCGAATAACCCTTAGCTTCGTCTGCCTGTACTGCTCGGCGATCAGGGGAGAGATGTTGGCCTTGAAAGCCCCCGTTCCGAAGCCGAGGATGATGACACCGAGAATGAAGGGGGCGATCGCCTTGCCGCTGGCAAGCACTGTTGGTAGAGCAGAGATGACTAAGAGAATGTGGCCAATGATGGAGAAGGCGAGGGCAATGAAGATGGTGTTGAAGCGACCAAGATATTCATCCGCAATGATAGCACCAATGATGGGAGTCGAGTAAGCCCAGAAAGAGTTGAAAGTACCGATACCAAAAGACGCGCGCTGTCCCATACCGAGAGCACCAGGCTGGCCCTCGGCGCTGGGATCCTTTCCAGTCGGGTGGCCTGGTGGTAACGGCTGCTGAACGAAGTTGGTGTCTGATCAAACACATAAGCAATGCTCTCAAACGAGAAAGCGGGAAACATACACAACACTTGGCATCCATAGTAACCAAACCGCTCGCACATCTCGACGATGGCAATAGTGTATGCAGTCCACGGGATCTTGCCCGAAATACGGGGAAGCGTGCGCAGGTCTTCCTCGGTAGGCTCCTCACCCTCTAAGTCGGCTTCGAACTCGACTGGAGCCGGGGGTCCGGCGAGACTGCTGCTCCTACGATCGGCTGCGGCCAGCGCTTCCTTCTCGCTGGCTTCGAACATGGTGGCGCTGATCGCGGGCTCATTGCTCATGGCCATGTCTGGCACATTTTGGGCGGCGGCTCCAGCCATGCTGGTGTGCTTGTGTCGAGGTTGACTGCGGGTGTAATGGTGTTGCACAGAAAGTGGGCAGTCAATAGCGGGGTAGGAGGTATATAAATAAATAAATTGAGGGAGTGGAGGGGGAGGTCACAGGGAAGCACGCTGATCCCATCACAGCGAGAGGTCTGGTGAATTATACTTTCCCCGGCGAAAGGCACAGCAGCAAAGCGAGGGAAGCTCGTGATTCGTGAACTGCAGCTGTTTCAAGCAGGTGAGTATGATTGTGAGGTTGCAATCAGCCTAGCTATTGATCAAGCCTGTGAGGGACACGGGAGCAGTCTTGGACCTGCTATGTTATCGACTGCCGCGACCTCTTGAGAGGAGCTAAGGATGGGAAGAATTGCTGCCAAGTCTATCGACATTGCTTCAAGACTCGGCGCATGAAGATCACAGGGGTCTCCCAGCCACTCATGCGAGGTAGAATTCTTATCTGAACGTTCACAGGCAGCATTGTTACCCGGCTGTTTGTGAGTTCGCATCGCGCTGTGGGCTGTTCGAGGGGTAGTAGGATGCGAAAAATAAACTTCCTACCATTTCAAGAAAGCCCAAATCGCTCCCTCCCTGCGCTAATGACCAAAGCCATCATTGACAAACTGGTGAGATCCACCAGGTGGTGCAATTCACATTTCCTCCGCCTTGGCAAAGCGGAATCCCTTGGCACCAAGTGCCTCTCGGCTCCTCCAAAAACGGTGCCAAGCCAGCCACTGGGTTGAAACGCTAGGCTCATAAAGGCAGGTTGACAAGCACGGCAAATCAGCTGAATTTGGCCAATAGATCGCTAGCTCGAGACTCGATCAGGACAAGGGTTAAACGGGCGCGACCCGCCTTGCTTTTCGAAACACGGTGCGCATCAACGCCCATGCTTATCTCCTCACTCTTTGGGATACACCACCGAAACCAAGGCGTCGTGGCAACTTGGGCTTCGTCTTGGAGCGGGAGTGGCATTTGCGCCGTTGATGGCAACATCAACTTCTTGTGAGATGGGAATTTGCAGCCAAGGCCGCGAGTATGCGAGATTGGTCAGCCAATGGTAGTGAGAGCATTCACCTCTTTATTGAATGGTGGAATTTCATGACATGGGTGGATGTGTTGGAGTTGGAGTTGGAGTTGGCTGCTGTGCTCAGCACCCACACCACCGCTCTGTTACCCCGAACGAGTTGGCGTAAAGGTGGCGATATTGCTTATCAGCTTGGCCCTGCTGCAAGAGAAATTTTCTGGAAGGTGTTCTTGCTGGGTCTGACCATACTCATGCTTTTCCAAGGTTGCTCTCCCCATGCCCGTCCATTGATGGTGGGCCTCAAGAACACTATTTCGGCTCCGACCGAGTTTTCCAGAAACCTGGTCTGGTCTTTGAGCGGTGGGCTCTCGGGTGGAGCTATCCTAGAGCTTCGTGCAGATTTTTCTTCCTTCCAGGCACCGGGTTACAGGGTTGGGTATTTGGAACCACGTTTTCGCTGTCGAGGACGAGGGTGCTTAAGCGAATGCTTCAAGGAGAGAGACTGGCGAGGGTTTATATCTGATTGCTAAGAAATAATAAGCCTACTTAGCTTCCTATGTTAATACCGGTGGGGTTCGAAACGCAATGCAGGTTATATGGGAGCAGTTCTTCATAGTACCTCAACGCGGCGGTGCAAGCAAGAAACCTTAGCAGATTGATCTTCTCAAGATACTAGCCGGACTAGAAGTCGTCTATCTGACAGGAAAGCTGAGATTATGATTATGCGTTCCTAGTAGATCGGTAACTCTATATCTCTGTTTTTGTAAAATATCATACAGGATTTTCTGGCCTCAAAGCCTTTAATATCGATCTCTTGAACTCATTTGTCAACCGGAATGTCGTCTAAGGGTCCTCCAACACCAGACCAGTAATTAATCCAGTTGAAGATCTCCGTGTGCCAAAACAGAGAGTTCTCTGGGTCGAGAACCCAATGATTCTCATCCGGGAAGTTGAGGAACCGCGAGGGCACCCCGATTCCTTGGAGAATGTTAAACAGCGCGAGGCCGTCGCTTTCAGGAAGTCGAAAGTCCATACTATTGTGCACAACGAAGTGCGGTGTGCTATAATTCGCGATGTGGTCGAGCGGGTTGAACTTCTCATAGTTCTCGCGAGCATCCCAAATCGTGCCGTTGTTGTCATGCCGGATAAACCACAGTTCCTCGGATGCATAGTCCGCAAGCGTGTTGGAGACACCATCGTGAGTTACCAGTGCCTTGAACTTTCGTCCTAAATCGTGGCCTTGGATCCAGTTCGTCATGAACCCGCCATAACTAGCGCCAGCCTCGATTCCGTTCTCAGTATCAATATACGAGAGGTTTGAGTGGATATAGTCCCAACACAATACAATGTCTTCGTATGGGTAGCTGCCCCAATTGCCCTGGATGGCATCTATGAGCTCCTGTCCGAATCCTGTGCTGCCGGTTGGGTTTGGAGCCACAACGACATATCCTTGATCAGCCCAGACCTGGAAGTTCCACCGAGTGCTCCAAGAATTTGCATTGGATCCCTGAGGACCTCCGTGGATAATGTAAGCGAGCGGGTAGGTCTTATTGGCAACAAAACTGGATGGTTTGACGATCAAGGCGTGTAGTTGAACGTCTTGTGAGCCAGTGAAAAAGAACTCCTCAAAGAGTTCAGGACCAAGGCCAGCCAATTCGGGATCAACTTTAAGAGCTGAGAAGAGCATCTTGGGCGCTCCGTCGCCTGTGGTGATGTAAAAGTCTCGCGATGTCCAGACAGCTGCTGCAGATACCAGCAGAGAGGAATCTGGCAAAACGTAGAACGCGGATACTGTAGTGACGCCAGTCAAGTTCTGCGGTGTGAAACTATCTGACACAGTCAACGGGATGTTGAAAATTCTTTCCCGAGCATAATCCTCCGCTGAGACAAATATAGATTTGCTATCTGGAGCCCAATGAATGCTGTCAGGCCACCTGTCCCAGTTGGATGCAAGGCCTTTCCAGTTACTGGTAGTCACTTCGCTACCCTTAAGACCAACATCAAGGGCGTAGAGCTTAAATCTGTCGGATTCATAGTAAATGCCATCTTGTTGAATGTAAGCGAGTTTTGATGAATCCGGAGAGAAAGTAGGGGCTCCTGAAGCTCCTTCATGACCAGCATTGTTGGCCGTGGTGTTTGGTCCATTGAAAGCCACTGGTACTGATGATCCGTCGAAAGGTCCGAGATAAATGTAGCTCGCGGTGAAGTTGGCTTTGTTTAGGTGCGTAGCTTTACTGAGGAGCGCAATGATCTTACCGTCAGGGGATATGTCATAATCGCCACTCCCTCCAAACGGCTGCACAGGAGTCTCTGGTTGGGTAGCCGTAAAGTTGATGCCTCGCAAGAGATTGCGCATACCAGAACCGGACAGAGCAAACGATGAGTTTGCAGAAAGAGTACCAGCGAAAACAGCATATCGCTCTTTGGTAAGCCAAGTATCCCAATGGCGCGGGTAAATGTCTGAGTAGAGCCTCCCCGTGTTCCTTGGTGTGGGCGCAAGCTCCGCATTGTATGCTGTACCGTTAGGGTAGGCCAGGGAATTGACCAGAAAATGTAGGTCACCAGAGGAAGTATTCGCGACCTTGAGACCTGAGAATGGTGCGTCCAATGAAGCCACTAAAGTGCTATTTGAAGTCAGCATGCTTCGTTGCACAAAGACAGCTGTTATCATCTGAAGTTCCCTGAGCCCAATTGTTCGGTACTGTGCAACGCGATGAAACAAGGTGTACCTTTCGGATGGATTCAACGCGTCCCCAATCCAAAGGGAGACACCACCAGGAGTCTCCTCATTGGTCGCATTGATGTATATGATGCCCGTTTCGCTACCCGGTATCCACATAATCTCATTTACCTCACTGGAGTTTAACGCGAAATGGGTGATATTTCCAGACTCAAGGTCTAGTAACTTATATGCGCTTGAAGAAGATTGCTCATCAAACGAATATTGCGAGACTGAGAAGAATGCAATTGTTCCAGCTGGGTTCGGAACGGCTTCAGATCGCCGGGGTGCACTCAACATCTGCCTACACTCGCGTTAGTAAAGGGAATCAAATATAATCTTGGAAGCTCTGAGCCTACTCTGGGGTAATAGCGAGAGCTCCTGTTGCGACCAATGCCGCCGCAACACCCAAGTATCGCGCCATCTTCGCCACTATTTGATCGAGGCTTCAACGGGACCTAGAATTAGAACTCAGCGCAAGCTACACAAATAGATGAACTGACAGCATAAGAGACAATATCAACACCACCAAGCAATTTCGTGTTAGTGGGGTATTTGTACCCCATCTCTGCAAAGGATGAGCACCGAGTTCGAGTCATCCATAGCACCATCGCACTAACGCTCCCCGGTCATCCTGACTATCGCCATTTTCGTGATGACAGAGGCGATCCAAATCTCCTTCCTCATGGGGCTTAACAACATGCGACAAATCCTTGGTGCTTGGGGCCAGAAATCATGATGTGAGCTGCCGTATCACCAGCTTTCCGACGCGATGGATCCCTCAATTTAGCCTTCTTGGCAAAGAGGGACATTATTACATCACGTGCTTATCAAGCTTCCGCCCAGCACCATGACGCATTTGCCAAGTCCACGAACTCTCGAGGACAAGAAGGCAGCTCAACGTTTGCACAGGCAGCGCAGAATGCCAATAGTTCCTGGAGTATGTGAAATATTGGCCACTCGGATCCGTTTCCATCCTTAACTTTTTGTCCTCGAACGGCGTTGAGGATTCGACTTCCCAGACACCGATTTGTGCTCTTACCAGGTTCCCCTCATTACCCCATGTCTGCAAAACGTGCAAGTATTGCACGTTTTCAGACTCAGGTACGAAGTTGAAACATTATCCTGATTCGATAGCTACCTTTGTAAGCAGAGACGACGAAGAATCGCAAGTCGCCCACGTCATTTGCATGGGTGTATACGAAACTGTAAAATATTGCCTCGAATTCGGAAGGCCCTCCCACCCCATTCAACCAAACTCCTCCCAGTCTTCCCTGGCGTACCACTGTCATTTCCAAAACTGTAGAAAAGAATAACTGAAACATAGACAGAAAAGGCAGGGGTGTGGCCGATAACGACTGGTCAAGTACAACATTGGTTCTCAAAGACAAGCAGATCACCCCCTTGATCCAATGAGCAAAAACAACGAGGGGTGTACTCAAAGACGAACTAAAGGACTGTTTGATTTTAAAGATCTTCGTCTTTAGAATATTACCCTCTCTGTACTTACTGTCCGGTTGTTTACTCTCTTAAACGTACCCTCCCAACCAAAGAGGACTGTTCGCCGTGTACGGGTACCGTGAATTATGCCGACGGTAATTGTGTGACATAAGCTCCCACTAAACGAACGATAGCACATTTACGTCCTGGTCAGAAAGGCGAATGGATTAGGCTCTTGTTATCCAGCCCCATCGATCGACCGCTTTGTCTTTTTTCAAAGGTCTCGTTCCTGTCATTGTTAGTATTACTCTCCTCGAACTTCCTCTAGGTGTTGTATACTCTAGCTATCTCAGTACCGTGCTTCTTGGTATATGCGACGATACTGTAAAGCTAAAGTTCTTCTGCTTGCCTTGTTGAGACGAGGAGACGCTGTCGAGTTGTCTCAAGCAGAGCCAATACTAGTCCGAGGCCCTTAATGGGAGCGTCTATTCGTAACTGGTTCGCCCTTTAGAAAGTATTCAGTGTATTAAGAATACTAGCTTTAATTCTAGGGACAGTGTTCTTCTCACGCTTCTATTATTAATCGCTAACCAGACTTGGGTTGTGTTTAGAGGCGCAACGTCCCGAGCGGCTACGTGGATCCACAAGCCGATAAGGGAACGCACTTGGGGATCTCTTGCCATCAGCGCATTGATAGCTCTCAGCTAATTCTCTGTGAGTGCCTACAGATCCTTCTTAGTAAACTTTTCTTGGAGGACTCTGTAAATCCAAGGTTGCATGGATTTCGCACCACAACCTCACGGCTATAAATTGCAACAATCCCGGAGGATGCAGTCGAGATGATCCACAGGTACTCTAGAGAGTCACTGGCAGGTTTCTTATTGAGCATGGTTTCTTCGATACTATTGCCCGCCCCGGCCTGCGTGGATTCACGGTCGATGCTACCAGCTAGCCTGGATGTGTAATTTATTTAAGCTTCTGAGAGGTCTTGCCCTGATATTTCCGTGTGGAGGACGGTTATCTGTAGCTGCATCACCGATGGGCATGATGTGGCCTTCTTTGTAAGTGACGAGTCTCGCTGGTCGTTGTAGTTGCTTTTTATCAAATTCCTCTTCTTAGGCGGGATTTTCGGTATGACTAATATCAAATGAAATGGTGGTTGTAAGGGGATGGGAATGGAGGTTCCACGTTGATTAATGAGATAAGGTTAAGTATCAGATACACTTTCCATACTTGCGACTATGTTGCATGGTGCCTTAGCCGAGGAGTGTTAGCGGCATTATGATGCTACGTACAAAGTTCAGGGGTCTTTCGGGGTTCAGTACTTGATATGAGACAGAATAAAATCTGCTCTGTTCGTTTCCAAAACCAAACAATAGGCAGAGCAGATTGGATAACCTTTTTAATATTTGAGAATGTTCTAAAAAGCCAATTTTCATATTAAATTTGAGGAATGAAAAGAAGCCATCCGCCCCCAGGAAGCAACATTCACCTTTGGCCAATTCCAATCTAATGGAATGTTCTCAACCCCTCTTCGATAAAGACTCCTAGTCCACCACATCCGAGAATAACCCACAGCCACTTATTTCTTATCTCCCGAGCCGCTGGCCAGAAAGAATTCTTCTCGCTGCGGAACTTCTCTAGCTCCGCAAATTTATCTGGGGCGGACATGGAATAACGCCTAGTTTGACCCCTTTCGTTTTCCTTATCCCCACCATAGTACCGAAGGAAGAGGTAGTTGGCAAGGGGGCCGAGGAGTTCGATAGGTGCAAGCATATCCGAGCCGTACAAGAGAACGATGAACGACAAGTGAACGAAAGCATCACCAAGATAGCTGGAGAAAGATCACAATCAGCGAGCGAAGAAGGAGGAAAATACTGATGAACTTACTTTGGATGGCGGACAATGCTCCAAACACCCTCCTTCAACATCCCTGACTTCCCTTCAGCCTTGAATTGATCAAGCTGATAGTCCGCCAATGTCTCAAGCGCGATGCCAGCGGAGAACATTCCCACCGCAATTATCTGGATGATTGGATGGTAGCCCATCAGCACTGCTCCCTCGTGTCGGAATGGCGCTGTGAAAGGCAAGCTAATCAGCATCTGGAAGAACGCCTCGGGAATGAAGGTCGTGAAGAGCGACTTGGTCCAGAAATTTTCCTCTTGCTTAACCTCATCGTATCGTGGGTCGTCCTTGCCCCGCTTTAGCGACTGGGAGGAGATACGATAGAAGAGCCGTCCACCCCAGAGAGTGACGCCAGTCAGCAGGAGACGTTCATGCCAGGAGAGACGATGGAGAGCTTGGGAAAGGGTAAATCCTTGGTACATCCGACGGCCAACAGCAGACCACCAGGCATTGACAACCTGGCCAGAGGGCCACAGCCAGTCCTTGGCTTCAACGCGGCCTGTATAACGAGCAGCAGCCCATGCAAGGACTGCAAGACTCGAGTGCAGGCCTAAGGATGGGGCTAGAGTATCTCTGAAGATCCCAACATCGAACAATGAGGCTGAGTTGACATGCCTCTTCGAATGGAAAGTATCAATTTTCTCCGTTCCAGAGGCAGGTCTAGTACCATTTGAGCCCAAATAGAAGTTGTTGGGTTCACGGTCTGCGATTTGGATCTGGACATCAGGCAGCCTCGAGGGCGCGTTGTCTGATCTTCCGAACCACCCCGAAGCCATGTTGAGGAAGAGAAGAGCTACAAGTGGAGCAGCTCTCGCCCACGAGGTTGCTTCATCTTTAAAGCTTCCCCCGCAATATGAATGATGTAATGCATGGTGATCTGATCGCGGCCCCACTTACCCCGTATTCTTGTTGACCCGGCTAATCCTGCTGAAATGCTGACTCACGAACGGTAGTTTTTATTCCGGCCATTCAGCACTTGTCCCTTATATATATTGGATTCAAAGCCTATTCGAAGGCAATTACTGCCCCTCGGCTAGCTTCAACATTTATTCCTGTTGATGTTGAGACTATGAGGAACTAGGATGACGTCATTCATATGTGGTCAAAGCCTCCTTTCAACCAAGTGCGGCCACGAACCCACAACTGACACTGCAAGGTAACGTCCCCTGCAAAACAGATCGCCTCGTGCGCCAGAATAAGCCTAACATACTCTAACTTTCGAGCACGCAAAGTCCGCCGACGTGTTGAATCTCCCAAAACGTCATGTTCAACGCGCTCCATAGTGATTGGTTAATATAAGATCTATCCTACCTTAAATTACACATTGGTAGTTGTCTTGTCACTCCATTCGTACTGTGTACTACGATGCATCGAACAAAACCTCTTGAAGATAGCATCACCACCTCACCTAATCGCTACTCGGAGCTAACCCTCCCCCGCTATTCAGAACATACAATACTCGATATAATGTTTAACCTGTAGCCAACTATATACGTAGTGTAGGAAGCTAATCCGCTTTGCACGTCGGACCGCTGACAAAAACTTTAAATGCTCTCTGTAATTCGTAGCTAGGTTCCTATATTACAGCGGAATAAGAGCTCTGCAAGTTAGAACGTTCTTCGGACGGGGCCGAGGTTCTGACGCTTGGCAGTCTAATCCCCGGCAAGAATAGGTTTGCCCTACTACCGGTATGTTGAATGGTTCTCAGTTACGTGTGGAAATGGTGCGTGCATCCACAAACTTTTGACAAACCTTTGACAAATACGAGAGTTTTGAGCGTGATCATAGCAAAGTAACCGACATACTGTGGTGCGATTTTCAGGTTTACGAAAATCTGCTTATCCTATACTACGATAAGGCCAGAGATGGCTTCCCGAGCAAGCGCGTTATTATTACAGAGGACTCTGCTCCTGGCCATTGATGGGCCAGGCGCCTTACCGAAGAGCTTGACGCTGAGGGTGTAGAGATGATAGATTGATCAGTAAAATCACATTATTTACATCCTATAGATGGTCTGCCCCTAAGAATATATTCAAATTTCCCAAAAAATCAACGTCTGTTTGGCTGAGCGCAACTACCAAACAGCCATCTTAGCCCCGAATTGGTGTCCCCCCACGTGACTGAAACCCTTAGACATGCTGGGTGGGCTGGGAGAGAGAAGAAGCTTGTCGAAGACCACCTCTCTACGCTAACGAGCGTAAGTAACCTGGGTGGTGTGCTGCAGTACCTGGGGAAGTACAAGGAGGCAGAGGAGATGGACCGGCGGGCGCTGGCAGGGAGAGAAGAGACTTGGCGAGCACCACCCTTCTACGCTAATGAGTGTAAGCAGCCTGGTTGTGGTGCTGCAGTACGAAGCGAAGTACGAGGAGGTAGAGGAGATGAGCCGGCGGGCGCTGGGAGGGAGAGAGAAGAAACTTGGTGAGGACCACCCCTCTACGCTGACGAGCTTAAACAACCTGGCAGTGGTGCTGCAAGACCAAGGGAAGTACGAGGAAGTAGAGGAGATGAACCGGCGGATGCTGATAGGGAGAGAGAGGAAGCCTGTTGAGGGCCATCCTGACGCGCCGAGGAGTGTAAGCAACCTGGCGCTGGTTCTGCAAGACCAAGGGAAGTACGAGGAGGCAGAGAAGATGAACCGGCTGGCGCTGGCAGGGAAAGAGAAGACACTTCGCGAGGACCATCCCGACAGGGTGACGAGCGTAAGCAACTTGGCGCTGGCAGGGAGACAGAAGATGCTTGGCGAGGACCACCCCGACACCCTGGAAAGTCTATACTATCTTGCACATCTCCTGGACATACTTAAGCAGTATGAGGAGGCGACAAGCTTATACGAGAGATCATGCGCTAGAATTGACTAGGCGCATCTCATCCAATTACTATAGTAAGTCACCAGCATTATTCTACAATGCTCTCGGCGATATTAGCAGATTAAGTTTCTACTGGACGAGCAACGACTACAGAATAAGATTCGAAAGAAGATAGTAATAGCCAGATAACCGGTAAAGAATCAGAAAATCGTAGAATGGTGCAACTATCACAGAAGTTTTCTAGATTTGGCATCGGAATATTAAAGAAACGCCGCAAGTAACTCAAACCATACGACCTGATACTGTCCCGGTGCCAAGCCTATAAACTGCAGTGTACTCTGTCAAGATAACCTCTTATCTTCTGTATAATCTTACGAAGACATTAAATTAGACACTAAATTTGCAGAATAAGTGAAGCTTCGATGGGAAGGAAATGCAGAACTTACAATTAAATATAGTCTGAAGAAATTATGAAGTCTTTTTGTATATGCTACGCATTTCCCAACAGATGTAGTATGAAGCTGCGATGTCGGTTGGCCAGTAGCTCTTTCCTACACTTTGGCAATTCGCGTTGCCGAGGAGAGCTTAAATTTGCCATTTGACGCAAAACTCGATAACAGGGGAAAAGAAGCTTAGTAGATAGGTTCACCTACGGTATGATTATCATGTAATAGTATTATAATACCGAGGCTGGTAATTATCATTATCGGAAGTGTTTAAGGGTTTTTACCAAGCAGTACCGATCTATAGGGGGGATTTGTCTCCTACATAGTGTACATGGTTGGTAATGATTTTCTAATGATTTCCTAATATCACTGCAGAATTTTATAGGCTGGATTAGCCTTAAAATGAATTTAAAAGTAAGAAGATAATGCTAGTATTGTGGAAGTTTGTAGAACCAAGGCGCACTGTGCAGGAATCTAGCAGAAGGACAACTATTGTGAAGCTTTTGGGAGAGCCAAAGTGATGAGGAACTAATTTGATTGGTAAAGGAGTGTATCTGAGGGCATATTTATGCAAAAGAGTGAGCTAGGAAGCATGGTGCTAAAGTAGGCAGCAGTAGTGGATGAATGCGAGTAGGTGGTGCAGCTCGGAGGACTTCATAACTGTAGACAACTATTTTAGAGTATGTTTTTAGTGCCAATGTCTCATATATTAAGGCCGTCCTCTAGACTACGTTGATTAGAGAAGTATAAAATAAGATACCTCACTTTGTCACCTTGAATCCGCGGTGAAGCAACACCGTCATCTCCATAGCTCTAGCGGTGGAGAAACCGCTTGTTCGAGCAGCTGTTTGCTAACCTTCACATCACCACATCAACACCGCTATTTCGTCACCCACGTCAGTGTTTTTTTCGTCCCTCTCCCCTCTCTTTTTTCCCTCTCCCATCTCTTTTTTCCCTCTCCCACCAACAAACCCGCAAAATGTATGCACCAGAATACTCCATCTCACCGCAACGCAAGCGGGCTTCGACCGCAAAGTCGGAGAAAATGAGCGTGGAGCTTAAACACGCCCTCAAATGTCTTGGCTATCGCGATCTCGACCAACTACAGCACATGTTCCTGGCCAAAGAATCATTCCTCGTGCCATGGGCCTTCTTTCGCGATACCTTTCTCTTTCGCCAGGAGGCCGGCATGCCACGAGCTTCGCTTCCAGGCAGTGTCACTCGAGAGGACATCTTATGGTGGTATACGCGGTACGATGACGGAATTTTACGGTACGATCCTAATGATTCTGATGACAAGTCTGCCCTTGATGATAAGACCGCGTCCAGGATCGATGATATCGATACATCGGCTTGGAGTGTTATTGAGCATGAGAAACACCTCTTTGTCTGGCTACTTCAGGCCTTCAAGGTCGGCAAGGCGAAGAATCCTTATGGTATCACGTACTTCGAATGCCGCAACGTTTGTGCTGCCTGGGAAGAAGTGCTTCTGCCTATTGTCAATGATGTTAGGGAAGGTCATGATATCCGCGGCCGTCGGCACTATGGGGAACTCGCTGCCTTCGTCGATAAGGTTTCTCCTAGTGCACTTGCATTCCCTGAGAAGAACGTTGGTGTTCGTCGTCGAGACATAGGGAAAGACCGATCTCACCGGGTTGGGATGTTAGCCCGAAAGAAACAGCTTGACGAAGATGACATGGAGTTGCGGCACACATACCCGCAGTTCGGGCAAGTCGCTGAAAAGCAAAAGGTCGATCTGAAGGCTTGGATCCGAGACAAGAAGACTGTTGCTGATCGAAAGATGGCAATGAAGTTTCTCGAAGGCAGTCCCTGTCCGCCGAAAAAGCTAGCTGAGTGCGCATCCTCCTGGATCAAGTCCCTCTCATTTAGTAGTCTTCGACATCAATCTAATGATAGCAGCCACAGTACGCCTAGCAAGAAGGGCAAGGAGGTCTTCGGCAGCACGCGTCCTACACCGGAAAACTCACCGCTTTCGAAAAAGAATGAGTCACCGTATGGTTCCCAGCGCGGCAAGACACCGCTAAATCAAATGGGTCGCGGCAATAGGACGCCGTCTACAGAATTGGTTGGAGTCATTCAACGGAAACCATCACAACATGAGGCTGACGGTTTGTACAAAGCAATCAGGACCTCGAATCCATTTGCTAACGATATACCCAAAGAAGTGGTCGAGTACACTGTGCCTGCGTCTGATGGTATGGCCCTCGCTCTCAATGTCAAGCAAATCGCGTCATCTGGGTTGAACGGTTCGTTTCCTGATTTGATCTTTACGAGTCATCCCTTTGCACCCGTACAGTTCTCTGACTGTGTGACTTCAGGATCGATGCCATACAACCCCAACAAGCGCGATGTCTCCAAAGAGTCGAAGGCGGACGTGAAGGAAGGCGGAGGCTCTAGGGTCTATGGAGGTATTCCTGTTGGCTTTCTGGAGGGTATATATGCTGGAACCATCTTAGTTGATCTATCCTTAACTAATGACCTGATACAAGGACCTGACCCATTCTTTGAAAATAAGCATACTAGGTCCAACGAATCGGTCGCGGCCCGTCGCGCTGGGAAGATGCCAGCCACCCGTATCCCGAGCCCGGTGAACGTTGGCCCCGCTGGTCCTCCTAAATACCACCCAACACGACCCCGAAGCCCTCCACCATACGCTGTTGAGGAAGACGATCAAATACCACCAATTCCACCCAAGAATCCCCACCGATATGCGGCTAGCAACGTAAAGCCTACTACAGTTCGCATCGTGTCAAAGGACAATATCCGAGCTGCTCTCTCTACGCACTCCTCTCAGGAATCCCTTGCTGAAGTTGCGCAGAGCAATAGGAACGTCTCGGCTAGTAGTGAAGCAAGTTGCCGATCTAACCCGTTCGCTGTGATCGGCGGCAGGGGTTTCAATACGGGCGAGTATTCGATACATTCGTACAATAGCCACATGTTCCACCGTGACCGTATCCAGGAGGGTAGGGGTCACTAGCAAAGCATGAAGAACCCAGAGGGGAAGATGCAGGGAGGCAGCCCGTATGAGATGCAAGAATTCTAGGAAACCGGTTTTTGGGGATTATGTAAGGCAGCTACCAAGAGAGGTTTGAATGAATTGGTGTGGCTTCGAGTCGTTGGAACTTGGAAGAACTGATTTTGTACAATAAGACAGGCGTGATTCTGAGTTGCATGTCATGCACTGCACCCTACTGCACTTCACTGCCAATCAGATTCCCAACACAAGTAGAATTAATATTGATTTTCAGCTTCCCATCTGGATACGAGTCGGAATGAAATATGCCCGTCATAGCGTAATACGTGCAACCACGAGTGCAAAATACGATGCTAGACCAACCGATGTTCGGCACTACTTCAACTTTGGATCGTTCTGACATAGGTCGGCGCACTGTCTTGCACTGCAGTTGTTGTGAATTAGCATTTTAATGCGAATTGCGCAATAGGGCACTTACCAGAGTTTGACATCATCCGGGTCAGGGCGATAAAGACATAGCTGGGCAAAGCATTCGTCAACGCAGTTACGTTTGTGAAGGGAACCGGCTGGTAAACGAAGGCCTAGCACCGGGAAACCAGATGCCAGCACAATGAGGGGGAGATAATAGAGGACTTGGGGTCTCATCGTGTTGGCTCTCTTGTTGGAATAGCGACGAGAATGAATTTAGTTTGGATAGTTATCGAGACTTAGGTGTGTGCCATCATGAGGGCGACCGGTGGTGGCTTTATATGTCGCATCGGCAGCGTATTTAAAATCCCGGTGGAATGGGTCCGAGTACGGGGCAATAATTACTACCTTTGTTCCAACTACTCAGCTGTGTGTGTGCCAACCTATAAGAAGGAACCTCGGTTGGGTGCTGGACAAGAGAATACAACTAAAGGGTGAGCAGGCTATGAGTATTGAGGAAGAAATCGTGGGTATGATGTTCTACACCGAGACGTCATGAAAACTTGCACACTAGATAATATAAAGAGATGGCTAGAGAAGCTCCTTGACAAACGCCGTACAAATGGAAAGCAATGACTTTAAAGAAATATATTCTGAATTTTTTTGCCTTTCGCTACGTGTTCTAGATGGGACTTTGAAGAATATGTAGTGTTTCGATGTTCATCTTACGAGCGAGTGCTATTTGCCCTCTAGTGAAGAGATAGTCTGAATCTAATCGTTAGGGTATATTTCTTAGAGATGTTGAAGATACCCAAGCAAGCCACTATGATCGTCCCACGAACTTCGTCCACTATCATAAAGGGTAATCTTGGTAGCCTGAATTTGACCGGTATTTCTGAGAACTAAAGACACCTGCCCAGGGCAGCTGCACCGGAGATTCGAAGTTATCGGAAGATACCATGACAGTTATGTTCGTTGGGGCGAGATCCGTAGTTAAAGTTGATGGCCGAGTCTCGAAGATCGAGTTACATTGCGCGTAGTCACGGAGCCTTAAATTAAGCTAATTATAAGCAGTTTCTTAAGACCAAAGTCTACTCGGTGGTTTGCTACTAGCGATATCCATTGGGTCCACACAGTTTCTAAAGCATCTTTAAACTACAATGCACATATTACATGACAGGAGACAGAGAGATCAGCTTAGGTCTCTTCGGAAGCGAGTGAGAGGCTAGCACAAAGGTGCATGATATCAGTCGTGCAAACGTCATGAGGGTGTTTCGGCACATACGTCTTTTTCCCCAGAAATAATGGCTTTGTGCAGTAGTCAACTCAGCGGCTGATATGAATGCTACTGGTCTTCTTTCGGCTTAGCGTGAACCATCGCACCTTTCAAAGCCGAGGCTGACCCTTCCTCAACTCTACTCCACTACCCGTACCTTTTCTCGCTTCGCCCCATTAGTATCTCAGGGAACACGGCACCCTCTCCGCACACTAACAACATCAGAGATCATCATATCGTCTCGCTACGTGTATTTAGCCTGAATCAGCGGCTTTAGACGAACACACTGTTGTGGATCCCTCAATGGTATCACCGCAATTGCTTTCATTTATTCCTCCAATTAAGGCAAAAGATCTTTCAACTCTACAAATAAACATGTTGGAACCGGTATTTGGTACATCTGTACCTGACAGGTCAATCTTTTTCTGGAATACTCAGCGCCATGCGCAACCTGATCATTTTGCTGGTTGTCGGCTTAGCTGCTGCGGAAGACGGCGCGAGCGCGTGGCTGCGGTACGCGCCCGTCCCGCAAGCCAGCAATTATCGCTCCCTCCCATTATCAATTGTCGCATTGAATACAACGACATCCAGTCCGGTTCACATTGCAGGGAAGGAATTGCAGGAAGGGATCAAAGGTATCCTCGGAAAGGAACTCAGCATCGCTGATGGGACGAAAAGAGGATCATCGTCAATTGTCGTGGGTACCATTGATGCTTACAAAAAGACCTTCGGTGATTTTGAAGAAGCCGATGACCTTGAAGAAGATGGCTTTTTTCTCAGCACCGTGGGACAAAATGTTCGAATTATTGGACAAAACCAACGTGGCGCGCTCTACGGTGCATTCGAGTACTTGTCACGGCTCGCACAAGGCAAATTCTCTCCAGTTACATACGTCTCGAACCCCCATGCCCCGATCAGATGGGTGAACGAATGGAACAACATGGATGGCAGCATTGAACGAGGCTATGCTGGCCCATCCTTTTTCTTCAAAAATGGCTTTGTTGTGGAGAATGTCACTCGCGCGGCCGAATACGCCCGTCTCTTAGCATCCATTCGCGTCAATGGTATCGTTATCAACAACGTTAATGCGAACGCCACCTTACTGAGTGCCCGTAACATTGAAGGACTCGGAAGGTTGGCCGATGCTATGAGACCTTATGGCGTCCAACTGGGAATCTCGCTCAACTTCGCTTCCCCCCAAACCTTCGGTGGTCTGAACACGTTCGATCCCCTCGACCCTTCTGTGGACGCCTGGTGGACCAACATTACCAATCAGATCTATAAGCGAGTTCCCGATATGGCTGGCTACTTGGTAAAGGCGAACAGCGAAGGTCAGCCAGGGCCGCTGACGTATAATCGAACTCTTGCGGATGGGGCGAACATGTTTGCGAGAGCCACGAAGCCACATGGAGGCGTAGTCATGTTCCGTGCTTTCGTTTACGACAATCACATTAATGAATCCAACTGGAAAAACGATCGCGCAAATGCGGCTGTTGAGTTCTTCAAAAATTTGGATGGGAGGTTTGATGACAACGTGGTGGTACAGATCAAATTTGGACCAATTGATTTCCAAGTGCGAGAACCTCCTTCCCCTCTCTTCTCAACCTTGCACAACACTAGTACTGCTATTGAGCTTCAGGTTACACCTGAATACCTTGGTCAAAATTGCCATTTAGTGTATCTTTCGCCTCAGTGGAAGGAGATCCTTGAGTTTGATTTACGCGCTGATGACAAGCCATCGAAAGTCAAAGACATCATTTCCGGGGAGCGATTCAAGCGACCTCTCGGCGGATCGGCGGGGGTTGTTAATGTTGGCACGAATGCGACTTGGCTAGGAAGCCACCTCGCAATGTCAGTAAGTGGCATTGGTGGGAACTTGTCTTAAAGCAGTACTGTGCTAATTCTTGTAGAACTTGTATTCTTACGGTAGGCTGGCCTGGGATCCGTCGCTGGAATCCGAGCAAATGCTTCAAGATTGGATACGTTTGACTTTCGGATTTGACCGCAAAGTTATCGATACGATCACCGAGATGTCCATGAAATCGAGGGCGGCCTATGAGAATTACAGTGGCAACCTTGGCATTCAAACCTTAACCGATATTCTTTACACCCATTTTGGGCCAAACCCAGCGTCTCAGGATGGTAATGGGTGGGGCCAGTGGACGCGTGCCGATGGATTCAGCATTGGCATGGACCGTACGGTCAAGAACGGAACTGGAAATGCAGGGCAATATCCACCTGCGGTTGCACGGGTGTTTGAAAACATTGAGACCACTCCCGACAATCTGTTACTCTGGTTCCACCACGTTAATTATACGCACCTGCTTAAGTCAGGCAAGACCGTCATCCAACATTTCTACGATGCCCACTACGAAGGTGCTGCTACTGCGCAAACATTCGTTCCGATGTGGGAATCTCTAAAAGGAAAGATCGATAACCAGCGGTACAGTGAAGTCCTCTTCCGACAGGTCTTTCAAGCTGGACATTCTATCGTTTGGAGAGATGCTATCAGCCGCTTCTACAATAATTTGTCAGGAATCCCGGATCAAGCAAAGCGTGTGAATAACTACCCTTATAGGGTCGAAGCCGAGAAGATGAAACTTGACGGTTACAAAACCTATGCAGTCAACCCGTTTCATACTGCATCAGGCTCTATGGCTATCGTTACTACGTCGAACAGTTCGGTTGGTACTGCTTCAGCTAACATTACGTATCCATCCGGAACGTATGATATCGCTGTGAACTACTACGATCTCATCGGCGGAAGATCAAAATATGATATTTCGATCAACAATCGCACCATCGGAACATGGACTGGGGATCTTGAGGACAAGCTCGGCCATGCACCTTCTATCTATTTGGATGGCCACTCTGCGACGAGAATTACGTTTAAGGGTGTCAAGGTTAACAAAGGTGATATGTTGAGGATCGTTGGGACGGCGAATGGAATAGAACCGGCGCCCATCGATTACGTGTCATTCCTACCCCCCGGGATAATAGACTGAGCGGTCTGTCCAAGTAAATTGCAACGTCATTGGCCTTTGTAAAAGTATCTTAAACGCCTTATGGCATCCACATACGTATTGTCCTTCTATATCCACGGTGTCCTGTGAGCACTGACTCTTATCCCACACTCTGGCCTTGTTTGCCATTCCCCTAGCCTCTGCAGGGCGCACCTACACATCAAGGCAACATCTTTATCACTCTCATCCCCTATGTTTAGCATAATCTCCCGTGTCTTTACTAACCCTTCGATACACACCACGGACTTCACGTTCGGGGCACATTCCTGTCTGGTATCCCGCCTGCCTTGCCAAGGCTCTCTCCTCCCACCCCTGCCGCACTTGTTTGAGCCATGCATAGAATCACCCTTCCCTATGTCGATTATATCACGCCATTTGCTGTGAATATCCACTTGCAACGCCATGGCTGTAGATTTGGGTCAGGTTTCCACGTGCGGGCTGAACGGTATCTCAGAGACCCGCGTTTTGCTTTTTGCGGCATCTCCACAACAACTTACCACGCGACAAGCACTTCCTTTTTTTCAGCGCTATCTTCAGCCACAGGGGTTTCCCGTCCTTCCAGAAGGCCCTCTTATGGCTCTTCTCCTCCACGGCCGATAATCGCGACTTCCCCATCCCCTGTCTCGCGACTAGCTTTTTCGTTCTGAATGGGATTGTGTGTGGATATTGAATACGATGCCCGACCACACAACCATTGCTGCTAGTAGCGCTGCGCTGAGCAACGCTATCGTCAAGGTATGCCCCCGCCAATACTTCCCCTCATCGAACATATTCTAACCTTAGTGTGTTGTGCAGGTCATCTTTGATGTTGGGAAGTTTGCGCGCCAAGCCCGAGATTCTCGTCATGATATGAATGCAATCAATGCCGAACTTCTGGCTATCAAAACGTTCCTTGAGATTATTCACGATGACTTTACCTCAAGGGGAGGAAGCCTTCTTTCTCTCCTCTTGGACCCAGTGTCTGGGATTCTGGATTGTTGCGGACATGTTATCGACGAAATACACATGACGATGATGAGGCTGTCAACAAGTCATGCTCCTGGAGGGGAATGGGATCCCGTCCAAGACGGTGATGTTTCGCATATTCAACAATCCTTAGATGTACTTAACTCTGCTCTCGATCTTAGCTTAGATCACATCTCATTGTTAGCGCCTCTCCGGTTTAGCGATTCACCGACTTACCATCATCTAGGTTTACAATGCCATTCCCTCCAGTCGATGCCTCTCCGGCCTCTCCGGGAAGTGCCAGTTCTAGACACGAACCAGAGAAGGTCCTAGTATTGTTGAAAAGAAACGACGCCGAGAGGAAACGCATCAAGCATAGAGCTAAAGACAAAGGCATGGTATTGGGCCAGTACTTGGATGAACTGAGAATTTGCGCAGAAGCAGTCTACGAAGAATTAATCTTCAGTGACGGGCGCCAAAGATCAGACTCACTCGACCCTAATGAAGCAATCGAGTTTCGCGATGCAAACCTCCCCCTTGCTCCCACTCCTTCAAGCGATCACAAGTCCGATGTGGGTGCCTGGCTTGAAGACCTCGCATCTCAAAGCACCCTCGACCCAGTAGAGCGCGCTGAGTCTATGGCAACATCTTTATCGCCTAAGCGGAATGAGCGCCATTCCGCCAAGAAAGGAATTACATTCTATGCTGAGAGCACGGTTTCGGGAAGTCATACTACAGTACATACCAAGCACTCTAAGAACCGCCTGAAGAACATTAAACCCCAGCCTATTGTTCAGTCCGCGAAAGTCATCACAGTTACCCGTCTCACTCCTTCGCCCAAACCTGAAACTGAAACGGATGCCGAGCAACCCATATTGGCACTCTCGAGGCAACACTTCAGCTCTGTGAAAATGAACAGGGCGAAAGCTCGACGGCAAAGACTCACGACAGACCAAAAAGTCGCCGTCGACTGGGATCTGCGCAATCTTAGCGTCGCTGTCTCGCCAGGGTATATCGAGCGAGTCCTAAGGGAGGGCGCTGATCCCAATCTGGACCATCCAGATTTTGGATCCTTGATCGTAAGAGCATCATACCAGATGTCTTCGGATGTCATCCGATTGCTAGTGGAGTACGGTGCAGACGTCGGGGGAAACAGTCTCTCGCCCTTCTCCTCTGCACTTCATGCAGCGGTTCTGGGGAAGAAGCTCGAGAACGTACAATGCCTCATTGAATTGGGAGCGAACATTGATGCGACGAACTCAGACGGTGAAACGGCTCTCCATTTTGCAGTGAAGAGTTCCGGTACATATCCAATTGCGAGATATCTTCTGGAGGCTGGGGCGGATGTGGATGTTGGAACGCCGTTAAATCTTGCGCTTGTTGAGAACGCGCTGGATTCTAGAGACCGAAACAGAATGGCGGAGCTACTTCATACACATGGTGTTGAGGGGGAGTTGAATACTATGTGTCGCTCGAGGAGAGGGAAGGGACTTTCGGTTCTGGGGCTGATATGATATATATACGGGCATTTTGCGACATACATGAATCGATTTCAGGTGGCATTTTGAGAAATCCGATCATATGAAACTTTCTATTGTGATGCTCTATTTGGTGCAACAAGACTCGACACGGACACGAAACCGAAGACAGGCACCCCCAATACCAACATCACCTGAACGATTATGAACTAGGTCATCTATCCGATACGATGTCGATCTTGGATCCTAGCCGTTTTATCTAGCGACGTCATTCACAATCAGCGTCAGAGGTTCATCACACTCGAACACCACCTTCTCAGACGATGCGTTCATACCATGACACCGGCAACCCTCAGACTCGAAACACCTGCTGGCAGAACCTATGGAAAATAATATTCTGTCTAAAGCTCTTTACAGCAATACCGTCGGATGGGAGAAATTGGACGAGTTAAGAATGTTGAAGGGATCTAGAACAGCAAAATGAGTGAAGTCCACGAAACACTTGGATGACAGGGTGTTAAGAGTAAATGTGCTGTTATAGTTTTCCCTCATTCTCTATTAAGATTTCGCATAGCGACCATCCAGAAAGCTGCCACAATAACAGTTGCCCCTATAGCGATTCCGAATAACAGGCTGAAAAGGATTTCTTTCCTATCGCTTGTATCTGAAATTCCCTCCGACAAGCATCAGCTACCGCCTACCTTTCTCCCCCTATATAATTACCCATCGCCAACCCGCCATGTCAATACCCGCTGGTACATGTACTTTGTCCCGCTCTAAATCGTGAAAGCGCCCAAATAATGCCTTTCGGCACAAACGGCGGGGACCAGAATATTCGGAGTGACCACTGTCGTGCGCGAAATGTCTCTATGCATTTTGTGGTGGCCAGCAATTATGATCTGGATCGTTTTCGTCTTCATCTGGTTCCACGACTACGCCTTCTACTGTCCCACCTTGTTGTTCAGCTTTGGCCGTAAAAGTAGATCGAGTCAGATACATAGCTCGACACTGTGTGCAGGCTAAATTGCCCACAAGATCGATCACAGACATGAGCGTATATTGCATGACCGCCAATCTAAAAGCTGTATATCCGAACCGATCGCCTTCGACGCCACACACCGCGGCAACTCCGAATACAACTTCTGCGATTCCGACCATGATTTGATGAAGCTACAATCTGACCATATGGATTTTTTTTTTCAGGATCCTGGATCGTCGTGAAAACCTAGCTGTTGATGGAAAAACGCCCGGCCTATAATCACCTGAAAGTGCGACTCGGCTTTGGATGATGGGGGGGGGGAATTTACTGAGAGGAATTAGCATCAGTCTCTTGTATCTCAGCTAACCGAAAAAGGAAGAATTATGCGCAATCTTCTACGCCTTGTAAATAGCCTCTGACTCAGAAGAAATAGAGCGACTTACACCTTGCTCAGCCGCCTGTGTGCGCACAGGCGGCCGTCCTTCAGTCAGGCCGGAGAGCTGTAGATGTGAGACGCTGAGAACTCCAAGCCATGAACGCCACCAAAAATCCCTGGCAGCCTCTTTAAAAAGAAAACAATGATAGTGGGATCCGACGGTTGGTTTCAACTGGAAGGAGTTCGATTGGTAAGTAGAGCCACGTTTCTCCTTCACGGTCTTGATTTGATAAAAAAAATTGATGAAATCCGCAGAAAAGTTAGCTCTCGTCTGCTATCGCATAAGAACGTGGCCCCGCGCCACTCCGCCACTACAACAAAAAGGTACGAATAATTAACCTTGAACTAACGGTTGATTCGCGTGAAGAATAGCATATATACCCTTCGCGCATAAGCGGTACTTGAAAGCTACCCTGGCAACTGCTAAGCTACCGCGCAGATCACACTACGGTCTTACATATAGCAGACCTTAGAAGCAACGGTAACGCTTTTGATCATGTCAGCAGGAATGGAACGATTGGCCCGTATTGGCTACACTTTCGTAAAGTCCTACATTTTAAGGTTGAATAAGTTGTGAAAGTAGGGGAATCAAGCACTGGTGTTATTTGTGGTGTTGAAGAAAGAGTAATGGCACTGCTTCACCACTGGCTACAGTTCTCTTGTTCACACATTTTAGCTAACTTGTAACATTATACACGGCATCTAGCCTCAGCATAGTAACCTCTTTGGAGTTCTGCATGCTAAATAGTGAAAGGCGCGGGATATACTGCACGCCTTAGTTCGGGCCTGCCAACAACTCACCCAATAAGTTATGGCATTCGATGGACAACAGGTGGTAAGACGCGACATAGGATATGTAATATCGTTAAGACTGCTAAAGTATTGGACTATCGTTGCCAGCCATTATAGGGTTCCTCGGGATGTAGGCAGTCGGCGGTGGGGTGGATCCTGTGTTGCAGGAACGCCCAGAGATGCATTGTTGCCCAGAAGGATAAATGGTCTCCGAGGGATGGAACGAGGACTGTGGATGCAATGGAGATGAGGCTGTCTCCGGAGCTGTTAATCGTCTGGAGAGGATATCAGTATGAGAGACTTCAGTCCTTCATAGCAGATTTTCTCGAATTCCACAATCTCCGCTGCTCTAGCCATTGTCTCTCTAGCCACTGCTTCTCTGGCCTCTGTCTCCTATTTAAGCTTCTTCCCTAGTAACACAGTTTTTATCTACTATCTACATATCATACGTTATTTTTTATATTTCTATTTGAAAAAAAACTATAGTTTTTTATATTTTTATTTAAAAAAAAACTAACGTACCTAACGGGTTAGCCGGCTACACAGGTTAGCTGGCCACTTTTGCTAAGCCCCTACTAAACTCTACCTATCTACATAATGCCTTAACAACAACACTAGATTAAATTTTCTAAAGAACATTAAATACAGCTTACTCTTTAGGCTTTTAAATAAGACTTAAAACTTTCCTTATAACACTCTACAGCTATCTATAATGTTTTTTACACAACACTAAGTAATTAACACGCTAGATAGCCTTTATAAGTAGAATGCTAGCCTAAATTAAAAAATCTAACTAAGCTTAAAAAAAAAGTAGTTATTAAGTACATACTTAAGCTTATTACACATAGATTTCTTTTTAAGCTTATAGCTATAGCTAATATAGCTAATTTCTTGCCTATAAAGTGTAATCTAGGCTAGGTTAGCTTAAACTAAACTAGTATATAAGTTAAGCACTACTTTAAGTTTATAATAAAGTTTAATTATAAGTATAATTATAAAAAAGTGCTTTATAAAAATCTAAAGGTTATCTAAAGCTAGTTTTACTTAGTAGCTAACATAAAAGCTAAGTACAGTATCTAGAATAAAAATAAGTATAACTTTAATAAGTTAGACTTTATAATAGGCTAAATATTAACTAGAGTAGTTGTTATAGCTTTAAAAAAATAAAAACTACTAAAAGCAATATAGTAAAGTAATAAAAAGTAGATAATAGTTATCTAAAGCATTAACATAACAAAGTAAGCTATAAAATTATAAAGCTTTAAGTAGTAAATAAGGCTACTACATAACATAAATTACATAAAAAAAAGTAAATTTAGGCAAAAAAAACTTTAATAGTTAAGAATAAGGCTTATCTAACTACTCTAAAAAAGTTTAGAGTGTGTAGTAATAAAAAGAAGCTAAAGACATAAGTGTATACTAAAAGAGGTAAGCTAAGTTAAAGGTAATGTAGGCAGTGCAATTAAACTAGGCATAACTTATATACATATAAGTAAGTAGTAAAAGTAGACTTTAAATAATATCTTATGTTATATTACTTTATATAGGGCTAAAGTAGGCTGTTTTGCAAGAGAATAGGGTGGTTTTAGTAGGGGCTTAGCAAAAGTGGCTGGCTAACCTGTGTGGCCGGCCAACCTGTTAGGTACGTTATAGTTTTTTATATTAACGTACCCTACAGGCGAGTTGCTCACACCTCTAAGTTACTTACTTTTGCCAAGACCACACTATAACGCACTCTATTATAGCCTATAAAAACCTGCTCTAGCACTGTATAGTACAATACAGCCTAGAATATTATTTAGAGACTACTTCTACTTCTTGCTTACACATTTATGCATTATGCCTAGTCTAATTGCACTATTTATAGCGCCTTTAGAATAGCTTACTTATTTTAGCTTATACTTAATTTTTTACTTTTTTTTTATTAACATACACTATAGGCGAGTCGCTTGCACGCCTAAGTTGCTTACTTTTACTAAGAATACACTAAACTACTTTTTTTCTACTAATGCATTTCTAACAACACTATTTAGATGTATTAAAAAATGTTAAATATTGTCTGTACGTAAGTACAGCTGTGTCCGTACACGCGTACGGCTGAATTAGGTTGCCTAAAACGTTGGCTATCTAGCCTGTGCGTTAGGGGCTATGTGTACTTAAGAGCCCTCTTTCTTTATATAAAAAGAGAAGGCAGTAGTTAATAATAAAAAAATCTTTGCTTACTTACCTCTTAGTACGCCTTTTAGGCGTATGTTTGTTTAATTAAACCTAGGTTAACTAACACTAATTAGTTTATTAATAAACTATTTACTACGTGTGTAGCTACGCAAAGGATATTGTCCTTAATAAATAGATTTGTAAGGATTAATAAAACTGCTACTATATAAAAAGCTTACACCTACTGCGTGCATAGCTACATAAAGAAGGTACAAAGAAGCTTACATTTACTATATGTGTAGCTACACAGAAAGGGGTAAGCAAGCCTTATGCGCGCTTCTAGATTAACTAATTGCACAAAGATAAGATTAGTAACCTGCTGTGTGCGTAGCTACGCAGAGAGGGCTTACTACTAAGCCTTTATGCGCTCTAGAGCTTCCTGTTAACACAGGCTGTGCAACTACTTGCCTACTGCGTGCGTAGCCACGCAGAGGAGATAATACAGGCCGCATAATTAGAAACCTACTGTGTGCGTAGCTACGCAGAGGAGGCTCCTCATTAGCAGCCCGCCTCGCCAACACCCCCCCCTGAGAACGGCCGTACGAACACACAACCAGCACCACCCACCCCCCCCCCTAGACAACAGCTGTATGAACGCAACTAGCCCCCCCCCCCTCTCCCGACAGCTGTACAAACAAGCAACTAGCCCCTGCCCTGGAGCCAACCTGCTACTCCGCACAACAGCTCGCTCTTCGAGAGCCACCGTACAGTCAACCACCACTACCTAGACAACCGCCGTACAAACGCAACTAGCACCTAACACCTCCCCCCCCCTAGGGATTAATTGCTTGCACAAAAGGCGATTAACTAACACCTCCCCCCCTCTAGGGATTAATTGCTCGCACGAAAGGCGATTAACTAACACCTCCCCCCCCCTAGGGATTAATCACTTGCATAAAAGGTAATTAACTAACACCTCCCCCCCCTCTCTAGGGATTAATTGCCTGCACAGAGGGCAATTGTTAATTAACAACCCCCTTAATTAATTACTTATATAAGAAGTAATTAATTAGTTAACACACCTCCTCTTTACCCTAAGGACTAACTGCCTGCACAAAGGCAGTCTACTACTAATACCCCCTCTAGTTGCCTGCACAAAGGGCACCCCTAACACCTTACACCTCCCACCCCCTACCTTAGCTATAGAACCTCTGTGGTTATATAAAGAGTTATTAAGGGTTACTTATATATTAAAAACAGTCTTACATAAAGAAGTAAACTTTTACCTTATAAAAAATAATTATCTTAACATAAATATAAACTTTATATAACTATAATAATGCTTATACACAGTATACATCTTAATTAACATGCGTTATAAGATAGCTAAAAGGGAGTACACACTATAAGATAATAACTTTTAGAGATAAATAACACATAATTTTAACCTCCTTCTCTATGTAATTAGGTGAGAGCTATTGCTTGCCTACGCAGAGCACAGGCACTATTCTAGAAGGAAGGCAAATTATACGCAGGCTAAGAAGCTAGAGGATATTATAAATAAAAAAGGTATTAAAAGTTAGCTTTAAAAAAGAAAAAAAAAAAGTAAAAAAAAAAAAAAAAAAAGTAAAATTAATATATAGATAAGTAAGTAACTTTATAAAAGTAAAAAGTTACTAGTGTTTATATGTAAGTACACTTATGTCTGTACACGCGTATAGCTAAATTAGGTTGCCTAAAACATTAGCTATCTAGCCTATGTGTTAGAGGCTATGTGTACTTAAAAGCCCTCTTTCTTTGTATAAAGAGAGAGGGCAGTAGTTAATAATAAGAAGATCTTTGCCTACTTACCTCTTAGTACGCCCCTTGGGCGTACGTTCGTTCGATCGAACCCAGGTCAACCGACAAATATAGCTTATACTCTAAGCTTTTAATAGAAATATAACACTTTTTAAGTAATATACTATAGCTATATATACAGTCTTTTAAAAAATAATAAATAACTTTTATAAGCTAATGTTATAGCTAACTTATAAAAGCTAAATAATAATAAAAAGTAAGTAATTATTAAGTATATACTTGAGCTAAATTGTCACAGTTAACTTAGACATGCCTTAGACTCTCTCTAGAGAGCTCTTAGCCTGGCCTTAGGCACATGACGTCCTGTCACGTGCCCTAGCACATATATATATATATCCTCTTATGAACCCCTAAGTCTCCTTAGAGATTTGTCTATTAATACTATCCTATACTCTCTTCTACGCTTTATGCTTCCTGCTTTACTGTCACGGTATCCTCCCCGGATCCCAGACATAACTGTATTAGACGCGTACTAGAGTATTATTAGTGCACGTCTAACATAAACACAACACAACACAGACATAAACTTAAGCATAAACTGCCTTAACACTAACTAAACCTAGAATAGGCTTAATTTATACTTAAAGCGCTTAGACTTTTAAGCTAAGTATTTAATTACTAATTTCTTTTTAAACCTTTTTATTTCTTACATAATGTCTTA